>NC_050180.1:28201215-28521215 GCF_008315115.2 Sander lucioperca
TGCACTTGAAAACACTGCAAAGACTACAACCAACAGCCAGCATGTAAGTTCTGCACCTGTGTGAGAGGAAATAGCTCTCCATAGGTGGTGGTAGTCTGTATTCCATCAACCAAAAAAAGAAACCTGAAGACTGACAAGACGGATTCAAGACGCTATTTAGCCACAACAAATAACAAATTATATTGACCGTGCACTAGAGAAAAATAACACAATTACAAACTGTTTCTGCTGAAGAGCTCAATGGATAATGATGAAATCTTACCTGACTTTAGTCATTTGCTTGCTTTTAAGCAACTGACTTAAGCTGAACAGAATGATTTCTCTCATTGACAGGCTTCATCGGCCGAAAAGCCGCCAACAAGAGCCGACTATTACCAAGAGTGCGACACACACTGCAAAAACTAGGGCAACAGACGCTCACCGATGGCTGACCGACGGCCTGGTGTGTCAGGGCTTTAAGGACAGACTGTGGAGGAAAGGCTGACAAAGGAGAAGTGATGGAAGAAAGTTTTTTCCTCCCAGTTTTGTTTTAAAAGAACTGGCACTTATTTCTGCTGCACAGACTGCTTTTGTTTCTGACAACAGCTGTTGTGTAGAATTCAGTTGAGATCAGAAATATGGAAATTATGGCACTCACAGTGGAGTCTGCCTTGAGTTACACAGTGGTATAAGCCTAAGGAGACCAAGATTCATGATTTCTCTTCTGAACTTGTGAATACTGCAAGACACCAGCAGCAAGTTGATCAATCTACATAGGCTCACGTATGGAGCTAAAAGAGTCTCAATAAAGATAAATGCACACACTACATTCACATATGCACACACGGGAGTCATACATGATTCATAAATACACACACAGGATACACAAATGCGCACAAAATTCACAAATACACACACAAAATTTAAAAAGCACAGAAGATTCACAAATGCATACAAAATTCATAAATGCACACAAAATTCAGAATGCAAACAACATTTACAAATGCACACAAGATTCAGAAATGCACAGGACAAGATTCAGAAATGTATTTCTGATGCACACACAAATATATCTTGATTTACAAACTGCTTGCGGTCTGTGAACTTGAAATTTGTGTGTGAATTTTGAGACTGCCCTGACTTGGCTCGACACACAAATGCCTTTTTTTGAACAGGGAATGATCTACAACCAATCAGATATCTCCCTTGTTTTAGCCATTCACAAGAACGCACCGCACGTGGGGGATTGTTTACTTATAAGCCAATCACATGAACACGTTCACACAGCGCTATATGAATGTGGGTGGAGTCATCCATTCTCGTAGTAATTAACGTAATGTTTTGCTCAACTTTAGGAGCTCCACACAGTTTGACGAGAGAGCGGCAAACTCCATACCCAGTGAAAGTCACCGTTTCTCGGTTATTGGACGACCGGGGCTCGGGACTCCGCGGAGCTCGAGCTAGTTGGCTGCCAGCTGCCGGCATAACTTTCGTATATTTACAGTTTGCATTTCGTCACGTCACTTATAAAATAGCTACCCCAAGGTCTTATAAAGCTAACTATGGTGTCCAATTTCAATTTAATGCATTTTTGTCAACATTAGGGGTCTCCTTAGGAGGAGCTGCTAGCTAGGCTAGCGATGTGTCCCATTTAATCCTATGGGAAAGATCGTTGCTAAACTTTCGGCATAATTTTCGCATATTTACAGTTTGAATTTCGTCATGCCACTTATAGAACATCTACCCCAAGGTCTTATAAAGCTAACTATGGTGTCCGATTTCAATGTAATGCTTTTTTGTGAACATTAGGGGTTTCGTTTCAGAGGTCTAAGAGGAGGCTAGCTAGCTCTCATTGATAGAGCTCCATCCAGCCGCAGCTCTATCAATGAGACTCGCGGACAAGAGGCGTTTATTTCCATGATATTTGTTTAAATAACTCAACACACATATCCATTATGAGATTAATTGGAAATTGTGGTAAGAGATTGCGGGCGTAACAAGCTCGCTGACCGCGCTCTCACTCACACACAGTGGCCATTTAGCAGGAAGAGGGGAGCTGCAGGCCATAGAGCTCTGTCAGGGCAGCAGCATTTGATAGCCCATTAACCCAAAAAACGGTGACTTTGCGCAGGTATGGAGTGCCGTGGGATGCCAGCCGTGACGGAGCTCCATCTACCTCACAGCAGGCCGGGGTCTGTGAAGGAAGGCAGGCCGGGCGGCGAGGCAGCAACACAGGCAGCACCGGCCGCTGAACTCCCGACACACAGTCGGAAAAATTTGCAATTAGCCATCAATTTTCGTAAAACGGCCCATATTTGACCTCTACATAGTTGATTTCTCGCCTAAAATGTTGTCAGAAGTGAATTTAATGATGAATAAGATGGTCAAAATTGTTAAAAATTTCCCGTTGTTGGATGTTGCTCCGTCTGCAAGTTCCGAGTTGGCAGTGGGCGTGACTTATAAGTTTCGACCAATCAAGTACACCTAGGAAAAGGGAAAAGGCCCTGTTCTGAACATAGACTGTATATAAGAATGGACCAACAGATCCCGTTGCTCTGGACGGAGACCAGTGAAGGCCGTTAGAAGCACTTTTCCGGTGAGCGCTACTGCGCAGCCTCCAACTGAGAGAAACAACGTAAATGTGCCGTGAGCAACGTGTCTGAAAGTTTTAAGTCTTCTGGTAGCTGTGCCAAGAGAAATCTCAATCATTCCCAATCTAGCAGAGACGGAGAGCGTAGGTATATGTAAGGAGATACATAGGCACAGGCTAATTATTGATCACTAAAATGATAGTTAACATTAGTAATTACACTTAAACAGCTAATGTGAGACGAAACTGCCTGCGCGCTTCTCCTGTACTATACGGTAATTCCTCTACTATGCGACAGTAAGTCGCGTGGTTATGACCCAATCGTTAGCCTATTTTTACAAAAACGTCTGCTACGGAGCCATAACGTGAGGTACAAGGTAATGGAGCCTTTTATATATTGTCGTGTTTCTTTAGAAATAAACAATGGACAAATAGAGTCTTTAAACGCTTCAGATGTAAAGTTATTCTCTGTCAAAGTGACGTCAAAATGAATGGCAGTCAATGGGATGCTAACGGGGGGTGATCGCTTTGTAGCATTAAAATGGCGCCATAGGAGGTTCGCGGTCCGAGGAGAAGCTTACCCCCTTGGTTCTGAAGTAGGAGCTAAAAAAGTACGCTACTGAGGCCAGAGGAACTTAAAAATCCCCACATTTTTCCTGTCAGAACACGACGAAAAAACTGTTCTAGGAACGTTTAGTTCTAAGAACTGCAAAAATCCCTCCGGTCGGAAAGCCCCTCATGACTCCACCGCGCTAGCCCGCGCCCGCACCACATTCATATAGCGCTGTGTGAACGCATTCATGTGATTGGTTATAAGTAAACAATCCCCCACGTGGGGTGCGTTCTTGTGATTGGCTAAAACAAGGGAGATATCTGATTGGTTGCAGATCATTCCCTGTTTAAAAAAAGGCATTTGTGTGTCGAGCCAAGTCAGGGCAGTCTCAAAATTCACACACAAATGCAGTGAAGTTCACAGACCGCAAGCAGTTTGTAAATCAAGATATATTTGTGTGTGCATCAGAAATACATTTCTGAATCTTGTCCTGTGCATTTCTGAATCTTGTGTGCATTTGTAAATGTTGTTTGCATTTCTGAATTTTGTGTGCATTTATGAATTTTGTATGCATTTGTGAATCTTCTGTGCTTTTTAAATTTTGTGTGTGTATTTGTGAATTTTGTGCGCATTTGTGTATCCTGTGTGTGTATATGTGAATGTAGTGTGTGCATTTATCTTTATTGAGACTCTTTTAGCTCCATACTCACGCGTGCTCTGAACACTTTCAGAACATTACGGCATTGTTTGGTTTCTTTATTTGAAAAGGAAGAACAATCTAGGCATTCTCCAGTGTGTATAGTTAGATCTGATTTAATTTCCTCAAACCTCGACTGGGGATCTAGAATGAGTCAGAGCCCAGATGCAAAACAAAACAAAAATACTAAATTAGATTCTTAGAAGATCCTAGATTCTCCTTCAGCAAAGACTGCTTGAGGACTACATTAAATATGTTTTCATATGTTATGTCAAATCATAACAAAAGTTATCTAAGGACACTTCATGGATAGAGTAGGTCTAGATTTAGACCCAACAATTTCCCCCCAAGAGCAAGCATTTGGTGTGACAGTGGCGGGGAAAAATTTCCTTTAAAATAGGCAGAACACTCAGGTAGAACCAGGCTCTTGGTAGGCAGCCATCTACTGCTGCAGTTTGGGACTCGTCACACACTCCCAGCATTATTACAAGGAAAACTAACCTTCAAAACTTATATTTTCAGAGAAGCCTTTTTTGCAAACAAAGCTTCCTTTCAGGGCTCAGGTGAGTGAGTTAATTGGTCTGCCCAGTTGACTTGACACATAACTCACTTTATGTGTCTCTGTGTGTGTATAATAGAGTGGTGTGCATATTAAATGTACTACAAATGGATGTGTGCCCACTATGCGAAAACTCCTGTGTTTTGATTTCACAACCTTGCATTTTGTAGCGAGGATTTATATCCCTATTCAGTGTGGATTCATTGTTCTGCGGTAGGACCTGTAATTTTCCCACGTATACGTGTAAAACTCTAGAGAATCTTCTCCACAAGATAAAGCTCTCAGCCTGAATGGAAGACATGCTGTTCTGCACTTCCACTTATGAGCTTATTATGAGCAGCTGGCCAGACAATCTGCTGGATGACAAAAACATGATGTAGTATTACTTTACATGTCAGGGCAAATTAGTTTGCGTTTAACTGTTATTTGTTGGCTGAACACAAGTAGGTTGTTCTGGATTTTGTACGTTACAGGCTTTTAAAAAAATACAGCCACATCAGATCACATTGGATTAAAATTAGAGTTGCTACTTGCAACATCCACAATTACTAAACTCTAATCCAGTTGATTAGTGTGTATTTCTGCCTGCAGTTCTTTGCAACTCAATAAACAATGAACTGCTGACAAAAAGACACACAATGCTGAAACAAAAAATGGAATGTAAAAGATGGAATAAAGTACAGTATAGACATGTATTCTCAAAGGTCCAGCTTTCCTCATAGACCTGTAGGTTCCCACTCTCAGTCAAACACATTAAAACTCACCATAAGATACTTGCCGTCATTTTCAAAGATTCCTCACAGTGAGTGAAGCCATCACATTAATACAGACTGAAGGTCCAGCTGCTTACAGTGATGACCTTGCATTGTGCATGATTCAAATTTACAAATTAGGAGGAGTGGTAGGGGAGTATGCCAGGCCGATGGCCATGAAATAAAACTCAGCAGAATTTTCTGTCTGATGTCCAAAGCACTGTCTGCCTACTGTTCCCACCTGAGCAGCATCTCTGCTGTTGGGGAACACAAGGTTGATTTGTTTCCCTGTGTTAAAACTCACTGCTGCGCTGCAGAGAGCCGGCAGAAACAGAAGGAGGTGGACAAACTGAGACAGCAGGCAACTCAGAGATACTGTATCTAAGTGGTCTTGTCACTAGAAGATTGTAGGTTGAAATCCCAAACTGTGTGAATTAGGGCTGCAACTAACAATTATTTTTTATGTGACTAATCTCAGTCAGTCAGTTATTTTCTCAATTAATCGATTAGTTGTTTGGTCTACAAAATGTCAGAAAATTGTGTTGTGTATACAGACTCAGGACAGAAATAACTACTATGGGGAAGAAAACAATTGTTGCATCTTGGGGTAAACATGGATTGTAGGTAATTAGATCTCCATTTCCCAGAATAAAACAAATATAAATAGTAATGTTTGTCTTAAATTAAATAACCTTATTTAAAAGGTCCAATATGTAATATATTTACTGTAATAAATCCAAAAATGACCCCAATGTGTTATCAGATATTAAGGAAACATGCTAATCTTTTCTGACAACAATGCTAATGCCAGTATTTTCTCCTTTTGAAATTTCCATTCTGTGACGGAATTTCTGTTTGTGTTTTGGCCTGTGTGTTGTTATTACCTGCCCAGTTTGACAGCCAGGCCAGGTTGGCAGATATACCTGTAAAAACGTTAGTTCAGCCATGAAAGCAGTAAACAAATGAACAGGATCAACAGAGATAGATTCTACCCGACATAAAAAAAACCCGGCATGTTTCTAACAGTTGCGTGACCAGAGAAGTAACAAACCCCGGGTAAATATCAATAAGTATTTGAAAGATGGAGACAGCTTAGAGCCCAAAAGGACGCCGAGTTGGCTAATTTCCTCCTGAACAGGTAAGCATTAGCTTCAGGCTAATTTATCGCAGCTACTAGGGACAGGCATTTTATGTCATTTCAACATTCGTGTAGCTACTCACATTGAATTATATAGCAAGAGTACCAGAGTTGGTTACTCGCAAAAACAATTGAGACACAGCCAGTAAGGTGATCCCGACTGGTCCTGGCTAACGCCGCCATGCTAACCCTGCTAACTGCTAACGTTACCGGAGGACCAGGCAAGCGGGCCACGGCTGTTTACAACGTGTAGCCTGTTCAGCGGCCGTAGCCGACAACAGTGAGTTATTTGAAGCCAAGAGAGGGGGGCTGTAAATCGGGAAGAGGGGACCGTGAGTTGCAGTGCGTTTAGCGATTGTTGCCGTAATTCTAAGCTAATAAAGTATGTTAAGTTGGGTGGAAAAGGACAGCAAGGTTGTGGGGGTTTTAGCGGTTCCTACTGTAATTCTAAGCCGACGAAGTGTGTCTGTCAGTTGGATGCTGCGGTCTCAGCCTGGCAACCAACGTGAACTTCGAGTCTGGAGAGGAGGGGGCGATGGAGACGACTCTCTCCAGTATTTTGAATTTGTACTGTAGTAACTATTTTAAACACTAGCTGTCAGTATTACATATTGCAACTTTAAGACTTTCTCTTCCCTTAAAACACACTGACACTGTTGCTGATGCTTGCACACACAAGCAGTTTACTTTTAATGTTTCATTCAGATTAAGGAGCATAAAGTGAGTCTCATAGGCTGTTCATTTAGGGGCCTTTCATCATGTGTAAAGCTGTAACTAAACTGGAACAACTTTAATACACTCTGAACTTCTCTCACACACACACACACACACACACACAAACCCTAGCACAAACACAGACATACAATCACAAAAGAATTACAGACGCATGCACATTAGCAGACAAAATGTAGTGAGACATACACTTGCTTCTAACACAACATACAGTAGTAGTACTGACACACACATATTCACACACCCCAGTGCAGATATTGAATTTCCTCATGGGATGCGGAGAAAAGTAGGAGCCAGCAGATTTTCTGGCCATCAGAGTGTATGTTGGGTGGCTGCGTGTGTGGAACATCATCAATAAATCCTACAAAACCAGAAACGCTCCGATGGATTCTCACTAAATTACTTCTTTATAGACTTTGCTGCACATGCACGCATACACCATGAACATGGATGCAGGTACAAATCCACACATGCATGCTGCACTCCCACAAAAAGGTCCAAAAACACACTTACTTACACACTTACACACACACACACTTAAAATGAACAATTTATTAAATGCCATAAAACTGCTGTGGACCATAAAAAGTCTAATGTCACCTCTTCTAGGGGAGAGACAAGCCCTGCATATCCCCAGCATATTATTATTACTTATTGATGGTTTGTGGTCGTTATCACTTTGTTTCATAGTGCTAATAAATGACACTGAACAAAGCAAAAATAATACAAGCTACCTTTCGTTTTAAGGATTGTTTTTCAATAATCATATAAAAATTATGTGATGTGTGAAATGTCTTGGCAGGGGCAATTTAAAGCTCTATACATCAGTGTCGGCTAAGATACAGTGAAAGAAAGAGTTTCTGTTTTCATGAAGGAAAAAGCAGCTGCAGCCTTTCAAATAGCAGAGGGTGACAGAGTTCACAATCTTGCAGTCTTTTTACACATAAAAGGAAAGAAAATGCTCTATGCTGGACAATGTTTTTCTATGCTTCTTCTACAACAGGCATATTGAATACAGTAAACCGCATAATGTGTTTGCTTATTGTGTTTATCTAATGAAAAGTGGGATGGTTTTTCATGTTTTAAATGCATTATGTTTGTTGGTATGACCTAATTTTAATTCGTAATAGTTTAAAACAATGGTACAATAGAACAAGGTGACTGTTTGACATTTAGACTGCACCACCAATCAAAGCAGCTAAATCCAGCCCCAGCGTCATGCCTGCTGTGTGACAACTAAATCCCTTCAGGGATCAACAAATGTCTCCAGCTCTTTGATTCAATTGTAAGATTTATAAAAAGGTTAATGAAACAAATCAAATCTTGAATTAAGTGTATCAAGATGACCTTTGCTGAACTACAGTGGGATTTAGAATACATTTGTAGGTTTAGCAATCCGTACAAAAACACTTCCCAATGTATGCATGTGGAACCACCAACTCTAAACTGACAGATAATTAAAACAAATAGTATGCAGCCAGTACAGTACCTGCATGCTACATGTAAATGGAATAGTGATAAAGTGAGCCATAACAAAATCAGGCAGCATTCAGACTAGAGATCCAATTTTCTGGATAACCATTGACTAACTCTCCGACAGCTCTATACTGATGGCTCTGAACAGCACTTGGAGAAATAGATGAGGCTTCTTAATGCACTCTACTGATCTGTCAGTCGAGCACGTGAGCTGTGAATTAATTCATATAGATTATAACCACACTCAGTAAACCTTGCTGGATCACTACATTGTGCATTATTCACAACACAGCAGCACTACTGCTCACTCGGCCATGCACCACACTGCAGCATCCCGGACTCTCTTTCCACCTACAGTATATGATATAGGGGTGGATTGTGTATTGATACTGTATCAATACACAGACGCCAAGTATCAATCTGTTATTGTATATGTGTTGGTCAGTTTGTCTGCTTGACAATCCCATTTTGCAGCAATAAAATTGAAGGGATGAACAAACAACAAAAATATAAAACGGATGTTGACAAAGTTTCCTTTTGGGGACATAATTTGAAATTGGGAAAAATGTGAAGTTAGAAAAAACGTAATAAATTGCAATATATCGCAGAATACTGCAATATGTTTAAAATCGCAATAATATGGTATCGTGACATTAGTATCGTGATAATATTGGATCGTGAAGCCTCTGGTGATTCCCACCCCTGATATGGTAAAACAGTTACCGGCAATTTCCACTGGATGCGTAACGGCTGCGGATCCGCTCCGGAACGTCGGCGGAGTCATTAGGTTTCCATTAAAGTCAATGTGTGTATTTCCACTGACTGTGGAACGGCTGCGTTCCGACTCCGTCCCAGTTCCGTCAGTCCGCAGCCCTCCGGAGCAGATACGCAGAGCTTCTATTTTTGCTGGACGCCGGAGAGCTCTGCAGCAATTCGGCACAGGGCAGATAGTGCGGGACAGGAAGTCGAGCACAGAAACAAAATTAAAATCCGGTTAATTTTCAAAATAAAATACACCGTGCTCACGGCAGATCATATTTCCCTGCACTACACCTTGAAAACACAGCACAGAGTTGTTTCCCCTCTACTCCTCTGGATGGAAACAAACCTGTTGGTTTTGTGGTTCTATTCTACGTGAATTTGCGAGATCTTGTGGGTCCTCATGACTACAGCTGTCAGTCATGGCCGCAGCCGTGCCGCAACAAACCCGGACCTAGTTGGTATTGACGGACGGCGGAGCACGCAGCCGTTCTGCAGTGGAGCCGGTCCGCAGACGTTCCACATCCAGTGGAAATCCGGAGTTACGATCAGTCGAACGACGAACACCGTGCAACCAGTAACATAGCTCAAGCATGGCGTTCGCCGTTCGACTGGTTGTGACTGTTTTCCCAAGATGGCGCCCACCTGTATACGTAAACGGTACTGTCTTTATAAACTATGTTTTTAATAAACTGTCTATACACTTACACATTTCTTAATGCTTCGGTTTACATGTAGGGACACTCATTATGCTACAGTGGTAGTGTGGTGCTATTTTGAGCCTTGTTAGTGGTATAGAAATAACGATTTATTTTTACTTTACCCTTGCCCCGACGACTAGCATTATAAGGTAATTAGCGGTTTGCACAAAAACTGGTCACATTCAATTAGCATGAAAACAAATCCCAGAGAACGCTCGACTTGGTACACGTGTTATTAA
Organism: Sander lucioperca; assembly: GCF_008315115.2. NCBI lineage: Eukaryota > Metazoa > Chordata > Actinopteri > Perciformes > Percidae > Sander > Sander lucioperca. The sequence goes on from NC_050180.1 coordinate 28,211,391, forward strand.
CCCCTAGGTTCATTTTGCGCCGGATTTGTCCTTTAAAAGAGTCTCTCATTCCAGGTTTCGTCAATCACAGACATGAAAGAGGTTGACAAGAGGCCAGAAATAAAGAACAGTAGCATCCATGAAATGCACACTATCTGCCTGGACAAGCTTCATCGTCATCATAGAACCTGATGTAGAGAGACTTGCTCAGGTTTTGTGATCACAGCAAGTCATGATCCCTGGGTAGTGGTGTGGGATTGTGGGTAAGTAGGGGTGCTTTCAGTTTATGAAGAGCAGCGTCAAGTGGCAATTGTAAGGTCCCATTCTACCAAACATCTTTTGCTCAGAAGGCTTTTTCTGTGAAAAGGTCCTGGAACTCGCCACACGACCACTTGAAATTTGCTGCAACCTTTACCCCACCAAGGTAAACCAAATCCTGGGTAATTTAGCAATAAATCTGTACTCATGTCTAGTTTTTGAATGTAATGTTTTAATGTGTGCTTCATTGTATCCTGCTGCATCCAGTTTACCTTTTATTAACCTTACTGTTCTAATCTCTTAGTTTCATAAAAGCCCTTCTAGGGATGGATATTGCAAACTACCATCCACTATGAACACTAGATATACTGTACTTGCATCGGATAGCAATTTTCAGTTTGTCTATGTATACTGTATCTGTCCCTATCAAATAACCAGAAAAACGTGTTTTAAATCTGAGTTAAACACCTAAGAAGTGAGAACAGTTTTGCAAAATAGAGTAATATTCTAATTATGTTGTCCATTAACCTCATTTATCAAAATATATCAGGTCAACAGCTTTTTGTCTTTTATGAAGTTTACACAGCAGATCTCACTTTTTATTGCTTAAATTATTCACCATCTCATGGCTGAAGTTCATCGTTTCAACTTTTCCCATTGTGCCGCACTGCACCTGTGTAAGTGTAAGGTTAATAACAGACAGGCAGTGAATATGGTTCAGTCACAGATATGGGCTTCAATTGGGTTTCTGTTAACTTCTTTGCTTCTTCAGTTTTTCTCTCCGTCTCTGGTCCAAAAATGAGCAAAGAGCAATTTCCAAATTATACTGCGGCTCCAACAACAGCACTACCATATACACACCAACACACATTGCACCTTAAAGCACACACTCACACATCAATCCATGCTGATAGCAATGGGGAACAGGAAAAAGGGGAATTAAAATGAGTAAATGGGGACAATTATAGAAGCAGGAGAAAGGAAAGGGGTCATTCACTAAAGCTGCAATTAGCAAAGTGTACGAGAGTGCTGCCACACTGCTGCCCAATAAAGATGAACAATAAAGATCTATTCTAGTCTATTTACATAGTACAGATTACAATGTGGAAAAATAAAAATGTAATGTTGGAAAATGTAAGCTGCTGACTGGATCTTTGACAATGTTTTGGGTTAAGAGTTTGCAAATGTAAACTGAGTTCAGTAGAACCCACAAGCAGCCACTAAAGTGAAGCCAAGACAGGTGAAACATGAGCCTTATGCTTCTCAATTACAGTAATGAGTTTATGGAGTTATTACACCCATCTTGCCAGTGTTATCAGTCTGTCTTTTCAGGTCTATAACCATTGCCATGATTCAGTTTCCACATTAACACGGTTCCTTTTTCTTCACTAATGACAGACGTAAGTTTTCTGCATTGGAATCAATGAAAATAAGATCCCCACTTTCCTTGAATTAGGATATATAAGGGACATTTGAAGTTACACCCACTAGCTTTAATGTGTAGGTACTAAGAAGTACTTCATAATGATGCTGGATGTATTACAGCAGGTTTAAACTGCTTCATAAACACTGCATGAGGATTAGTACAGTGAACATATGAGGTCAAGGCTCTCAGTAAGATTTTATTGTGTCAGCTTTGATGGTGACACAGATTAAAAACCAGATTTGAAAAAAGAGAGAAATAATTTTTTGTCGTATTAAAGAATTAGCTGAGGGACTTTTTCTCACCATCTCCTCTCTTACAGTACCTCGCACCATTCTTCACTCACTTCTTCTCATTTCACTTCATCACACCTTGTCTTTGTTCACTCAATGTCTCTCTCACACACACACACACACACACACACACACACACACACACACACACACACACACACACACACACACCCTCTTCATCACCACAACACATGCAGATAAAACAGAGTGAGACAATATGTGTTTATTAGGAGTGGAACGGTACACAGAAGTCACGGTTCGGTTCATACCTTGGTTCAGACATCACGGTTCGGTTTGATACAATGGAGGGAAAAGCATAACAAAAATGCAGAAGGCAAATTTTTTTATTGTGCATGTCTCAAGGGCCATTCACATTGTATGCGCAAACGGCAGCGCTGCGCTATGAAACCCATTATTGTCAATGACATGCGCGCAAAAGAACTGGTCTGCCGCTGCGCTGAGCAAAGCGCAGCGCAAGCGGCATTTTGCGGCTGGCCGCTCTTGCGCGTGCCGCGGTCAAAGTTCAACATGGTTCAACTTTGACCGCGGCACGCGCAAGAGCGGCTGCAGTGCGCTGTGACGTGCATTCAAGTGTCTGAAAAAAAACAACAACAAAAGCACAGAATACACGTGGATCCACAAACGGAACATGGACGAGAGGTTGATTTTGGCCGTCAGCGATCTCCCAGAGCTGTATAGGCTACGACACAAGTTCGAGGTCGTACAGAGACCTCGGACGCAAAACTATGCTGTGGAAGCATATTTCACCATAATAAGCATGCCAGCTGTGTAGATTATTGTAGCCTCTTAATTGAAATCATTCAGGTTTGTTTTAGCTATGTGAAATCAACATATATGTCTCCACTGAAATACAATCCTATGTTACATTTTTTCTCAGTTACTTTGGTGCATTTGTCAAATCATAATTGCATTTGCACAACAGTGAGTGCATTTCTTAAAACAATTGGTGTAAACTGCACTGCATAGTGACTGACCTGACAAATCGTGTATCTTTCTGGAAATCTTTTGTTTATGTCCAAAGCAAGTAACAATGAATCAAACTGACTTATGCCATTGTTTATACCAAGATAGTGAAACTGCTTTGTGTTGTTGTCCATATTTAACAGTTCACTCTGTAAGTATAGTCTAATGAACAATGCACATGAAAGGGAGCACTATTCCCTATGTGAGAAAGTTACACATTATTGTCATCTCTGATCTGAGAAATGCACCAAAGCAACTGAGAAGAACTGTAGCCTACTGTTGTGAGCTGCGAAAACCAAATACCAAGTTGATTATACAGCTCCATACAAGTATTTGAAGGATATATTTGTATTTTTTATAAAAAAAAAATTATAATTTATACTCTTTATTGATCCCCAATGGGGAAATTACAATTTACACTCGGTTGTATTTACACAATAATATTGTATTTGTTTATATGATGTAAAATATGTTTGGACTGATTGACACAAGTCATGTTCATTTTCATTGAAGTTCACATATAGGTATATAGGTAGGTATATTGGCCTTTACACAGAATAACTACCCATTTCCAAATGTATAAGCTCCAGTTTTGGAGGAATTAATTGCACAAATGCATTAAACAAAGTGTTTTCCAGAGAATGAATGATGCATGTATGAATGTAGGCTCATATCTTAGCTTTATTATACCCAACTGCAATGACTGCAGACCTCTTAAGTATATAAACATGCAATGACAAATAGTGTTGAAATGCAACATTTTATTTAGAAATTAAAATAATCCACACGTCTTCATCTATTTAGAGGAGGAGTGTAAGAAAAGGTGGAAGAACCTAAGGGACAGGTACATAAAGGAGAGGAGACAAAAAAGTGGTGCAGGGGCAGACTTGAAAGTACTTTTCCATACTGTCTTGTCTGGAGCCACACGTCAGGGAGAGACAAATAGCCAGACGCTCCGTTGTAGAAATGTGCTTTCGGAATGTTGTTCGCATCCGGGAAATCGTAGGCCCGACTCTCGTCAGCAGACTGTCAAATTGCTCCCTGTTGAGCCGAAAGTACTCCTGGAACCGGTCACAGTGAAAGCGGAGCTCCTTCACCAGCCGGAATTCCCCCAACTGCTCTCTGGACCTGAGGGTCTCGTGCACCCACACCCTTCTTCCTGCTGCCCTCCTCCGTCTTCTCCTCACAACCGGGGCAAGTGCCAAGGCTTTCTTTTGTTTCAAAGACAGAAACATCGTCTCCACCAAATCACTACTGTGTATCCACACTGTTGCATGTACTGCACGTCTGATGTAAACACAGGACGCAGACGTGACGTGCATTCAAATATTGGCGCATGTATGACGTAAATTTGCGCTGAGCCCGGTGGCAAGCACAACAAATATAGTTTGGAATAGGACAACCTAGCGGCGAGCGCAGCGCATGCCGCGTACAATGTGAAACGGCTGTACCACCTAGTGTCATACAGTCTATCCCCTGAGCTAGCTAGAACAGCCTTTAGTGTGTAAAGTAAGATGTAAACAGTAAACAAAGAGTACCCCACATCATCTCCAGACTCCATCTGTTCATCAATCAAGATGATCAAGTTTATCACTTGTAAACAAAATAAGACCATCAGCTATAAAACTGGAAATACAGCATCTCTTATTTATGAAAGTGCAAATTACATATATAAACAATAATAACAACAACAAATATGTGGATGGGATGGCATGTTTATAACGAGGTTCGAGTACATGTAGCAAATACTTGAAGCCCTATTTGCATTTGTATTTAAAAGGCTGGTTAAGCACTGTGGGGAGGAGAAGTTGGACAGTTGTTTATTGTCTCGTTCCAGTGATTAGTACAGCTGGGTGATGGCGTCGGATATGCTAGCATGTTAGATGTATTTCCACTCACATACCCAACAACTGCTGAACAACGCCGACACACAGTCCTCGTCTTATCCAGCACTCTCTCACCTGTACTACTGTAACTGACCCAAAGTTTTCGAGGCCGGGAAGGCACCAGGCGGGAGGGCATGAGACGAGAATGCATGACACAGGAGGCTCCAGGCTTCATCCATACAGTCTTGAAGTTTTCCCAAACTTGCGATCTTAAAGAGGCCGCCGGGTCCTCTAACTCTTGTGGGCTGCCACCACTCGCCATACTCGTCCTTTAGTGCTGCTATCTCTGACTCACTCTCTCACTGGACCGTCAAACTGACAAAAAACTCCATGTAGGCAGAGCTCGGTTAGCTTCAGAGCTAAGGCGGGGCTACAGATTAGGTGTCCCTAGAACCCACGTATCTAACAGTAGTTCCGCATTACATTAGTTCCGCATTACATTAATTAATTTGCACGCAAGTTTTATTTATTTTTATACTGTGTATTCTCCGTGTAAATTCATGTACCGAACCGAGACACCCATACCATTTTGGTTCAATACGAATACATGTACCATTCCACCCCTAGTGTTTATTGCACATATCTCATCAGCCTTTGATTTCTCGCAGACCACACCTACAGTAATGCAACAGGGTGATTGGAACAAAGAGCTTTAGACGTTTCCCAGGATTTGTAAATTTGCAAGAGAGACAGAAAGAGAGGAGGGCTTGAACAAAGAATGTTCAAATGACAAATGGAGATGAAGATTCACAATGGATCCTTATAAATCCGGTAAAAGAGCTGTCAGGAGAGCTAGTGAGAAAGAGACAGGGGCCCTGAGGATATCAGTTGTTATGGATAGCAGCAGTCCGTCTGATGGGCCTGTAGTTTTAACACTGGCGTGGCTGTGGAGAGTTTTAGCTGAAAACAATGAGGGTGTTGTGCTGCTTCAGTAGTTGCTCTGCTTTTTGGACACATTTTTCATCAATGGAAGAGGAAGGGGAGCAGAGTTTACTTTTTGCAGTGAGTAATTGCCAGAGAATGATATGTCACTGGTAATGTCACAGATTATAGAAACTCCAGCTCAGTTTACGTAAAAATATCTGCTCCGAGAGTCATGAAATGATATGCCTCCTTGGCCTGTACTATATACTGCACAGTACATACTCTTCAACTAGCATCCAGTCAAGAGCAGGGCAGATCAACCCAACTGATTATCCATACATGTTAATCAAGAGGGAAACATTTTATCCATCGTATTTCATCTTGATATATGGGCTGAACGTTTTCTTCAAATTCATATTCATCCCACTAGAGCCCAGTTAGTCACAGCTACAGTTTAGGGAACATCCTGCTGCTGTTGGGCTGCTAGCAAGCAACAAAACCACTAGCAAATGTTGTGTTGTACTTTCAAAGCAAAGAACACACTCAAAATAGATTCTTTAACGATTACTGGAAAGAAAAAAACTTGTTTGTGGTAATTGCGAGGAAGCCTTTGTGTTTACAGTGACACTGTTCCTATGATGAAGTATTAATTACCAACTTAAAAACAGCTTTTGGGAGGACAGATTTTTTTTTGAGGAATAAGGATTGCACTTTCAAAAGGATCAACATAGTGGTAAGCACTTAATAACACAGTTAGGGTGATTAAAGTAAAATAACTGATGAACTTTCTTAGTTCACATGATCATTCTTTTGCTCTCTCTTGTACCCTGTTGGGAAGCTAAAGAGGGAGACAACATTAGCAATAAAATCTGATATCAGTTTGCGCTGATGCTTGTTTTTGGCTCCCGGCCCCATTCTCCTGCCACAGCATGGAACAAACCTGACAAGCTATCGTGGCACTTCTTTTAATGAAAAAGCGACAGTGAGTGAAGAAAGCACTTTCAGCATTTGAATGAGGATGGCCCCACTATCCTCAACTCTAGTCTCAGAAAAGGCTGAACAGTGCTATTGGGATCAAATCAAACCAGGCAGTATTATTATTATTATAACTATACAATAACAGACAGTGCCACAGACCCGAGTGAAATATTGTATTCAGCTATGCACAGAGAGGTATTAGTCTTAACAATTGCTGCCACATATGAGATAACTGCGAGCTAGTTTCAGCTTTGGACCTGTCACTATAATTAATATTACTCTGTGTCTTTCAGGATGTCTAAGGTCACAGCCAAACAGACAACTAATCACTGTTTGTTATTCTGTCCATAGGACCCTGTAGTGATTTATTAGTATAATCATTCATAGATTAGTCACACTCTCTTTACTGTCTTTCCTTCCCCTGTTCTTCCTCTTGTTATTCTTGTTCTTATACCATCCTTGCATCACTCTGAGAGAGCTGAATACCTCTGTGTTTCTCTTACAGCATGAACAGAGTTTAAACCCATGTCAACCCTCTGAGCCTCCACAGCACTGGTGCTTTTACAATTCAACTCTTTTTGCTAGTTGCCAGCATTAAAAAAATAGTATTTATAAGAGCTCTCAGCTCTTTAAATGGTGTTAAAATGAATCACTATTACAATCAATAAATGTATTGTTCATGCATTTATGACATAGACAGCACTCAGTTTATATCGGTCTGCTTTCATCACATCACAACCCCTTTTTCCAATGCCATTAATCCGGACACTCTTTACTTCAGTTGCCTTTTTAGTTTACACCCAATTGCTTAAAGTCTTACTTAAATATGTTTGTTTTGTGTATGTGTGTGTGTGTGTGTGTGTGTGTGTGTGTGTGTGTACGCGCGCGCTTTAAAGTGTTCTAAATTGAAAGATGGCCCTACAGAGCCAAGGACATGATTACCATAGCAACAAGCAGAGATAATGCGTTGGTTAGGGCCGCTGAGTATTTGTTGTGTGGTGGTTTGGAGTGCGACCAGCAGGCACCAAGAATTCCTTCCTTTATTCATTGTCATCTCTCTAATTTATTTCCCTTTTTTTCCTCTATTATTTGCTCTCGTGTTGAAATAAACAGCTGCCATCTTTGTATAACACAAATGGACTTACACTGTCAGTATTTTCACGTTACTGAAAAATACTTGATAAAAAAATTACAACATTTAGGTGTTTCACATACACACACACAGAGATCACCTTCACATCTCCTCCATAGGACGGCACATCACACAGACACTTACAGCAGTTGCTAATCTGGCCTTTCACACCAATGCTGTGCAGCTGACACCAACCCTCTTCTGCCAAATTAGCAGTTTGTGAGTTGGCTCATGCAAAAGCTTGGCCAGTATTTACAAAGCCTTAATGTGTTTGTTTTTTTTATTGCAACACATGTTGAAATGTCATCAGGAATGAGCTTTTTTTCTTGCCAGATCTTTCATTATTTTGTTAAATTGTAAGGCTCTGTTTTTTGTTTCTTACCATCAACTTTCACTGAAAAAATACCAAATTTAAACCACTTTTAAATACAGATATAGGTTTTTAAATAACTGAAAATAAGAAGCTCTTTGCGAGCATGTGATTATCCTGTGAGAGTGTGTCTATATTTGGCTTTTTCTGCGTTTTCACTGTTTGTGTGTCACTAGTCTCTGGCCTTGACTGCTGTAATCCATTAAACGCCTCACATCTCCCACATCTGCTGCCTCTCTTTTCTTTCTTTACTGAAAAACTGAACCACAGCAGCAAGGTTAGCTGTCATGAAAGGAAAACAGTGCATGTGATATACAAACCTATATATCCACACTAGTGAGGGCCAATTATGAGCAGAGATTAAAACTAAAAAGTTAAGTTACAATGATATAATTTTAGTGGGAGCTGTAGCTTTTTGCATGCTCCCAAAGGAATTGTTGTTTTAAGGTAACCTGTGGACTTTGTGACCTCTAGTAGTGCTATGGAGCAGTTTATTTATAAGCGGGTCCCCGTTTTGTTTGTCTCGTGCATGTGTACAAGGACGCACATGCACTCATGGGTGATGCAATAAACATTCCTGCTAATGGTTTCACACTATTCCACTGAGCCTAGAGGTGCCGGTAATCACCAAGAAACACAGAAATGCACCAGCAAAGAAGACTGCAAGCTGGTAAACATGTGACAGTGCTGTGTCTCAATTTACACACTTCTGTACTTACACTTGCCATTTTGAGTGCACAGTGCGTTCACACTGACGAAGTATAGCAAAATACAGTGTACTACGGGTACCAGGATGCTGCATTCATGACGCTCAAAAAGTGTGGAACTACTCACCCTCAACGGTCGCAATCTTTGCTACGTACCAGAAGCTACGGGACCACCAATGTATTTTCAAACTTGTGAAAATGGTGGGGTAGGAAGCTGCAGCGGGTGCGATTGAAACGGCAAACACCGAACTATACCAACGTGATTAATATAGGTGTTTAAGTACCACTATACTGTAGTCGGATAGTGAGAAAACAAGACGCACCACAGGTAAAACGGCAGTCTCACAAGTGTTTTACTGAGCATGCAGCCACCTGATTGGACCGGATGTGTGTCAAAGCCAAAGATCAAAGCCTCAATAAAGTTAACTGATAGTAAAGCCTGTTAAGAGGCCAGGGCATGTATGCAACTAAATAAAGCATTTTAATGCTTCACACATTTCTGTGGGGGGTTGTACTGACACACATACACACCACTGATTCATTAATAGATTTGTTATTAAGTCAAGCCTCATGCCTTCCACCTTCTGTACTCTCTCAATTCAATTCACTTTGACATGAGTGTAACAAAGACAATATTGCCAAAGCATATGCGCGTGTGTGTGTGTGTGTGTGTGTGTGTGTGTGTGTGTGTGTGTGTGTGTGTGTGTGTCTGAAGGAAAGATAGAAATCCAACAAGGAGACAACATAAAAATCCCTGCCGCTTTAGCTCATTTTAAATTCTAGGAACTTGGACTGATTCAGAGCTTGTTATCGCAACACACAGTGTCGCAGTGAAGGGGACACAGGGAGCAAGTTGCACCCTGGTGGTTCAATCTATACAAGTGTATAATGCATACAGTTGTCAGAACACAGCGAGGGGTTTGAATCAGAGTGATGGTGGAAGACTTCATGTTTTTTTGTAATGGGCACAGAAAATAGCCCAATGAACCTTTTGTTTCTGCTGTACTGGCAGAAATGCAAATAGCGGGTGAATAAATCCCTGTAATCCAGTATCGTATCACTGTATTCAGATGTACAGCAATGCATCCACCACCCCCATCCTTCCACACATGCACGAACCAAGACTGCTCCCACACCACTGCTTTGCTGTAGTCAGAATTAAAATTTAAATGATTTCTGCTCAGTCAAGCTTGCATCAGGCACCAGTAAACATCATATTACATTAGTCAATGAGTACTAAAAATGTGTCAATACAGTTAAAAAATTCTCTATATGCCTCAACAGAAAATCAGAGTTGGAAGTTGAGAGCACCTAAAGGACCATCACTACAGACTCTCTGCCACTATTAACCTGCCTGTAGGTTGTTCCTTTTGATACATGTGAAACACATTTGTGTTTATAGGAATAAATATAGAAACGCCTCACACAGGTCACATGAGGGTGTGTGTATTATGTGACTGTCACGTGCTATAAGAAGCACATGAAATGAAGCACACACACACACACACAACTACTTTCACCTACTGTACAACGCCAGTGCCAAAGCAGATGGTGTGTACAACCCTGAGTTCACTTCTTGAAATAAAAAGAAAGAGATGGAGGAGGGGGTAGAGACTCTTTATCTCATCCCATACTGTCCATCCGAGAAAGAATTACTGTCAGCAGGAGACAATGCAGCACTGAGTGATCAGCACATACAGGTATTTTCTCTTGTTGTCTCTCTCCGTCTCTTTTCATTTCTCTCTCCATCTTTTCTCCCATTGTTCCTATAGAGCTGTGGGCAGAAACTCTAGCCCATCCTCATCTATTGTCACCATCCTCTGCCTACTGAACTTTTAATGACAAACTGACAGGTAGAATGCACTGGCATATAGCATGGCATCCTATAGAGGAAGCTGTGTAAAGAGGAGTGCATGCGTGTGTGCGTGTGTGCATGCGTGCATACATATGAGGTTTCATTTTATAATACAGCTATAACGCTGCTCCCACACTTCATGCATTTTCCAAGAAGGGGATTCAATCAATCAATTAAATGGATAAGAACATACAATATAGCTACTATATAATATATATATATTATGCTGTTTGTTTCATGTAAAATATATATATATATATATATATATATATATATATATATATATATATATATATATATATATATATATATATATATTACATGAAACAAACAGCATCACCATCAAGAATCCATTCTCAAAACTGACACCAGTCACCACAACTAAAGTTTGCATCTTCCGGTAGGATTAACACACTACATCTGTACATATATTAACTCTACATATAGTATCATCTGTAAATGTGACATGACGTGAGCCAAGTCTTTTTCAGGCTTCTGGCATATTACTTCTCGACCCAAGAGCTTCTACAGATACAAATACAATTGGTTGACACCTAGTCTCGCTTGTCAGACCTATCTTCACAGTGCTGCGGAGTAAGGTCTGGCCCCTCCACACATACACTCCTGGATAGGAGAAAAACACGGCCTGGGTTTTTGCATTTCTTTAAACCAATCACAATTGTCTTGTGCGGCACTAAGCTCAGGACGCAGCGGCGGTGGATCTGCAAATTGGTCTTGGGAAGGAACTTGTTTTGGTGGAACATTTGCACCACGCAAAAGAAAACACCAAATCCCCGCCAATCGGTCCCAAAACATCTCAGTTAGACAGTAAATGCCGTGAACATTTTCTTTGACTCTTTATTTTTACAATCATTTCCCGAAAGAACCAAGCAGGCCTGCCTTGTTGCACTATGCAAATTTTCTTCAAAACTTTTTCAGCAAATAGCTTGCTAGCTCAAAGTTTGTTGATGTTTCCCGAAACCAACGGAGTTTTGCAAGGCGAGGGAAGATCCTGCGGCGACGGATGTTCCGGCGATTATCCGATAAATGAATTGTCGTCAATCCAGACTAGTTGACACCAAGATCAGGGGAAAACTTAAAATTGTTTTTCTCTTCTTAGCTATGACGTACAACTTAAAGTGGCAGTAGTATAATAGTAGTGTCAGAACCGTTGCAATCATGTCTGTTTTATTAAGCACACACAACAACAATCACACACGCCATCAATCAATCAATCACATTGCGAGGTGTTATGAGATTGTCATCTCAGTCACGAGGCAGTCATCTTTAAAAACCTTAGTTTGAGCTTTGAAGGTTCATTTCATGAAGCCTGATCAATTCTTCCCAGCAGTGCTGACACATCGGTGTGGTTGGACACTGGCAGTTGGTCATAAAAGGTATAGAGACACAAATCCAGTGTCTGCTACCCATTCATCTAAACATATCAGGGATTTGTTTATGTTATTACAGAAGCAACTATGGTCCATTATAAGAAAAACAACACTGTGAAGTTGAAGGTCAGGCCTTAAAGACTGCCTTTTTGTATTCCTCTACCTCTCCAGAACTAAATCCATTTGTTACAAGCAGGACAATTTGCCTTCAGCTTAATGTCACCTGCCAGGTGTAGCTCTGTAAATTTAACTTTTGGTCCAGGCATGTTTACTCGCTGCCCGCACCATTCTGGGCTGTTGTTTCCAACACAGAGTGATGTGGCACTGAGCCATGACCTGTACGCTGCTCACCTGTCTCCCAGCTCTCATTACTGGCCAAGCGCATCACAGCCCACTTACATTACCTATTGTCTAGACTACTTTAGAGTCTGAGCAATATGTAATGCAAGTCCAGTCTCAAAACAGAGTTCAAGACAGTTTTCTATTAGCCTTGAATAGTGTTATAATAGTCCTAGCCAGGTTTCAAGATACAATTTGTAATACTTGGATAAAACAAAATAAAAAAATTATTATTATACAGTGTACCACTGAGGTGCATGTTTGGATCATTGTAGAAGACATATTGCATGCTTCATTCTGTTAATATTTAGTTTCTTTTACTGTGTTTTCTGCTGCCCTGTTCAACAAATAAGTAGTCAAGAACACCATTTTCCATTTATAGCACATAAAACACATGCAGCAGTAGGATAACCGAATCCACTGTGAAAAGCCAATAACGTAACAAACACAATTAGCCTACTAAAGCAGAAGAAATCCAGATCAATAATACTAAATTATGCCTCTGAGAGCTTAACTGACATCTACCATGGCCAGGCTGTGTTACTCACACGCAGCATCTTCCAAGGATTGTTTTTGGCCCAGGCCTTTTATCCAAGTTAAAAAATAATCTAAAATAGTTGAACGTCATCACTTCAAATAGAGAAAAAAATTAAATCTTTTCACTGTGGATGAAAACAGCAAAGCAATTTTGCATCATTAACCTATATTATCATATGCAGAGCGTGACAAGCACCCTCATTTTATCAGAGTGTGCTGCAGAACTTTCATTTGGCATCAGCTACACATGTAAAACACCCTACAATTTACCCAGAGAAGCACAACTATTGTCAGGTTGAGGTTTATACAGTGAAGTGTATTTAATCAATAAAATATTAATGGCATCAAATACAGTAGTACTGAATACTTAGCGCTAGCTTCAGCCTGTAATCTGTCACTGTCTTCTCTGTGCGCACGCATGCACGAACGCACGAACGGACGCACGCACGTCTGATTTTACAGTGACCTGCAGAGGTTGAAAAGAAAGTAATGGCACCGTATTTTATGTAAGTTTCACAGCCTGAGGGCGTGTCAAACACACAAGTTAGTTGAGCAACAGCACTGCTGAGGTCAAATAAGACTCAGACACTCTGCCCACACTGCAGAGCTGTCTCACCAAACCATAGAGAGAGGCGGAGGGAAGAGAGAGAGTTAGAAAAAAAAAAAAAAAGCGTTTAGGTGTGTGGGAGCACATTCATGGCTTTTGAAAGCATTAGAATTTGAGTATTTGTGACCAAGACAGAACCAAAAGGGAGAGAGGTTTAAGATGTATGAGACAGACAGACAGCATATGTGAAAAAGTATAAGTGAACTGTGTGGAGAAAGAAGAAAGGAGAGATGAGACAATGCTATTAGACGGAGCACACAAAGAACTCTCACCAGGTAGCAGGTAACAGCATTTATTCGTAAATCCTGTCAGGTTTGCTTGTAACATCCAAAGTGAATGAGGAGCTTCTGTATGACTTACTGGTAAATCTGGAGACTGAGGATCAAATCTGAAATGTGTAGCGCAAGCTCAGTGAAAACATACTGCAGGCTTGGCAGAAGGTGCTTCAGATGGTGCTGGCAGAGTGGCTTTATGAAATGCCACAATATAACCGCGACAAAAGGCTCAAGAGTGGGGCTTTACAGCAGAAAAGGAAAATTCTGTGACTTTCAGTAAGGCAGTGGGTAAACAACAAGATTTAAAGCTGTTTTCTCATTTACATAAAATTATTCTTTAAAGCACTACATAACAAATGTCTCTGGGTTCTACATAAGTAGGAGTCGGAAACAAAATTAGTGTTAAGATACTAATGCGGATATTTCTGATATCCATATGTTAAATTTGAATTTGTTTACGTTATTATGATACAATTCCACTAAAAGTTGTTTAACAATAATAAATTATTACCAAGCCATCAATAAAAAGGGTTATAGGTAGAGTGTACTACATTGGGTGATTATAAATACCATCTTTTAAACGTTTAACTTTTAAAAAAAGGAGTAAAAGAATTGCACAACAAATTAATTAAGTTGCATTCAAAATTACAAGCGTGTGGACAACTGCATTATAATGAAATATTAAGCAGCACAATAAAAGAATAATGAAGATACAGCTGCTGAGATGGAGTGGGCAAGAAAAGAAATATAGACAGAAACATGAGTATAGCATGGCAGCACACACAAACGTGAAGGAAAAAAACAATGGTAATCCAAACTACACCTAAAAAACAGTTTTTTTCAAGAAACATACCCTACAGTCACTAAACCCCTGCACATTACACACACTCTTTACTCACACACACCTGTACTTCATGCCCGTGTGTTTCCCCGTTGACTCCTTGAGTGAAATGTGCCGTGGAGTGAAGGAGCCGAAGCTGCGAGCGATGATGGCCACGGTGCGGAACTTTGCCCTGGCTTGGTTCACCACGTTGGGGCTGGTGGCACTCTTGCTGTGGTCCCCATTCCCCCTCTTCAGGTTATGGTCCGTGCAGGCGATGGACACCTGCATGGCTGAGTTTCAGTCGAGGGAGCAGAGCCCAAGAAACGGAAGAAAAGTATAGATGGGACAGAAGGAGTGGAGACGGAGACTGACAGGGAGAGCGTTTGGTTTTAAATCAACTGATTGAGCGTCTCGTCCTCAGGTTCACGTTCTCCTGTTTCTTTTGCAGTTTTTTCTTGAAGATGGATTAAGTCTTCAGTTCCTCACTTCCAAACACTGTCTTCATTTGCATCACTTTGTCCTGTGAGGCAACATAAAGCTGCAAAAGCTTTTGTTCTGTTCTTTTTTTGTCACATCAAGTCTTCCATTCAAAGTCTTTACTTGTAGAAGAGAGGCAGCGGAACAGGTCAATCATCAAAAGCATGAAAAGAACAAAAAGACTCCTCAGTTCGTTGAGGGATTGCCAATTTATTCCCCCGGTCTATCCTGCTCCTGTGTACTGCCTATGATGCCGAGCTCAGGGAATTTTCTAACAGGGTTTCAGCTGCAGAATCGCAAACAGAGATGGGGAGAGTGCAGAGGGATGGCAGAGAACGAAAGAGAGAGAGACGGAGATGCGACCCAGGCGCTTCTCTCTCCCTGGTCTGCCTGTGGGAAAAGAGGGAGAGAGCGAGAGCGTGTGTGTGTGTGTGTGAGAGAGAGAGAGAGAGAGAGAGAGAGAGAGAGAGAGAGAGAGAGAGAGAGAGAGAGAGAGAGAGAGAGAGGCGGGGACAGGGTCAGAGAAGGGATAGGGAGACAGGGCAGAGAGGAAGGAAGAAGGGGGGAGTCACTCTCAGCTCCTGGCAGTGTGCACCATCACACTTCTGCCATCAGCACTTTTCCCATCTTGTCGCTTCTTCTCCTCCACTCCTCGTTCTTCATCTCCCCCCTTTTCATTACTCTCTTCAGCACTCCCATTCTCCCCCTGCCTGCCAATGTGAATACGTGCCACTGTGCGTGTGCCCCAGTTTCCCCCTTTCACTCCTCTCCCCTTCTATGTCTCCCTCGCTCTCCGATATTGGTTTTCCATCCGATGTTTGGATGCTCTTTTTTTCATCTTCCTGTTTATTTTTCTCAGCAGGGCAGCTACTTTGCCGACAGCCCACCTTCAGGGAACTGAGAGACATGGAGCGCAACACACTCACTCTCTCCCTCCCACTCTCTTTCTGTCTTGCTCTCTCTCTCTTTAACTCTCACTCTCTCTCACTCACAGCTCACTATCTTTTCTCACCTGTCATCAGTCTTGAAGGTTTCTTTCTCTCTTCCTTTCAATAATTTCCATGTAGCAAAGCTGTAACCCTTTATTCCGTCTGCACTCTACATACTATTCTCTTTATGGTATTCCTTTGTTGATTATTTTCCTCTTTTTCTCTCTTTTTTATGGACCAGTACACAAGTAACAAATAAACGTTGGTTCAGTGTCATCCAATCCTGCTGCTATACTGAGCCACGTTTTGGATCTTTGCTTTAAAATTCACTATATATTTAAAGACAGCATACATACTGTAATTGAAATGAATTAGTCTTGTTCAGGTGCGGTCATATTTTGAGCATTTTTCTGTATGTGCACACATACATAAACATTATGCAAGAGCTACACTATGTGCACATCTGAAACATACATTAGCTGACACAAAGTAATAATTTTTCCCCAAATCCCCTCACACACTACAACCCCCACAGGCAGCTACAAATCAAAGCTAACGAGAGGATGGATGGACGAGATGGGGGAGGTATGCAGAGATTGGAATCAGCACAAAGAAAATGACTAAAAACAGCAGGCTGAGGCGTAACAGAGCTTACAGAGAATTAGTGCATCTGTGTGTGTGTGTGTGTGTGTGTGTGTGTGTGTGTGTGTGTGTGTGTGTGTGTGTAAGGCGTTTATGTTGTGTGCTTTCCAGAAATTCCATAAGAGGTGTCAAGTGGAGGTAAATGTAGCATTTTGCTGCAGGGTCTCTCAACTATGGAGGAAATATTTATTCATAATTCAAATTGAAAGTCCAAAGAGAAATTGAAAGTCCAAAGAGAAAACAAAGCGAGATCAAATTAAAAATAATATTTTTTTTTAATATTTGGCTTTTCGATTTCAATTTAACATTGGATTTTCATTTGGATTTAATATTTGGCTTTTGAATTTACATTTAACATTGGCTTTTCATTTGGACTTGACACATGTCAATGTAAATGAGGAGCGGTGGCCCAAAGGTTGGTACTTTTTCGTTCATTTGATTTCCAATTTTGAAACGATATCCAAATTTGAAAAATGGGTCATTTTAAACCTTGTTAATATTGATGACAATGTGTTCAAACGGAAAACGAGCCATATTTCAGGAAATAAACTTGTCCATGATTCTATTGAGAGACTTCCAGCTGACAGCGGTGTCTGTGAGCATCACTGGCCGGCCGGCAGAGAAGCGATCCCGGCCGCCACCAGCTGGCTGTCCCGTCAGACTGGAGCTTCTGACAACATCGGAGAAAATGTGCAGTTGGCCATCAATGTTTGTAAAACTGCCCATATTCAAACTCTACACAGTTAATTGCTCGCATAAAAAAGTCTCAATAGTGAATTTAGTGGTGAAATAGCAGACAAAAATTGTAAGAAGTTTCCAGTTGTTTGCTGCTGCTGCTACGGCAAACTCCCGATCTAGATTATAGAATTGATTTCTTTTTTATAATTTCCATCTGTTTCACACACGTTTTCCGTTTGAACACATTGTCATCAATATTAACAAGGTTTAAAATGACCCATTTTTCAAATTTGGATATCGTTTCAAAATCGGAAATCAAATGAACGAAAAAGTACACGGGCTGTACAAAAGGCCGTCAATCAGGAGTGATTGTTGTGAGTACGTGTCGGAGAATAGCGCGGACACGCACCTCACACTGCGCGCACCACCTGGAGAAAAAAGAGAGAGAAAGAAAAAGGAGAGGTCGCAGTTCGGACGATGACTACCCGGTTGAGATTGTGTGTGTGTGTGTGTGTGTGTGTGTGTGTGTGTGTGTGTGTGTGTGTGTGTGTGTGTGTGTCCTCGAGATCTGACAACACACAAACATACGTGGCAGAGCTACCCACACCCATGTTTGTACTGTTGCTTAATTAAATAAAACATCAAAAGAGAGAAGTTGTCTCCGTCCGTGTTTTAAACAGACACACCTGGGGCAAAGTTGGAAACCAGAATCAGCTTTAAATACAGTCCTAATCTAGTCCTCACTAACACGGGCCCAATTATAGTATCTACATGAAAACTTCACTGTTGTTGCATGAAATGTTGTTTGTGTTTAGCCTACATCATCAGTTTCTATCATGTGAAATAAGAGGATAAGCCAGCCTGGTGGCCAAGCTGCAGACAGATGCTCCTCAACAGTGTGCTCCCCAGCAGTCAGCTCCCCCTGCTGTTCATAAGGTACCTCTGCACCCCTTTCATTTCAGACCCTCCCACCAACCTTTGGGCCACGCCTCCTCATTTACATTGACATGTGTCAAGTCCAAATGAAAAGCCAATGTTAAATGTAAATTCAAAAGCCAAATATTAAATCCAAATGAAAATCCAATGTTAAATTGAAATCGAAAAGCCAAATATTAAATCCAAATGAAAAGCCAATGTTAAATTTAAATTCAAAAGCCAAATATTAAATCCAAATGGAAAAGCCAATGTTAAATTGAAATTCAAAAGCCAAATATTAAATCCAAATTAAAAGCCAATGTTAAATTTAAATTCAAAAGCCAAATATTAAATCCAAATGGAAAAGCCAAATGGAAAATTAAAAAAAATTAAAAAATAATATTTTTAATTTGATCTCGCTTCGTTTTCTCTTTGGACTTTCAATTTCTCTTTGGACTTTCAATTTGAATTATGAATAAATATTTCCTCCATACTCAACAGTCTGTGTGTGTGTGTGTGTGTGTGTGTGTGTGTGTGTGTGTGTGTGTGTGTGTGTGTGTGTGTGGGTAAATGTCAGCACTGCAGAAGAAACAGACCACAGTATCATTATCTGGACAAATACACAGAAAGAAATTATACAATGTTTATAATGTGTGTATATTGGTTTGGTTTGCTGTGTGGTTTTCTCCATTGTCAGCAGCTTTACTGTAACAACTAATGAATGTCTAATGTGAACACGTGTAAAAAAGGCTGTACAAACCACAATCTACAAGCAAGAGAATGTGGTTGTAAATGTAATACTAACACCTGTGTTATCAGTCTGGTTCTTCTTTCAAAATCAGCATCTAAACTGGAAGTGGGAGGCGCAGAGCCAAGGACAAGAAATTAACTGTAGAGCATATTGCTTCATTGAAAAAATATATGATCCCTTCAGACACTGTTTGTTAGGTTAGTTTTCTGGACACAAAGGAGAACGTCAGTACCAAACAGTTATGGATATTGTTTAAAGAACCGATATGATAATATGTTCAGTCCAATAACAAAACCTTTTATGATACTTTACTTCGAGGACTATAAATGTGTTTTCATACAAAATATATACTTCTCCACTTTGGGCTAGACTGAAATGGTGCCCAGAGGATGAATTCTAATGACTGATCCTTTGATTCTTCATCTAGGACCACCATAATTTTTTGAGGTGGACATTTGTGGTTTGAAGTGAAATGTCTCCTGAACTAATTGATAGATTTAATGCAATTTGATACACACATTTAGGGCTGGGCAATATATTGATATTATATCGATATCGATATAAAAGGCTAGATACCGTCTTAAATTTTGGTATAATCGCATTATCAGAAAAGTGTTGTCTTTTCTTGGTTTTAGGCTGCATTACAGTAAAGTGATGTAATTTTCTAACTTACCAGACTTACTAGCTGTTCTATTATTTGCCTTTACCCACTTAGTCATTATATCATCATGATTGTTTATTACAATTCTCACTGTGTAAATATTTTGTGAAAGCATGCAGATGCAGTAGTCACAATATCGATATCGATGCATTTCGTCAAAAATATTGTGATATTTGATTTTCTCCATATCGCCCAGCTCTACACACATTCATGCCCACCTCACAATGAATTGTAATAACTTTGTTAATCCCTTAGATTTTCATTGAGCCCCACTATAAGGTCAAATTGCATTATCTAAGAAATAACTATCAGCATCAGGTGTGCTTTGTGTGTAGTGCTATTAGCAAATGTTAGCATACTAGCATGCTAAACTAAGATGGTGAACATGATGAACATTACGACTGCTATACATTAACATGTTATCATTGTCACTGTGAGCATAGCATTTAGCTCAAAGCACCGCTGTGCCAAAGTACACTCACAGTGCAGCTTGCGTAGCTGCACACTCTTAGTTTAGTTGTTATACAAAATAAGCCTAATTTTAGTAGACTCAAATGTCAAATGTTGTCGAAACACAAACCACCAGACAAGAACTTTGCCAAAATTAAATAAAATCTAAAATATATAAAAAATGGATTTAAATCAGGTCATGCCTGATCAATAAATAAGCAAAGAGTACACATTTAACCAGGCATTCAATACCTTCTGTACTTTCAGACTAGGGCTGCACGATATCGTCTACATCGCGATGTGCGCATGTGCAATAGTCACATCGCATCGTAAATTTGTGTGTTACTGTTAGGCATGGGCCGGTATGAGATTCGGACGGTATGATAACCTCTGGCCAAAATATCACAGTTTCACAGTATTGTGAAATTGCAATTACAACTTTAAAATGTATTATTTTAAAATGGCTGGGTAAAAAAATAAAAACATTTGTTTCCATTGAACACAATACGTTTTATTTGTAAACACACTACACACTGGTAGGGAGAGGGATTTCTAATCTGCACTTTTTCTTGACGACTCATAAAAAACAGCTCATACCGCAAGAACAGAATGACGGAATATTTTAGTGGTTTTGAAAAAGTGACTTTTTCAAACCGTGGTATACCTTGAAACCGGTAACCAGCTTAATATTACACTAAACTAACATAAATAACATTAATAATAATTAGTAAACATAACACAGGAAAAATGCACTCACAAGTGAAGTGAACACACTGCATATGGACAATGTAGCAGGTTTTATTAAATTATCTCAAACATCACACATTTATTACTCTGTTGCCCAACAAAGGAGGCTACAATTCAGCAGCAATCAATACAAGCATTGCTGTTTTATTAGAAGTTGTACAGCTACTCTGGAGCTCACAGAAGAAGAAGAAGAAGAAGAAGAAGAAGAAGAAAAGAAAGAAAAGGAAAGCTCCAGAGAGCTACTGATAAAACTATATTTGTTAAGAAGAATCTGTGACAGCAGCTCAGGTCTTTTAATCATTGGTGAGTGTTGCACATTTTAAGTTTTCTAGCTTGCTTGTATTCTACAGTAGCTTGCATCTTCCCAAATGGTATGAGGTGTCACACAGCATGTAGAGTATGTTCCATTTTGCTTCTGCTCTCCTGCAACTGAAAAAACTGCAGTAGTCTTATCGCCTGGAGTAAAATGTCAAGCATGTTGTGAATGCTGGTTGTGTCTAAAAATAAAATCTTGTGGGTTTAAAATGTGCCCCTATTTCTAGGATCTATTAGTCAGGTTGCACATATTTTAAGTACCTTTCACAATTTTTCTGATTATAAACACGTTTTGTTTTTGTTTTCCCAGCAGCTGCCCCGCAAGGAGCAAGTGATGACAGGCTGAGCGCAAGGCAACGACTGTGTTCTACTTTTGCACCTGTGTGTGTAAGTGTGTGTGTGTGTGTTATACTTCATGTTGGGGCATGAGCTTGGTCAGCAAAAGCCCACACACTACAAATTGAAATCCCCATGAGATTCCCCACGCTATGTATGCCTGTATGTATGCTCGCATGTACGTGCGTACATGTGTGTGTCTCTGCAAAATTTTGTACAGTGATCAACAGTGCTTGTGCAGTGATTAACCTCAGGTCAACGGTAGCTGACCTAACACTGATGTGAATATCATTTATATGATGTACATGATATACACAATGCAAACAGCCATGTTTTCTCATGCAGAGCAAGGGATACAGAGTGCACAAAACACACACACACACACATAAATGTATGAGTTTGTGTGCTGTAGGCGTCCAAACATGCTCATGAAACCACACTCACTCAAACATAACACATTTTACACTGCTGATGAGGTATTGTTTGAAAGACTCTCACAACTATTCCTAAGGAAAGAACAAAAACAGGTTTTTATGAACTGTTCATACAACATAGACTGATACATCAATTGCAATGACCAGTTTGAGGCATTAGGTCAAGTGTGCAAGGTCATCAAGACAATAGCGAAGGACACTTGCCATTTTTGTTCAAATACATGTGTGCTGTGCACAAAATTATGGGGTGAAATGGAAAAGAAATCAGAGTTGTGATTTTTCAATATTATCATGCTGCTGCACATTTTCATTTTGCAGCACAATGCTGCACATCACTGTTATATCCAACATAACGTTGATGATGATGAATGAATGCTGAACCTAAATGCATTTGCTGGTTGAAGTGTTTAATTAAGTGTTTTATGTGTTATTCACATTACACTCCCGTTGTTGAACATTAGGGGTGGAACGGTACACAGAAGTCACGGTTTGGTTCAGACATCGCGGTTTGGTACGAGTTCGGTACAATGGAGGGAAAAGCAAAACAAAAATGCAGAAGGCAAATTTTTTTGTCCTGTGTTTCCCACAGATTCGAAAGCAATTTGTGGCGGGGGGGGTGTCAGAGTAAAAAATGACATAACATTATTTATTATACGTTTATTTGATTCACAGCTGCTATATAGTGTTTTGACCTCGACAACCCAACTGCATTTTACCGCGAACTTGCGACTAGTTAACTTTCTAAAGCAAGCGCAATCGCTTGTTTGCTAAGAGTCGGGTCGGTGATTGTGAATGTGTGATTGTGTAAAGGTGTTCACGAGATAGATACCAACCTTTAGTGAACTTGTGAATTTCGCCAGCAGTCTTCTCTCCTTTATGGAGACAGACGCTGTGTGCACGGTGGGCTCGATGGTGTTTTAAGCCTCGAATGTCGCCTTACAGGCAGCTAACCCACACCTTAACACTAACATAACTTCTTTGACATAACCATTGCCGCGCTGCCTGGAAGGCGACATTGGGGGCTAAAGACACCAAACACTGCACGGTGGGAGGAGCTGTGTGTGTGTGTGTGTGTGTGTGTGTGTGTGTGTGTGTGTGTGTGTGTGTGTGTGTGTGTGTGTGTGTATGTGAGCGAGACACAAGTGACAGAGAGACGGAGGAGAGTAGGGAAAGGAAATGCAGAAGAACGCGTTTTAAATAGCGTTTAAAAAAAAATGTATTATAACGAAACGCAATGTGCGGCTGCCGGTGTTGATAATGAGGCGCACTGCCACACATTAGTCTATGTGTGGGAAACACTGATGTCTCAGGATGTACCACCTAGTGTCATACAGTCTCTCCCCTGAGCTAGCTGCAACAGCCTGAAGTGTGTAAAGTAAGATGTAAACAATAAGTACCCCAAATCATCTCCAGACTCCATCTGTAACTTGTAAACAAAATAAGACAATCAGCTATAAAACAGAAAATACAGCATCTCTGTTCTCTGCAAAGACAAACTAAATTACCTGATTAATGCAACTT
Source organism: Sander lucioperca (assembly GCF_008315115.2). Classification (NCBI taxonomy): domain Eukaryota; kingdom Metazoa; phylum Chordata; class Actinopteri; order Perciformes; family Percidae; genus Sander; species Sander lucioperca. The sequence goes on from NC_050180.1 coordinate 28,234,948, forward strand.
TCTCACGGCGTCTCACAGCCACTTTTCACCGCAGAAAGCTGCTCCCTGCCTGGCTAAAGCTAGTTAGCCTAAAGAAACAAGGTGTCTGTCCCAACTAACATTACGGTTCGGAGCCGCGACGCTGGAAAAGTACCACTAATCTACAACAGCAGTCTTATCCACCACTCTCTCGCCTGTACTACTGGAACTGACTGGTCCTCTAACTGTTGTGGGTCGCCACCACTCGCCATACTCGTCCTTAGTGCTGCTATCTCTGACTCACTAAAACTGCATACATAGGCAGAGATCGGCTACATAGGCAGCGCGCCAAACAGCTTCAGAGCTAAGGCGGGGCTACAGATTAGGTGTCCATAAAGAACCCGCGTATCTAACCGTAGTTCCGCATTACATTAATTAATTTGCACACAAGTTTTATTTATTTTTATACCGTATATTCTCCGTGTAAATTCATGAACCGAACCGTGACGGCCGTACCGTTTCGGTTCAATACGAATACATGTACCGTTCCACCCCTAATGAACATATATTTTAGTTTGTGATTATAAACTGAGTGACATTGCGCTAAAATCAAACTTGGTCCTTGGATATCTTTTTTTAGCATAACATAAATAGCCAGTTTTTAACAGCAACAGAGTTGGCCAATGTGTGTGAGAGGGGGAGTGTCCGTGAGTGATTTGTTAAGCACCATTCAATTAAAATGTGACTGTGAACTAAAATAAAACAGCACATTTTGTAGTTTCTGTATTTACTATCAAAGCATTTATCAGTAATTCAGTTAAAATGGCTAAAATGTAAAAAAAATTGCATTGTAGGCCGATATAAGGTAAGCGCCCCTATATTTTCTGCCTGTGCCCCTAACATTTTCATTTAGGGGCTACAGTGCTCCTAGTAAAAAAAGTTAGTCTTTAGTCGTTATGCTGGTTTTCTTTTGCCAGCGTGAAAATATCGCACAAATACCACAGAAATCTGTGAACTGCCAGATTGGTAACGGGTCTCTCCACCATATTCCAGTTTCAAGTGTACTCTGTGTACTGTAGCTCACAACATACACACAGTACATACTGTATGTACGCCCTTGTCTGTGGCTCTGCTCGGAGTGCCATGACGTAAGTTTACAGGTCAACATCAGGGACGTCAGCCCTCCTTGTGACTGTAAGCTCCTCATCGCTTGCCCATAGGACTGAGCTGTTCCCACTGCCATGGACTGAACCATTTATGGCAGCTGTAGGGAGGTTGTTATTAGTGAGGTTTGATGCTGTAGAGCAAATCTGACTGTGTGTGTCCTCATATTCCTAACAAAACTGCATGGTAAGTGAAACAAGAGAAGAACAGACTTGGTTTGCAAGTCAGGAAGAAACAACATGGCCCTTATTGGGGTTGCAGCCTGTTCAAGAACTTATTTTAATCTTCAAACTTGTGGCACCCCTTGGAGAGTTGGTAGCTTAATAGGATTCTCCAGGTGTTAGAACTAGGTTAGAAGCACTGTTTTGTAACATTTGCAGAAAATATTAAGTTAGACTCAGATGAGGATGTGTAGTGTGCACAAACAACGTTTCAATGTCGGCCCATAGTACCTACCCAAGGCTAAAAAAGGGGATGGGTCAAGACCCGTGGAGCTAATGAGAATTAAAAGTCTGCTTTCCGAAAGACAGCTTGAACCACAAAAATTATGACTTCTCTAAACACTACTGTAGTTACAACATAGAGTACAACTTCAACCATCTGTTGCTCCAAAACAATTTATTATTCCTGACCAGTACATATAGCACTGTGAATGCTGTTTATCTGGTTTACAGGCAACAGATTTTATTTAACTTCTGCTTAACAGATGAATGTTTTTTGTGACTATTGAATATATAATGAATAATATTGAATAATATTTAAAGGAATGAAACAGTTTTGAAAACCCTTACAGTGTGTGATTTAAGGTGCAGGAGGCAGAATTTGTAAAAGAAAAAAAAAAAAAAAAAAAATATGTATTGGCAATACGTACTACCGGCAATATGTCATCCTAGGGAAGGTCTCATCACCACGCCCCTTTCTGGGGGAAAACAATCCCACGTTCCCCATAGACGACAACAGCGTAAACAACAGAGGAAATGTAATTCGCTCCAAACTTTGACTTTAAACGAACCGTTTTCAATTAAAAAACTATGCCGAAAACTTGCTGAGTAGTTTGTTGCACCAACAATACATCCAAAAACCCTGGTCTTCGATTTGTCCTCTTGCCATGTCCTAAAATTGATCCTGATAGATGGGCTTTGGCTCCAGGCTATAGACCAGACCGGCATCACCGAGGCTCCCTATGAGTGGGAAGAATTGCGTCATATCAGGAGAGAAACAGGAAAATGCTGAAAAAGCTGTTGTGTAGCGGGTTACTCGAGACTTTCACACTGATATATGAGGCTCATAAGAAACGTGAATATTCTCAGTCCAGAGGCGGAGTGGCAATCGGGAGAGTCGGGACTTTTCCCGGTGGGCCGGTAGTGTTTCGAGGCCGCGAGGGCCAGTCTGATAATAGTTATACATTGCAAGTTCTTAGCAACACCATCCGGCGGCCTGGTGTGCGGCCGTTGCCCGCTGGTCAAACTGTGCAGCCTCAGCTGCTGCCTCTCTGCAGCAGCCTTTATTTCAATACAAACACAGGCTAATCAGAAAGCACTAAACGAAGTGCAGGTCACGTCTAGGATTTTCGAGTCGGGTATGGCTGTAGCCTGGAGACCTCCCGTCTCATGCACTCCCCGAGCTTCGACTTTTCAAAATAAACGTTTGTGTCTGATCCGCTATGTCTTTGCACTTTGGTGTTTTGGATGTTTTTGAACTAAACAGTATGACAATCATGTTAATAAATACACTTATTTTTTCAGCAGATGTTTTAGTTACAACACGATGGAGCTAGCAAAGCAGTTTTGTGTTTATATGTGCGGGCAGGATTTATTCAGTTTGGGAAATCCCACGGTCTCTACAAAGCTATTGCTCAAATTGGCTGGCTGACTAAACAGGGAGGGACTAGCAATCCTGCCTGTTTTTTTTGTATTTCAAGAGCGAATTGCTCCACAATATGAATACAGATTGATTATCACTTATTTTGTTGGTAACCGTTGTTGTATAATCACAATATTACACTTGAGGAGGCCTACACTTCAGTGATGCGCCTTTCGGACCTCGAAATTAAACCCTCTCATGTAATATGGCTTAAACAAACGTCAACGTTAAACGCTGATGTAGTTTTAAATGTTTTATGATTTCAGAAAAGATAAGGTTAACCACTATTTTATATTAATCAAAGTCAAATTTCATATCCATAAATGCAGCTTTCAAAATTATAGAAGATTAAAAAGATTTAGCCTATAATAAAATATTGGTTAACCTCCTCTTGTTTAAATCTTAGATATCAGATCCCCTTCTAATGGGAGGCATGAAAACCTTTTTATTGTAGCCTACTCTTCTGTGGTCTCATATGTTATATGTAAAAGTATATTAATTTTAGTATTATGTGGGTGGCTCACTGTTGAGCTATATTTTTCTTCACTTGGCATACGTTTTTATGTTAGCTACACTTGTCCGGCTGTGGCATAAGTTAGTTTAACCTCCCCCCCCCCTCCAATCTTAGTTGAGCTTATAATCAAGATTGTTTTGTAGTTCTCTGGTAAAGATGAGCCAAAAACACGCCCCAATCAGGCCTTAACAATACAGAAATGTCTAATAATTTGTATACATAATTATCCCTGTCTCCAGTAATACATCGACATGTACCGTTGATATACAGTACTTTACAAAGATAGAAACGCAGACACACATCCATCATTCTGTCAGAAACTCTGTAAAGTATCTGATGATAAGGATGTGAACATGTGATATCAACATCCTCCATCCAACATCAATATTATTAATTACATAAGTGTCTCTTGTTATACACACACACACACACACACACACACACACACACACGAAAAATGTTTTTCCGAGTGAAAACGTCATCATTCACGTCCCTTCCTGTGGGAATCAGAGGTGGGAAACTCGGGCCAGAGTTTCCCAGTTGGTGACGCGTTGTTGACAACTGACGTTTGATGTAGGCGACTTTGGTTCACTGAACATATTTCAATGACAATAAACTTATTTATTGTGGACAAACACCTCTGCTGAGAAACAAACACAGACATAACATGTTTCAAATTATTCATAAATAGGCCTATATATAAAAAAAACCCAACACCTTATCAGTGTCCTTTCCCGTTCGTTGTCCTGCAGATAACAAACACTTGACGATGTGCTGTTTGTATGCTCGCATAAGAAAACAGCAGCAAATTATTGTGGCCTCCATGTTTTCACCATGTTTTAACACACCTGATGCTCTAGGCTACGGCCAACAGCTGGTGGCAGTCATGCAACAAGTTGTTATGCCAAACGCCAATATAACAGAAGAAGAAGAACACGCATCCCGACCATCCTAACCATGTGAACGCTGGTAGTCGGAAAAACAACGTAATCACGGGGGCGGTCCCTGTCATTCCGAGGTGGCATGAATGCGCCAACGCACACACCCACCAGAGGGTCATAATCCCGAGTGTATCCATTTGAGAGGCTGTCATTGTTCTCAGAGGAGCATTAGCTTACAGCTACTTATTAAGACAGCTGGTGAAGATAGGAAGGGTCAAAGCGTCATGACATTCTATCTATCACTACCACAACCAGTCATCTCCGCTCGCTGTACTGAGGACAGTCTTACAGTAGATTTGTAGTCAAAGGATAATTTAACACATTGCAATACAGTAAATCCCGCTTTAGTTAACACATCTCTACATTGTTACTTGGATGTCTTTAAAAATCATTACATATTTTTAATCATAAACTGTATCTTGATTAAACACTTGAGCAGGTTCAAGAGTAAAATTAGCCTAATTACTCGGTGGTTACAATGCAGATTGTATGCTCTGCCACGCAACTGTCCCATGCAATGGACACTTGGTGACAATCAAAAGTAGCATATTGCTGTTACAGTGTCAACTCCACAGCATGTTACTAAATGACAACCAATGTCATGAAACTACAGCATATGCAATTGGCACAACCAACTTCATGCAGACTTACTAATTGATTAGACACAACTTGTTTCACCATTATGAACAAAAAGCTCAAACTTACTGAAACAGTAATGATATAAGTCTAGCACATGTACTTCATTCCACAGCAATCTGTGGCATATGAGCTCTTACAGTTGCATATTACGCTTTTTTAAAATCCCACAGGTTGGTCACCATGGTAATATCGGTGCATGGATCAATATGAGCCATTGGCACCATATGTCTGGACTGGAATGTTTTGCAAGCATAAACAACAAAAGGACCTTATTATAAAGTGCCTGCGAGCAAGGCACTGCACTCTCACACTTCTCCAGGGGCCTCATGTATAAACGTTGCGTACGCACGAAAAGCTTGCGTACGCTGGATTTCACGGACACTTTGTGATGCATAAAAAATTAACTTGACGTCGAACTTTTCTGGCTCTGTAACGTGGCTAATTTTAACTGAAAAGTGCCGAAAATCACTAAACATTACAAAATAAAGTTTCCACTACAGTTACTGGCATACGTCTGTGACGTTGTCTATGAAAAAACATAATTATATCCGCTGATACTCCATAAAAGTCTGATCATTTATGTGGATAATGTTTCACATCTTTCACACAACTTTTCAATTTGCAGGCTACTTAATCTCTGTTAAACATGAGGACGGGAAATTAATGATAAATCCACTTAGAAAATACTTTCAGTCATCCTCTGTATTTCCCACAGATGAAATATCTTACTGGCAACAAAAAGATCAGCATGGAAAATGCAATAGTGTCTGTGAGTCTTTAGTTACTGAGGCTCAGACATCCATGGTGCACAGGAGGCGGGACGCACGGATCCATCTCCCCAGGAACAAACGCTGTGTTGGGTGGGCAAACTCATGTGATGCGTAACTGATCCCGTGGATGATTTGTAGATTATTAAGTGAACAAGGTGTACCCGGTCCACCAAACACTGGGCCGTCTTAATTCTGTAGTCCTATTTACTATTTCATTATTTCATCCATGCGTGGCGCAGCGGATCCGTGCACACTGTTACCTGCCGTGGAGACGCTGTCCTCACTAACCTCTCCTCCTCTGAGTCGGGTCTCCCTCGCGCTGGACTCAGTTTCACTGAGCGCAGGGGCGGTTCTACATTGAATTACACCCAGGGCGAGACTTTATTTCTCGCCTTCACCTCCGCGATCAGCACCTCAACCCTTTTTTTTTTAGTCTGCAGCGGGATAACCCGTTGTGATTGGACAAAGAATGACGTCGGGGCGCATTTATAGTAATTTCCATATTCATTTATGGGAGGAGGCAAGGCAGGGTCGGTCACTCATTCATGTGCGCTCAATTTCACGTGGATTGTCATGTATAAAGTAAAGGTGCGCAGGACCAGTTTTATACATGTGAATATTTCTGTGCGTAGGTACTTTTCAAGTTTTGGCCGTACGCCATCTTCTGGTATGAAAGCTGTGCAGTCTTTTATACATGAGGCCCCAGGAGAGCTTTAGCAGTGTTGTGTTTGTGCTGAGAGTTGAATCTCACCTTGTGTGTGTGTGTGTGTGTGTGTGTGTGTGTGTGTGTGTGTGTGTGTGTGTGTGTGTGTGTGTGTGTGTGTGTGTGTGAACACTTCCTCCCACTGCAGCTCAAGTCATTGCTGTATCCATCCAGGGTCACTGCTGTAAATATCAATGTGTTGTGAGGAAGCAATTTAAAAGAGGAAATACAATCTCTGTTCTTCTGTCCATCTTTGTGTTTGCTTTATGAATCTAAAACTGTTTACAATGCAGATAAGAGAAAAGCCACCACTCCTAGTTCCGTTATATCTTACGCCTTTAATATCAAAATCCTATCATGAACGTTCCTGAAATTCAGTTTATTTATGAGAGCAAAGTTGTAAAGCATAATTTTTCTGAAACTTTTGTCGATTCTACCTAAATGCATGACATAAGGTTGTTCTCAAACTTGCACCACGTAATATGCACAAACTACCTGCACCACAATTAGCTATTTGTTGCAGAGAGCAGCATTACTGGCTCTTAGTCTTCAGATATGGACACTTGATAGTGAAGAGTGTTAACAACGAGAGCAAACCGTCATCTCAGTAAAAGCATTGCTATGGAAACAGTATGAAAGCGTTATGTGTGTGGGAAAAAAAGCAGCAATAAAATAACACCAGGCAAGAATAAAGATGCTAGACAGCAACCAGGCAGCATCTGGAGGAACGAAAGACACATGTTTACCGGTTATCTTGGAGAAGAGTATACAGTAAGTAGTGTAATGAAAAAGGACGCCAAAGACACTTTGATCTGCCATAGCATGACTCCAATACAGCTCCAAAGGTGAGGTTTTATAGCAACACATTCTTACTCCCAGCGCGTCAAAAAGCGACGCTTGGTCAGGTGCCTTTGGCGTTTGTTAGGGTTGCAAAAAGTCTCCTATAGCGTCTAGCAATTTAGCATCATATTTAGACGCACTGGGTAGGGACTCTTGGCGTCTGGGTCGGGATGTACGTTTAACTGACATGCAGCACAAGAACGGGACAGTTGGGTTTAGGAAAAGATCGTGGGTGGGCTTACAATATGTACGTTTCAGTGACACACGGGACAAGAACGGGACACAAACACCGGTCTCTTGGGTGAAAGTCCTGTGTTGTTTGAACCATCCAACACCCCAACCAACCTCCTACGCGGATTTTTCTTTCATACTACTCACTATCATTGTCGCTCTTAATACTACATCATCCTACAGCGCCGTGGTCGAGCTGCTGTTATGCCCCGTGCATTCCATACAGACACTAAAGGGTGATTTTTGGGTCGATATCTGACGCTGAGAGCCACTGACCAAGCGTCAGTATTTTACGAGTTGGGAGTGAGAACGGGTTGTTTATAGAGAAGTACATGCTAAAGTGTTTATCAAAAGCCAGTCAATTCGTGTTACATCTAGTCTTACATTTTTTTACAACAAATGAACAATTAAGGTAACAATGTCAGAAATAAAAAGGAAGATAGATTTTTTTTTACCTATTAAGAATTTTTAACAGTACCTTAATTTTCCCTTTGTTTTAACTGTAATCACATTCTAAGATTGATTCCAAGAAAAAAAGTCCTTTGACAATACTGACAAAAATACCGCAGCATGTGGCCGGGTTGGCTCAGTGGTAGAGCAGGCGCACATACACTGAGAGGTTTATGCCTCGACGCAGAGGTCCAGGGTTCGAATCCGACCTGTGACAATTTCCTGCATGTCTTCCCCCTCTCCCTCCCCTCTCACCTAGCTGTCCTGTCAAAAATTAAAGTTAAAAAATTAAACAAAAAAAAACCCGACAGCAGCACTCATGCATAGCCGTCATCGAGAAAACCCAAAACCAACCTGCCCTTGATTTTAATTGTTTTTATGACCTTCATGCCACACTCTAACAGACCACACACTCTCTGACACATACACATTTCCACTGCAGTTTTGTTTCTGTTGCAGGGAAAAACGGTTTGTGAATGTGCTGTATTGAATTTGTGGAAAGTGCCTGTGTGTGTGTGTGTGTGTGTGTGTGTGTAGCAAGAAATGAGTCTGACATTTGAATAATTGTGAAACATACGCACTTAAAGCTTTAGTGCGTAACTTTTTGATATTAATTACCATCCGTTTCATTCAAGCCATTGCCAAATGAGTTGCTACAAAGCTAATTAAGACTATCAGCTCCACAATACTCTCTCTGTATTTCTCAGTATGGCTACGTTCAGAAGATTGTTTCGTTCGGTGACTTTCCCGCAGAAGCTTGAGTGAAGATAATTATCTGAAGAGTCCATGTTTTTTTTAATCCTCAGTGTCCTCCTTGCATACTAACAACTGTGTGGAGGAGGGGTGGAATGGGTTATTATGATTGTAGCATTTTAGCACAGACACACACCCAATGCACACAAAGTAAAAGGTCAGAGCAATGGTTATGTACTGTACAGCGGCTCTGGCTCAAAGAGTACAGACAGAACCTTCAAATGGGCTCTAAAGGCTTGAATATCATCAGCACATTGAAGTGACACATAAGTGGTGTTTATTCTACAATATCCTTACGTGACAACTAAAGTATGGTTAAGATAAGGCAATAAAGCCATTAGAAGAACATTAATTGATGGTCTCCACATGGTGGAGCCCCGTACATTTCTATGAGAGTTGCTCAGTGGCGCACCCGCCAAAAAGGTTTCTAGGCTTCCGTGTTTATTTCTGTGATATGTGACCACTGACTATGCGCAGTAGTGTTTGTCTCGCTGGCCCTGCCAAAGGAAGTTTATCAAACATAAAAAGTCCATGGATTAAGAACTTCACAATAGAAAGTCATAACCAACCTTGTCTGCAGTTCATAGTGTCTTGGCAGCAGTTTTACACGTCACTTTTACATGGTGTTTTTTATGGGTTAAAATCGCAGAGGGATTTTCCATTGCAATACCGGCAGTGGCCACAGGACAAAATCAGCAGAGGGACTGAGCGTTGTATGTGGGGGCCTGCTCTACACCCTTAGTTTTTCCACTACATGAGCAGCACACTCCTTCCTGCATTGGCACTAGAGTTTGTCACTTGTCCAAAAATGTTAGACCTGATCCAAAACTGAACCATAGAATACCTACCATAACCTATTGTGCACAAATAAATTTGAAGAGGAAAGAAAAGGAAAAGGCCCATTTAGACCCAATCAAAAATGTGTCTGTCACAGACATTGACAAAGTAGTACCGGCAGCTCATCATGCCCCACTAATTAAGAGCTGTGGTTAAAAAAAAAAAAAAAAAAAAAAAGGAGTAGCAAGCTGTGTAATATACCCCAGTACTTCACAGTTCACACCTTTAAAATCATATTTTTTTCCTATAATCCAATAATAATCCAGAAGTCATCATTGACTATGAGACAAATGGACACATGGGGGCTGAGACCTGCAGCAAGAGAATGAGGCCCTACCCGGACCACATTAGACTGAATATAATTTGATCAAGTCTCAGATACAAGGAACCAAAGGACACATGTAACTGGCATTCATTGTTGGACATAAATCATGTCCTGCAGTATTGTCCAATATGATATAATCCCTAGGGATAGAGGGCTGCTCAGTCATGTTGCTCTTTCATCTGCTAAATTAAAGTTGCTGCACAGTGGGGGTTACAGTACATAAACCACTGGAAAAAGACTCCTGGTTGGTTGAGCAGACATGTACAGTAAATTGCAGCACAGAGGAATGCTCAAATCTATAGAGCCTGTTAAAGGGTAGAGCTTGTTTGAAAAAGAAAAAAAGGTTATGTTCATTTGTATGAAAATGTTTCCTTAATTCTCAGTATTGCTCCAGATAAAACCTTTTTGACATAATTAAACAGATTGTGCTTGCAAGTATACATTTGCATTTACAGCAGCATTTTAGTGTCTGCAAGAGGAAGAGAGAGACAAAGAGCTCAAGGGACAAACAAAAAGTGAGAAAGGAGATGGCATGTGTTCCACCTACCAGCTCCAGTTCATCCTGTCGTTGATTGGATTACATCAAACACCTGTGTCTAGTAATGTGCATCTCCCTCTGCTTTAATGTGATGCTCTAATTAGTCTACACGATGATTACTGGCTCGGTCAGTAAAACGTAACTTTGTTCAATAGTTTTACTTTGCTGTCACATCACTTCCTCCTACATGACCACATTTAACTTTACACAATGTTGTGTGCTCTGCTGTGGGTGTGGGTGGTCTTGGCTTTTGTTCATTTATGGATTTATTTTATCTTCTTGAAATGTAATTTGATTGTGATAATGGGAAAACAAATGTAAAGCCTCTATTGTAAACCTGTGCAAGTGATTTAAATTATGTTGGCTAATTAGACCACTTCTGTGGGTGTGTATGGAATGAGGTTGATTGACATCTCCCTCACTCTCCCATTACATTTGTTTAACAAATTACATAAATGTATTTTATATATTATATTTTTTATATATATCCACACCTGGAAGCTGCCCAGCACAACCACAGTCTGATCTGCTGGCCACTGTGCAGCTCCACTGGAGCGGTTGGGGTTAAGGGCCTTGCTCAAGGGCACCTCAGTGGTATTAATGAGGGAGGGACAAATTATATTAGCACCTAACTACCAAGTGCACTACTTACATTCTGACATTTTATTTGAGTGTCAAATGGATTTACGTTGCAACATATATGCACTATATATGTGTAAATCCATCTGACACTCAAATAAAATGTCAGAATGTAAATAATGCACTTGGTAGTTAGGTGCTAATATGTAAAAAAAAATGTAACCGGAGAGTGAGGAAGATATCAAGCTCACACACACAGCAACTTTTTTAGATAATAAATAATTATCTGTAGATAATGGAAGCAGAAGCTTTTCAAAAGTAGAACCCTCATAGAGAAATCCATCTCGTCCCACTTTGTAGAGGATGATCATTTGCAAAATTACTTAAACCGTAAAAGTGTTGAAATGAAACCACTAGATAATGGGAAGGTGAAGCAGTCATATGAATAAGTGCTGTTACGTCCTGCCAAACCACTTGGTTATTCTGATAAGTGCTTGACTGTGGCTGCATTCATCATTAAAGTGAGACAATGTTATAGGTCTGTGCCTAAAAAACACACATTGGGAAGTCACACTAAGACTGAAGTCCAACCATGAAAAAGGAAGATCTAAGAATTCTGATGTTCAACACAAAAAATGAGGACATTGGGGAACTCCTCTCCATGTTTTGACATCATACTATTCCAAAATGTTGCAAAAGCTTTTAAAAAAAATATAGAACAGGTTAATCTAGCAAGAAATGGAAAGAGAGAAACAGCTGTGTGTGTATTGATTTATGTGCATGTGTGAGCACTAGTGTGCAATGATGTACACACAAGGGATTTCCCATCACTCGTGTGTGCCGACAGGAAATTTCTCACATCATTACTATATCATCTGTGCAACACACAACTCACTCAGCTAGATTTATTGACTGTCTGTGTGAAACAGGTGAGATTGTTTTCATCAGTATTTGATCCTGCAGGGGAGATTAAATCATTTTATATAGCCTCATGTTACAATGAAAGAGACGATGTAGCAAGTAAACTAGCAATAAAAACATTACACATTTTCAACTATATAACTGTACTGTAAGGTTACGGGTTACGTTTAGACATTGCTGTGTGTTATGGATAGAGGTTGGGCAAGGCCAACCTTATAGCACATTTTATACACAAGAGTTAAAAAAACAAAAAGGTAAGAAAGAGAGCCATTCACAACTGTCACAACAAGCACACAGGAGAGTGTAAACACCAACTATCAGGGTGCAAAATTAACTGCTTTGTCCATCAGCCAAATGGTTAATGAATGTTTACATTTTACCAGTCACATTACCATAATTTTTTTGGCTGGTGAGTGAAGCAAATCTACCAGCCAATTGCATATTTTACCAGCATTTGGCTGGTGGATGGTGCCAATGGTGTACCCTGCCAACTATCCAGTAGTCTATATCCACAACCTTCCACTTCCAAGATTGCTCCGGTGCTGCAGGAAATTCCACCGAATGTCCGTTTCCTTCCACTTTCTTTGTGTTGGAATTTTAAACTCCAGTGGATTTATGAGGACTACAGTTAACTGCTCCTCAGATCGCTCCATGGTAAATTGAGACAGCTAGCTAGACTATCTGTCCAATCTGAGTTTTCTATTGCATGACTAAAAGAACTTTGGAACGTACACGTTCCACCGAAACAAGTTCCTTTTCGAGGCTATTTTGCAGCGGCAACGTGACTCCGTGCGGAGCTTAGCACCGCCCATGACGATTGTGATTGGTTTAAAGAAATGGCAATAAAACAGAGCACGTTTTTCTCTCATCCCGGATTGCTGGGGGGACTAGCCAGACCTGGCAACATTCAATTCAATTTATTTATAGTATCAAATCATAACAAGAGTTATCTCGAGACACTTTACAGATAGAGTAGGTCTAGACCACACTCTATAATTTACAAAGCCCCAACAATTCTAGTAATTCCCCCAAGAGCAAGTATTTAGTGTGACAGTAGCGAGGAAAAACTCCCTTTTAGGAAGAAACCTCGGCAGACCCAGGATCTTGGTAGGCGGTGTCTGACGGTGCCAGTTGGGGGTGTGATGAACAGTGGCAATAGCAGTCACAATAAGGATAATGGAACAGTGACTACAAATGGTAGTCATAGTAGTTCATGTCATAGCAGGGCACTGCAGGGCGTTACAGGATGTAGCCTGGCACAGCAGAGCATAGCTGGACATAGCAGGATGCAGCAGGGTTCAGCAGGACACTGCAGAGCGTAGCAGGGTGTAGCAGGGAGTGCAGCAGGACCACGGAAACAGCTGCAACCAAGATCTTGGTGCCATCCTAATCCAAGGAAATATGCTGGGCGAAAAAAAAAACATGAGGACTCCAGGGAGTAAACTCCCCAGAGATAAAAAATGATTTGATGCTGCTTATAAAAGAAGTGAAACACATCTCAATTCCTCAGAAAGGCTATTCCAGCAACTAGGAGTATAACAACTAAAGGCAACTTTCCTGGATTTTGAATTGACCCACAGAACAGCAAAAATGTCAGTGCTAGATGACCTGAGAGGTCTGGGTTATGGCTTTTAAGCATGTCAAACACATATCGCAGAGCAAGGCAATTCGCAAGCAAAACAACCCATCAATTTTAGCGCATGTGGAAGCCAGTATGTGTAGGTGTAGTGTGCTTTCTTTTGTTAGCCCATGTTCAGACTCTAAGGAACTGCAATCACCCCAGTGAAGTATTCAGAACTTTTTTATGTGAAAGTGGCAATTGTGTAGAATACTCTGTTACAAGCGAAAGTCCTGAATTAAAAAATGTACTTAAGTAAAAGTGTACTTGTATTAGCATTAAATAACCTGGTGCATTATGAAAAATATTTGTTTGCTTCTTGCTTGTACAATTTACAGCATAAGTTATGCATAAGTCTGAGAATCTCTATATCTAAGCAAAAGCGGTATTGTAACTGAAATTTGCCTAACCTAATTGACATTGAATCTGGACCTTGTGAATCGGAATCGAATCAGAAAATTATTGGCGATACCCAGCCCTAATGCAGAATGACCCATTTCAGAATAATGAATATCATATTATTGGATATAATTAGACTTTAAAATGCGTCTTAGGAAATTGGATCACAAGTGGACATTGCTAAATACAAGTGTAAACAACCAAAAAGACGCATTGTTGCTCTAATCACTCAAACCACTTGCCAAGGTGGTCTGGGACGCATTTGACCACATATCTTTTTAGTGTAAACGCTAATGCATCCCCAACAAGGACGTAACAGGAAAATACATCATCAATGCAGGACGTGGTGGTTGTTTTGGTGACAGCGCACCAACACTCTGTAACTTTCCCATTTTACGACACGTTGGACAAAGTGTTGCGTGACCGTCCATCACTCTGCCCTATGGAAGGACGTGTTGGATTCTGCTGACAGCGATATATTCAGCTGTACCGACACAACCACTAACGTGACTAGCAAGAGTGTGGACGAGGAAGTGACTTAGGCAGTAAGGAAATCTGAACACAAGTGGTCAGCTGGAGTCGCATTATAGACACAGGTGTAAACAGTGATGAGTCTCGGCTGTCCACTTGTGTACAGATTACCAAAACGCATTTTAAAACCAAGTGTAAACAGGGCCATTAATATGTAAAGGTGGAGCTAATTTTAACTACTAGGTAGCTTGATCTATAATAATGCATCTTGAAATATTAGTTGATTGTTAATATTTTGTATCTGAATTCATCAGAGGCTCTAATTTTTGCAGTATTTTAAGTCATCACAAAGCTAATCTTGTAACACTGTTGTATTAAATTAAACATTGAAACAGGAGACTGCAGTCACTGGCCACAGGTCGCCACGTCTTTGCTGCATTGCTGCACTGAAGCCACTAAAAACACTTAACTGTTAATTTATGGATATGGATTTATGCAGCTAGGCCTACTTGTCCAGTATTTGCACAAAATGCTTAAAGATTATTGTTGTGCATCTTTTGAAAGTTTGCTTCCCTGCACTAATTGCAGTGTTTAAACAGTGACAGATACTGCAGTAAAGTCCACAGGGTGCGTGTGTGTGTCTGCTGGGTCCACACTACCCCTTTTAGTTATTATGATGGCAATCTCTCATATCCCACTCTTTGTCCCCTGATCTCTCATCGTTTCTCTCTAAATAGGCCTTGGAGACCACAATATATAACCTTTTCTTACACTGCACTCGAGAACACGCATCCAGAGTCACACACACACACACACACACACACACACACACACACACACACGACGAGAAAAGTGCTGATCCAAGGTAGCATAAACTTCGCCTGCGTCAGTATATCAGCTTAATGCTGTAAAGCAGAGATATATGGTGACACTAAAAACTGAGTGTCTATTCTAAGCATGACTGTGCAAAAACGTAGATGGAGGGATACCACTAATGACATGACCAAGATAGTGAAAAGACACAAAGAAAGATTGAATGTTAGAGACGAAGTTAGGATGGGAGAAGGAAAATTAAATAAATATGCATGATGAAAAGAGTTAAAATAGCAGTAAAATAAAAAGCTAAGAGAAAATTGGTTTTAGTGGAAGAGAGGGAAAATGAAAGGAGCTGGGTTGGAAATGATATTGCCCCCTCTTGAGCCGTAGTGTCAAAAGGTATTTTGCAATCCACAGTAGGTGACAATCCTACTGATTCCACCACTGCAGCACATCTTAAAGCAATACAGTATTTCACTTTGGTCATGCATTTTCTCTTCTCTTCTCTTGGCAATACATACAGGATCTCTGGGAACTCATGAGCAATTGACTTTAAGCTGCCCTGATTCACTGCCATCAGCTGTGCACAGGCACAACTGTAATCAATAAATGCAATGAGGAAATAGTGCCCTGCAAATATCAAACTGTGTACACATAAATACAGTTTGGTGCTATGGTATTTGTGTGGAAGTGTAACTTTAGCTTTGTCAAAATAACACAAAAGGGAGTGGTGTTAAATCTACTGTTGACAAGTGTTATTTCTCTCTCGCTCACACTCATACACACAACGAAGCACACCAGTATTCCCATGCTTTCATGTCCACTGTCACAGTGACAGTAGGTCCACGGCTCCCCCTAGTGATGAATCCAACAACCAGCACTATAAAACAAATTACAGGACATCTCTCTGGCTTTCTCTTCTGATGTCTCTCTGTGTCTCCCAAGACTCTCATTTTGTATCTCCCCTCTGTAACTAACACACTGCACCTCACTCACCCACCCACAAGTACCACACAACTGCTAAACATGTCTTGAAAGTGTCTCCATTTTGCCTCTAGGGGTTCTTCACACACCCACGCTATTACCCCTCATGTGCAACTGCATCATCATTACAAATTAGGCATTTAACTGCTGTTCTTATCTTGAAAGATCTATTAGTGGGTGAGCGGAAAATAGTTCAGTCTCATATCCCATCCTTGTTACAAACGTACCTATTATTGAGTCCCCTGCGGTGATTTCAAATCGAGTTACATGAATGTGTGCTCAGACCACTATCATTATGAATTGTGGTACTTTGGCTATGGTCTGATTTGGCAAAGGCTACAGAGTCACCTTGAACGAACAGTTAATATACTTAAAGTAATGGATGAACGTGTTAAAGTTAAAGCTGGCTCGACTCCTTTCATTTTATATAAAGCACTGTGGGAGAGTAAGATGAAGCTCCACTGGGATGTTATCCTCAGGCGACCTCAGTGAGACCCAAGGAGAACGCTGCCTCTTAAATAACAACACATCAGCTCTCATCAATAATGGACAAATACCAAGAGAGGGGATGAGGGAGGCAGCGATACTTAAAGACCAGAGCGGAGAGAAACATAGTCTGATGGATCACTTATGTCTTAGTAGAAGCAATACAGCAAAAAAAAAAAGGGAAAATATTAATCAACAGGCTAAAGCGCGTACTTCAGCACCTCCTGACAATGTAATTTGATTTTTCTTTACTTGCCAATGCCCAAATCTCTGTCTCATTTTCTCAGATATAATAAAGCAGAAATGTTTTTTATTTTTATTTTCTAAATAGTCAGCTGAGCATGGTGATCCACAGTGACTGTCTGGCACTCTCCTAAATGAGCATGTCAATAGAACAAAATGACGCCCTATTGATTCACTCAGTTGGCTAGTGCTGACACAAGTGAAACACCAGAGGTCTATGCGTGCATGCGTGCGTACGTATGTCTGTGGTTGCAGAGACTTATAGGCCTAGTTATAACTTATAGTAGAGTTATAGGATTGCGTGCGAGAGTCCTGCTGATTTCCTCAGTTGTAGAGTTGCTTTATTAATGAGAGTCATGTTAAGAACATGCATTAGCTTACTCAATAGCCAATATAATAAACATTACGTGTGAGAGAGCAGGCGGTGCACAAAATGATCGATCAGTAAGAATGATTAAACATTAATTACCTTAACGCATTTCTGTCCGAGCAGACAATTCCTTCTCCTCCTGCTCTCAAATGACCATATTGATCTCAAATACTACTTTAATCAATATTTAACTCAGTTTCAGGAATTTGCAGGACTAAATTATATTATAGTGTCTGAATTTATTTTAGACTCTAAATTAGAGCTCAAAAGGTCAAATATAATTTGTAATGTCTAATTTGTAATAATTTATTACATTTAAGTATTAAGTAACCTAATTAATATTGGATTACTCTTAAATTTCAAAACATTGGTGTATATGTGATATAAAACTCAGTTTATGGAAGTGTATTAGGTATACCTAGCTAAAACTAAAGCAGTCTGATACAGTCCTGCAATAAATCGTCCCTTCATGAAGGTTATTGATATCGGGCTGATATCATGGAAATGATGGTGGAGACCTCACAGATGACGAGTCCGATAAATTTTGATTAAATGCAGCTTTATTCAATATTGAACAAGTTTCTCTCCGAGAGAGGGAGATAACCATGTGTACACACTCCTAAGAGCATGTACCCATAGTGTCTCTACGAATATCAGAGTAACTCCTCCTTTATACTTTTTGGGGCTTCACACATTCCAATCTATCTATTTCTGTGAGACAGTGTTTTACCTCCAAACTAATCCTTATATGGAAGATACTTCTAATAGATTCACACATTCCAGGCTCCAGTTTCCTGTGTGTGAAGGTTGTCCCCAGACTAACCCCTCAAGACCTTAGATAAGATATGAAATACATTTGAAACATGTATGCTGAAATATCCACCTATCAGTTATAATGTTCAGTTTTTGTTGAAACTGTTAGGAGGTGTTGATTCAACTTTATGGTCATTTTGGAGGCTGCAGTTTGTGGTGTTGTTGAACTACGTGCTCCATATGAATGAGGGCAGGCTATTTGCTTTTACTGATTAGTAAATACAGTATGTCATTTGGGCTGCAGATTTAGATTAGAAAAAAAACAAAGCGCAATAATCATACATGATTGCACAGCTTAGGATATACACCGACAGTAAAGTAGCAATCACAAATTTCACTTGAATAAGTGACTTGACTTATTTAAATGCAAACTGTGGACAATCTAAACGTATTAAAAGCCCCATCAGGGTCTGTCTCTGCGAACACCTCACAATAACCAGGTACAGTAGAGCCGCTTACATTTAACCAAAACATCCTGAATTACATCAGCAACTTGTACTACACAGCAACATTTAACCAGCAGTAAAGCCACAGAGCAAGCAAAGAGAGAGACACAGACAGAATATGGTGAGTCAATAAGACAGAGAGATGATAATAGTGGATCTGACTCACGCTATTTGAAGAAGACGCCATTCTCCTCGTCTTTGTGGAGCCAAAGTAGTCTGTCCATGTCGTATAATTCTCCTAATGGGATGATTTTTGTTTGTCTCAGGACTCTCCATGCTTTCAATGCTGCTAGCTAGCAAGCCTTGCAAAACTAAAGTAGCCTAACTGATGATAGCAATATTAGAAAGCTAACTCTTTCCCTGGTTGTTTAACTTGAATAACGTTACTAACTTTCTATTATTTGAGTCGTGTCCTGCACAGCCTGGCAGTGGTATAACAGTGACGAGTTAATATACTTGTGTTCTTTAATGCTAATTAAAGGATGTGAAGTAGGCTACACCTGGCTTCACCTGACACACGTTGACGTCTCGTGCCGTCCGGCTGCAATATTATTTTTCACCACCTAGACTAACTAACTTGTCAGCCGTTACAATCCAGATGGTTGCTGTTTCACCGATTTGAAGAAACTCAGTTAAAATTGGAGGAGATGCCGGATGTGACCACGAGATTCAGGAAATTGTTGAAAGCAAAGGAACTCTTTAAAATCCTCTGGAGTTTGTTGCTTTAATAGTGTGTAACTTAATTGAACATGCTGTAAAATAATTACAAAATGTGCTCTCTTTCTCTCTGTCCAAAGTAATTTATTACTAGGCTACATGACTGGATCTAAGACAAATGTGTACAGGATCTTGGTCTAATATTTTGTATTAGGGCTGCAACTAACTTTTATTTTCATAGTCGATTAATCTGTTGATTATTTTCTCGATTAATCGATTAGTTGTTTGATCTATAAAAATGTCAAAACATGGTGAAAAATGTGGATCAGTGTTTCCCAAAGCCTAAGATGACGTCCTCAAATGTCTTGATTTAATTTAATAGTTGACAACTAATCGATTAATCGATTCATCGTTGCACCTCTATTTTGTAAAGCCTGTCACAGTTTAACACACAGGGCTTTTATTAGTTTTAAAGCATTTATAATAAAATCAGTCTCTAAACCAGTCACTGCTATAATTTAAATACATATTTGAATACAATTTTTTTTTATTATTTGTATTTAAATATATTCTACAACAACACAGTCTAGTTTGAATTTGCCTGAATTTGGTTGAAGTTAATGGGTATGTAATAAAACACACACACACACACACACACACACACACACACACACACACACACACACACACACACACACACACACACACACATTTGATTTGCCAATTGAAACTGCAGTTTAAGGAATTTCCAACCAATAAAATAGATGTCATATAATGATGAAAAAATAGCTACTGTAATTTGTAATATGTATACTATTGGATGCATGTGACTGCCTGACCAATTAAGTATTTAGTGAGGATACCAGCTCCTATGTTAAATATTCACTTGTTTTCCAAGATGAATAAAGGATGAGCAATTGACGCATTTATCTGCATGCCTGTCTGTGTCTGATTGCGTGTGTGTGTGTGTGTGTGTGTGTGTGTGTGTGTGTGTGTGTGTGTGTGTGTGTGTGAATCACTGGTTGAGTGCACAATTTCACTCACTGTTTCTCAAGTGTCAGTTGGTTACAGCTTTATTAGGCTCCTGCTTAAATACACAGACTGACTACACACACACACACATAGAGATATCAATCATTTTTAAATCAGAACCATGGTGTTGTGGCAGAGATTTCAGGGCATAGAACAGCTGTCAATCACCTTTACATGCAAACAAATGATACTATAACCTCCTCAGTCCCCATCTTCCTTTACTTGAGCATGAACACCACTTGCTTCCTTTAGGTAGTATTACAAATATAATATTATCTGATTTATTCTTTTCATTTTTAATAGTCCTCTTCTATTTGTATTTTAGCTTTTTTTCATTTCTCTTCACCCCTCCATCTCCAATACTTCACTCTTGTTTCTGTATGTTAATAAATAAAGTTGCATGCCTGGACAGCTTCTCCTTACATAGGCAGATACCAGAGTCTAAACACCTTGGACACATGGGCTCCAGTCCAGAGAGGACCGACTTGTGACTGGCTGTAGTCAGTAAACATTCACTGTTGCTTTCTCTTAATTGGGGTTCAAACATAGCACTGTTATATTTGTTATGATTTTCTCTTCCTGCTTTATAGTAATGTGGAGCTCGGAAACAGTCCCACAGAGCCAAGTTTTACTTACTTTTTACTACTCACTACTTAAATGGTGAGTATAGCAAACAACTGTAACTCCTGAACAATGTGGTGTAGCACCATTACAATTTATCATTTCATTTGAATTACAGCGTGAATGCAAAATAAAATGTACCACTAGAGCAAATAACAATTGTATGTAGGGCTGCTCCCTCTTAGTCGATTAGTCGACTAATCGGTCGTTTTGGTCTTAGTCAAGTAAGATTTCTTGAGTCGATTAGTCATGTTTTATGCTTTTTTCATGCTGAATGACTTATTTCCAAGAAACGTACGAGCACATCTCTGGTAAACACAAGAATTAAAGTGGTGCTTTTGCATGACTCTTTGTGGAGAAACTCAGCTTTACAGATCTGTCGATTAAATCAACTAATCGATTAGTCGATACAATTGAATGAGTGTTAGTCGACTAAGA
Organism: Sander lucioperca; assembly: GCF_008315115.2. Classification (NCBI taxonomy): domain Eukaryota; kingdom Metazoa; phylum Chordata; class Actinopteri; order Perciformes; family Percidae; genus Sander; species Sander lucioperca. Next base: position 28,256,368 of record NC_050180.1, read on the forward strand.
ATTTCTTCAATCGAGCACAGCCCTAATTGTATGCATGTTTGCAAAAGGACTCCAAAGGGTGTCGGAGCATGTTTGGTGGTACTCCCTCATAGCGTTCCTCGATAATAATTAAAAACTGTGAAACTATAGAGGAATCATTTTACAATGCACGTTCATCCATTATTGAGACATTCATATATAAACTTAGCACAAAAAGTAAGGGAATTTGTTTTTGGTAGATTATTTCTCTGTGGTAACAATGCTTTTTGGCAATAAATCTTATACCGTTGGAAAGCCTGTTTAGTTCCCTTTTAAATGGTGCCCCATTTGTAAGGAACATGCATTTGTGGGATGAGCAGCAGCGCTGAGTATGTGGGTTGCGCCCATTAAAGATTTGCCAAATCTTCTCTGCCATTGCCAAACAGGTTATTTTGCTGTTGCTATTGACACTTGTTTTGAGGCTTGTCATCATTGGAGGCAATTTCAATGCAGAGAGATATAGAGATGAGATTCTGCAACCAGTGGCAATCCCATATCTCCACAGTCTGGGACCGAACTCTATCCTCCAAGATGACAACGCTCGCCCCCACAGGGTGGGGTTTATCAGAGACTACCTCCAGAATGTGGGAGTGGAGAGGATGGAATGGCCTGCCAGCAGTCCTGACCTCAACCCCATTGAACACTTGTGGGATCAGCTTGGGCGTGCTGTTCGTGCCAGAGAGACCAACAGAACCACGTTGGCTGACTTGCGACAAATCCTGGTTGAAGAATGGGATGCCATCCCACAGCAGTGTGTGACCAGGCTGGTGACCAGCATGAGGAGGAGGTGTCAGGCTGTTGTGGCTGTGTATGGTTCTCCCACACACTACTGAGGCTCCTGTTTGTGAAATGAGTAAATTGTTAAATTGCCAATATGTCTTGTTTCTTCAAACTTCAATCATCCAATCCATGAAACACCAAACAAGTCAATGGCAGAATAAGCTGTTTGACATTGGCAGAGAAGATTTGGCAAATCTTTCATGGGCGCAACCCACGTACTCAGCGCTGCTGCTCATCCCACAAATGTATGTTCCTTACAAATGGGGCACCATTTGAAAGGGAACTAAACAGGCTTTCCAACGGTATAACATGTATTGCCAAAAAGCATTGTTACCACAGATAAATAATCTACCAAACACAAATTTCCTTACTTTTTGTGCTAAGTTTATACCATTTTTTTAAGGATTGAATGATGTAAAAACTGAAAAATAAGAACATAGCCAAGAACAGAGGCAAGAAGAAGAAAAAGTGAGTGACAAGAGGAGTAGAGAAACAACTGTGGGGACACTGTAACTCTGTCACCTTCACACCATGGTCTATCAGCGGGCAGAGCTTATTTAATCAGATGGTCTGTGAAACATCCAGACTGTCTGCACACACACACACACACACACACACTAGTATGCTCAGCACATGGCATATGCTTCATAATGTGATCTTCTGCCCCCTGGAGGTCTAAATGCCCCTTCACTGTCACTCCTTTACCCAGCATTCCCTGCTCTGTATCCAATAATATCATGGGCTTTTGATTAATCTATTTCCCACTAGGCTGATTGAATTGATGATGATAATTCGGTCTGTGTGATCAAAAATCAGCAGAGTGCATTTGCCATTTAGGTTAAAAGGGGATGTACTAGATTTATGCTTTTCAAATTTTTACAGGAAAGGCTGTTTGAACACAATAGTTATTTTTCAGCTTAATATTCATTTAGTTACCCAAATGAAAACATGGAAACTGCTTGTGTGACCTGAAGCAGCTACTTGCTTAAATGAAATGCCAAAAACATCATTATTTCACCAAAGCATGTCATTGAGCACTATCACAAAAAGTGCAGAAACTGAACCAGACCAAGTATTGCTGCATCACAATGGCATAATGCAACATTTTACAAATGTAAAAAGAGCAATGAAAACTTATAACAAAAAAGAAACTGTAGAAAAAGATGTAACTTATACTAATTAATTTCCTACAAACTATGAGAGTTCATTTCTGGCAACATTAAAGTGTTTCAACCAAGGCAAGCAGAAGACTTCCTCACATTGAAGTGATTCAAAAATGGCAGATGGTGGAAGCATTGACTGACAGGTGCACTGGCTGGCTGTCAAAGTCAGTTTGTAAAGACCCTTTTTAAATCCACTCTTTCTGGAACAAAGTTGCTGATCTCTGCTTTCTTATCGCGGTTCACTAACACAGTGTCACATAGTGACAGTATCTGGCCCTGATTGGATAATTAGCGTTAACATTTGCCGCATTTCCCCTGAGGGAATGTTGAATGCATATGTTCTGAATTGAACACAGTAAGATGTCATCATAGCCTACAGTACATAGTCAAGATGCACATTAATGATGAAGTAGTCAAGCACACAGAAGAAACAGACACACAAAGACACACACAGATGCTCCTTCACAACTAAAAACACACACCTACACCCCAAACACAGACACACACAGACACACACAGACAGACAGACACACACACACACACACACACACACTCATGAATAATAAACTGGAGGGCATGCGAGGGCACTCTGTGAAGCTGAGGCTCATATATGCTTGTATGTTTGTCTCTTCTTCCTCTTTCCATCTGTGCTATTTGTATAATTTTGAATGAATCAAATGCACGTTTGAAAAAATTTAAACCATGCATGTGTGTGATGTGCATGTGCTACTGCACGTTTGTCTTTGCAAAGCACTAAATTGAATCAAAACAGTAAGAAAAAGTGAGGACATTGTTCTTGGTCTTCAAAAAATGTGTTTACATTTTAAGTTAGTTTGAGGTTTGTACAAATAACATATCTCTGCTACATGATCTACACAATCAATCTTTTTTGTGAAATACTGCAGGGTAAAACCACTTTCAGACCACTATAAAGTATTCAAAAGGAAGAATAAAAATCACTCTTTGGTGGAGCTGTCACAGAAACCTATGAAGTACCTATGAATGCACCATAAGTAGACATTTCTTTATTTTAAGGGGTCATTAGCCAAATAGGTTGAGTCAGGAAATGCTTCCTCAGACTTTGGCATGTCACGACTCACCTCTCTCTACAGAGCCAGAAGGAAAATTTGTTGGAAGGGCACTGAGGGCACTTCACTGATTTGCATCTCTTCCTCTGGGGTGTTCATATGTTAATAAAAGCATTTCATATTAATATTTTGTAGTTGAAGGTTTTTGTTTGGGTAAATTCATGGCTGGATTTAGTTGTTTTATAGTTAAAGGATTTACATTTCTGTGTGGAAGAAGTGCCCAGCACAGGTCTTGACCACCAATTCACAGTGACCTGGAAAAGGAATTGGGCAGCCAGCTGTTTTATTAGGTAACCATGACGATGAACACAAAAACACACACACACACACACACACACACACACACCAAAACACACAGGCCCATGTACACATATATGCCAAGGTCCCAAGGTGAAATGCTAACAGCACATGGACATATGAGCTGTGGCTCATATGGCCTGTATCCCTGCCATCCCCTCTCCTTTCAACCTGACTCCCCCTTTCTCTCTCTCCATTGGTGGACACAGAGGGGTGATGGAAAAGTCACACTCCATGCTGTAATTTCCTTTGTACCAACACAGGTTTAGGTCATGTTATAATTACACTGATTGTAATATAGTCAAATATGTTTGCAGAATATAGCCACAGAATCAGTGATGAGCGCCTGGGGAATGAACAGGCTGTTCAAATGACCAAAATACAGTTCATGGAAATGTTAAGCCAGCAGTCTCTCCAAATATAAAACACTCATGGACACCTCATTTCTAATCAACACTGTGGAGCCTTATTTGGATATTGTGTGATTGGCATTACATTATGCTGAAATGAAAAATGAAATCACTTTTACATGTGTATTCCGCTCATTTTATCAATCTGGAGTTTGTATTTATGATATTATTCATGTGGTGCTGTTAGATGTTTAATAATGCTTATAGAGGACAGCAGTGAATGTGTGGGTTTGAAGCAGGGGGTGTCCATAAAAGGCATTCGTGTTCAGGCAACATTCATGGATAAATAAAGTTGAAAGGCTAATCACAAGCTACAACCAACAACAGAAACTATATCGGAGAATTACATGGTTTATTCAAGATGAACAAGAACAACAACACAACGAAGACAGAGCAGCTACATGTTGCTTTCTAGCCTGAGGGCTGAGCAGTGATCTACACAATGTCCCGATTACACTCACTCAAACCACTCACCAACATGATGCTTTGTCACAGATAACAATAGAGGGAATAACAACAAACACATGAGCATAGTGGGTCTCTACCAGTGCCCGTGAAACACATGTTATTTTATTCGGTGCTGTACATGTATACATTCTGATTATACATGACCCTGGTGCAATTACTTCTATTAATGGCACATTACTTGCTTTGAAACACAGCTAAAAGGACTGTGTAGCAAACATGAACATTGCCATGAGTTACTCCACACATAAGCATTAGTATATCCACAATACAAGTGTGTTAGTAAATTTCAATGATAAACTGTCCAAGATAATGATGAATATTGCAATGATTGTGTTTTTCACTTTTAAACACTATAATCAAACTAAAAAAATGCATTAAGTTAATGTGTTGGGCTTCATGTGGTTTCTTTGTTTATTTGTCATGCCACAGGATGTATTTGTGTGTGAATGTGTGCACTGCATTAAATATGGTTCAATACAGCTTGTGAAAGAACATGGGAAATGTGACACATTACAAAATGAGTGCACTCATAGGAAAATCCCATTTTCCTCTCTTTTTGTTTATTTCAAGAATGAATTTGTCAAGAGTAATAGAGTAGTGAGTCAAATCAAAGTTACTGTATTCTATCTAGTACTCATACAACACACTAACATGTGGCCTATCAGTCAACTGGGTTTCACATTGAGATCAATAGTCCCCATGATGCAGTGACATTGCATTGTATAACATGGATGACCTTATAACTGTTGGAAACAAAGATGCAGTATGTGGGTTCAGTGGGTAAACGTGCTGGTTTTCTAGATAAACTTTTTTTAAACTTTTTCCACACCTCAGATCTCCATTATGTGTTTTATTCCAGTTACTGGTGTACAAACTTTTCTTTTTCTTTTTTATCTCCAATGGAACATGAATAATGTGAACACAACATCCAGGAAACAGACATGACATCATACAAACAAAGCATTTTTAAACAACTAGTGGCCAAATAACCACGAGCCCAACAACCAGGCACCATCCAACTATCCAGAATCACACATAACATATTGATTCGATATATCGAAAGTCGATTCTGGAACCAAAGATGATAAAAGAGACTTTCCTACACTGTTCAAGCAGCACTTACAACTCATATTTACATTTCTAGTGGCGGCACCCTCTAGCGGATGTAGTAATTATGATGGGAGCAAAGCAAGAACTAAGGTGACGAAGTATAAAGCGCCAAGGAGTTGTTTTTTAACTTTTTGGAACAAATGAAACTACATCACATACTGTGTCATTTGCACAACCGGAAGTAAATAACATAACAAATGTCCATGACTTTAACCCAAACTCAACTAAGTAGTTTTGGAGCCCAAACCAAACAAAACTGCGACTGTTTCACAACTTTAACAACGTGTTTAAAACCAGGACCATTACGTTCTTTGGTTTAGATATGAGGAACGGGCCCCCAGTAAGTGTGCGGGCTTTGAAGCAAATTGAACATAGTGGCCAAACGGTGGAATTGCAACTCCTGGCCCATCACGTGATTCTTTCTGGCCCAAAAATAATGTTTCCATAGACTTACATGGCGAAAGAGATGTCTGTAAATCAGTGGATAAATCATTTTTACCATCACAACCCCCTGCAAAATGACTCCTTTCACTATCACTACCGGTCCGATAACTTTAGGAAAGTCTAGAATAGACGCATGATTAAATAATTTAAACCCCATTCAAGTTAGCGGGGCACTAAACCGGAAGTGCCGATTCATGCTTTATGCGCCACTGAGCAACTCTCATAGAATTGAACGGGGCTCCGCCTTGAACGCTGTATCCAGTTTTTATAATACATCCATGATGAGGACGGAAAGCGCTCATGTGGGTTGAATTTCCTGCAACCGCGAGGGGTGTTAATTTATGAAAGGGTTGTCGTTGTTATGGGTTGTTTTAGAAGTTAGGAAGAAACAACCTATATCGTTGTATGGTTTGGAGGACTTGTGATAAAATAATAGGTATATCAACGAGGCAGAGGAATCTAAAGTTAATACACACTAAAAATTGTAAACAACTCAGTGTCTCTCAAGTCAGCAGTGGGCAGAGTCAACATCCATCCCTTTTAGCAGTAATGCTGCTGGGGTTGCCATGGCAGTAAATTACCCTGTGGATGTGAGTCTTGGAGTATTAAGGACTATTGCTAAAAGTCTCCAGGAAAGTCCTACAACCACACACACACACACACACACACACACACACACACACAGGCACAAGTGAGGTTACCTGTAGAGCATGCCTGTCTGGCTCTTGACCGTGTCGTGCAGTGACAAAGAGTGGAAGTTGAGAAACTCCTCCAGCTGTTTGAGCTGCAGCATACTGTTGGATTTGTTTGGTGTCCACAACATCAGAGGAGTGTAGGGTCGCGGCCCCATCCCTGTGGACGTCTGCCTGGCGAGCCTCCCCTGACCCGGGCCTTGGGCCTGGACCACGCCCTGACCTCTGGACCCCTTCTGCTTCGGGTTAGGGATGTCTGGGCACGTTGTTTTGTACAAGTACATCTTCCGACTTTCTTCTTCACTTTATCCTCTCTTTGAATCTCTCCCGTCTTCTGTGAGTCTGTTCCAAAAACATGTACGCTCAGAGTAATCCAGGTAGGCCGCCTCGCCCACGCAGCGCTACATGGAGCAGAGGACTCTACTGTATGTGTGAGTGTGTGATTAATGCTCAAAGGAAAGGAAAGTATTCCTCTGGATGAAGCTCCATATTAAGTATTTTCCTCTTATTTAAAAAAGAAAAAAGAAGAAGAAATGCAGAAAAATCCAACTTGGAAAAACATCATTTGAAAAGAGAAAAACAGTATTCAAGGGTCCATAATTAAACTTGAGTCCAAACTGTCTGCAGGCTGCACATCCACACAGGGAAACAGGCTTTTTCTTCACATGTGCTCCTCCATGGGCTGTGCCACATATGTTCTCTGTACACATACACACATGCAGATATCCCGCTCTCTCTCCTCTGCTCTCTCTCTATCACACAACACACACACTCATGCTGTCACTTTGCCCCCTGCTCAGCCAGTCTACATTATAAGCTCAGTTTGGTTTTGCTCACTATTAAATGGCATGGGAATCTGGGACATTATTTCCCGCCCTCCCTCTCCATCTCCCTCTCTCTCTCTCTCTCTCTCTCTCTCTCCCTTCTTTTACCCTTTTTCTCTCCAACTCCCTCTTATCCTCTCTCCCACTCTCACTTTGCCATTCATTCCTCCTTTGTCTCTCAATATTCCCTGTCACAAGCCCTTCACTTACTCCTGATTTCCTCTCATCTCTCTTACAGCATTCCCACTATTTCCTTTTCTTCCACCCATCTCTTGTTATCACACGTGTGCATGTTTTACTCACTTTTCCATCCTCAACCTTTAATAAACCTTTAATATTTACTTTTTACAATAATCAATTTTATCCCTTTTTGCCTGTCATTTCTTTACCCTGCACCCCCTTTCTCTGTCTCTCTTTAAACAAACTGGAGTTTCACCCATAACAAACATCTAACATAAACACACACACACACACACACACACACACACACACACTCTCACACAAGACGAGTTATGCACAATTGCTAACAGTCTGGGCAGTGCTTTTGTAATGAAATGAACCACAAAATGAAATGGGGAAGCCTCTTTCTTCTGGCCTGATTTATCACTCTTTCACCACACACACACACACACACACACACACACACACACACACACACACACACACACACATTATCTCACCCCTGGCCTCCTCTTGGGAGTGACATCACGTCTGGTCCTTCAGTGGATTGTGGGAATCATGAGGAATGCCATTCTCCCATATCAGGAAATTTGAGTTTAGACACACACTGTCACTCTTTCTACAAACACACACACACATACACACACACACACACACACACACACACACACATTCATCCTTGGTATTCAACATTTCATTTTGGAAACTACTTGGCCAAACAACCCAAACATGGATGGGTCCAACATACACATGCACACACAAACAAAGCGCTGATGTAAAGACACATGAAACTAGTTGTGAATGTGCTGTTGAAGCTCTTTATCGTAATATAAATCCATCCTCTAAGTTTAACTTTTGTTTGTCAGGATCGAGTTACATTCTTCTCTCCTGCAGGTATCACGTAACTGCTTGGCTGTCCTTTGTTTCTTAAACTTTGGGGTCCAAACTTTACTGTGTATAAACCTGGTTCTGGTTTTTGTTTCCATTTTTGTTAATCCTGGAATAATTTTTCATTCTTTAAGATGCATTTCTTTAAATTATGTAATAACCATATGACAAAAGAAATTTGACAAATAAACGGCTTGCAACCGCAGAATATTTAAAACAACCACAATTTTTATTTTTTTCTAAACTTGAATAAAAAAGTACTTTTATTGATCCCGCAAGGGGAAATATTTACAGTAAGGGGTAAAATATTCCAGAGCTGACCAATACCAGACCCCCATACTAAACCTGAAAAAAAATATGAACCTGTGGCAGAAACTGATTGTATCAATGCAAAGACGACTGGGTACATGTACAAACACACAATACAGAATTAAGGAGAGAGGCTGAGGCTGAGGCTGAGGCAGAGGGTCAGCTGTGTCCACTGTCCGGCAGGATGGGTGGAAAAACTGATCCTGCCTGGCAGCAGGAATGTCAGCTGAGCTTATGCAACGCCAGAGTGTGTTTACAGCATATTTATAGTCACTAGAAGCATACAAATCCATACACATGGTGCCTACATACTGGTATGCACACACATTTAATGCATATTAAGTAAAGAACAACTATAGAGAACAAAGAATTGCTGTTTTTGCAATAGCAATTCACTATTTATTTTACAGTTGTGTCACGTTTCTCTTTATATATTTTTTTTATTTTGGCCTCTGGTGTTGCGAACAGTCACAATCTCTTTAGAGCTGCTCCACGTGTCGCCAGGTGAGTCACTGAGGGATAGAGCAGAGAGCTCAGTTTATGGGGTCCAGTTGGGGGTTATGGCAATGAGTATGGGAATCCTGCATTACGAGAAACAAAAGTGCATCTGCTTTTTATTCATGTCTGCATTTTACACTTTTCTCACATCCTCTCCCCTTACCTATTTTTTATTCTAAACTGTTTCCATCAACTTCATGCTCCCTGAGACTAATTAGCAATCTTTTTCTGTCTCTTTCATTTTGCCCCCACCACTCCCACATGCACTCTTTCCAGCGAGTGACTCCCTTTACAATAATTGCATATGTCTGATAATTATCCACTGGTGCACAGCATGATAGAAACAGAACAAGTAGAGCAGCATACGATAGCACAACACTGCACATCGTTTTTTGTGGATTAATTAAAAAAAAAAAAAAAAAAGGATTAAATGACTGAAGTTTGTGTCCACAGTGGGCACTCTTACTAGCAATCTGCAGTGTATAAAACAATATTTCTGTGTTGTTTACTTGAATGAGAAAACTCTTTCTATGCCATCTGACTCTATGGCAGCAATAATTATGCCAGTGATCAGTCTCCAGCCCTCGGGGACACCAGTGTGTTGGCCTACATTCTCCACTAAATCCCATTGTTACTATCATTGAAAATCTAAACCAGCTTAAAGTTGAAGGGTGAGAGCAAAGTGAGGATGATAACATTATATTACATTGACTGCACAAAATACAGTGTATGGAAAAAATACACCAAGTGCAGCATTGCATAATCAACATTTCAGCTGTCCCAAGGCTCTTCTTTTTTTATCTTATTGATGACTCAATGAGATAAAACACTATTCCACTGCATTTCGTGGTTTGGCTACATCAGAAAGAGTGAGGATACTATTATCATGCTCTGTGCAAGGGTCGCTGTTGTGTGAATCAAACCACCAATCTTGGCAGCAGCCCCAAACTTCATCCATCAAGCTCTATTGGAACATGTGTTTTTGTTCTCCATGCAGGATCATGTTGCAACACCTTTGTCTCTGGTGCTAGGGTGTAAGGAAATATATATCCAATAACTATGGAGAATGGCAGCGATACTATTGGCTGAGGTTAACATTTCATCTAATCAAGTTTCCTTACTTGCTTTCTGTTGTTGGAAAAAACAAGAATTATAGCTTGTTGGCAACTTTCAGAATTGATTTGCAGCATGAAGGTGTTTAAGTGTGTCTGTCTATCACAGTCTGCATCTGTGCTGCCACCTAATGATGATGATCCATTGTGTTACTTACTGACAGTTTTCTTGTCGGTTTCACATTTTGCTCTATTAAAGCATTATTTTACTTAAAGCTGGGGTATGCAGTGTTCTGGAAAAGGCACAAAAAAATAATAATTTTAAAATATAGCCCTCCTGCAGCTCTCCCCTCTCTGTCCTAAGCTCCTCCTACCAGACAATAGTGACTGTGATCCCGATGCCCCTATATGTTTTCTATGCAAACTAGTGGGCCCTGTGAGAAAACATACTGTGATTCAAGTTCATGTTTATGAATAAAACGTGTCAAAATCAGCGAAGCGTTTCAGAGATGGAGAGAAAATGTTGCTAACAGTTGCTGCTAACCATAGCCGTAAGCTTTTGCCGCAGCTGCGAGCCTTTGGCTACGGTTAGCAGAAGGCTAAACTAATAGAGAGATGGAAATAAAATGTTGCTAATGGTTAAGCCTTCTGCTAACCGTAGTCATGAGCTTTAGTCGCAGACAGGCTTGATTTTCTAAAGCCTGAAAACAAAGTCAGGACGCGGGTGCAAGTTATTTCTATTTACAATTTGCTGAAAGGTTATTATGGATTTTTTTCTCAAAGACGCTATCTAAAACTGCCTACCCCAGCTTACTGTACTGTAAACAGTGTGATCCCAAGACAGCACGAGGTAGGTTATGTGTGCACACGATACCGTACGACAAACACCATCTAAAGGAAAATTTACAAGGTGATTGGTGTTTTGCTAGTTACAGGAAATCTAATATAGTTGCCTTAATCTAGGAAAGCCGAATTCATTTATAAATTGTTAACAGGTGCATAAAGACAATAATGAGGAGAAATAGTTTAAATAATTTGTTTATATCAAAAATACATTAGCATTAGATTAATTTGTAGGAGGAAACAAAATGCATATTTCAGGGGGAGAGAAGGCTATTTTTTAGCTCAGTTCTGGGATTTCTGTGATAATATTCTGCCCCAGTTTTTATGCAAAATCACTGGAGAGCTAAAAATCGTAGCAATTGTTCTGATTCAAATGAGAGAGTGGATATCCAGCCATCGCATGCTGTTTGGCATCCACGACAGGGGCTCAGAGAGGAGAGCTGGCAGACAGTGTGTGTGTGTGTGTGTGTGTGTGTGTGTGTGTGTGTGTGTGTGTGTGTGTGTGTGTGGCACAAGTTGGCTGATGAAGGAGACTTTTGGAGGCTTTCATTTCATGCTCATGTCTTTTCTAGGTCAGACTCAATCGTTGTCGTTCTATCAAGCAGAAGACTGACTCCCTGTCATAATAACGTAGTCCCAATGATCAGACACTAACGATCAGTATTGATTCTCCAGAGGGAATTAATTATGAAATGTGTTTTCTGTCCGTGTATGAGTATGTAAGTGCAAGTGTGTGAAGGTCGTGCTAATCTTATAGTGATTCACACAGTGAAGTCCTTTTTATTGGACCTTCCACTGAGCTCATCACTGCGGAAACATACCTACAGTATTAAACACACTCACACATGGACACTCCACATGCACCTGTCAATCTGTCAGTCGAGCCACGAGAGGCTGTCATCATAATCTTTATGAGCCTGTAAATAAGGAGCATGTGAAGTGTGCAGCCACTAACATGTCGCCAAGCCAACTCTTAAATAACATTAGAACCCACATCTGAAATATCATTTGACTTATTTTGATTTGAAGTGCATTAACTCTTTGTAGGTGATTGAGAGGTCTTTGAGTCCAAACTAAGGTAAAAACAGGAATTAGCCCACTGGGTAAGCTATTGTAACTAAATGTGTAAGGATTTTCTTATGGGGCAACCAATCAGTTGATTAGCTGGCTAGTTGGTTTGCCAGCTAGCAAACTAATTGGTTGTTCCTATAAATCCATGTATGGATGGTTTAGCAAAGTTAAGCTAAATATTGTTAAAGGTCCTATGACATGCTGCTTTTTGGATGCTTATATATATAGGCCTCAGTGGTCCCCTAATACTGTATCTGAAGTCTCTTTCCCGAAATTCAGCCTTGGTGCAGAATTAGAGCCACTATGAGCCAGTCCCACAATGAGCTTTACTTAGGATGTGCCATTTCTGTGTCTGTAGCTTTAAATGCTATTGAGGAGGAGAGAGGGGGGGCAAGGTGGAGGGTGGGGGTGTGGCCTTGACCAACTGCCATGCTTTGCTTGTTTTCAAGCCATGATGTCTCTCTCTTTCTCATGGGTGGGCCAAATTCTCTGGGCGGGCAAAGCAGAGAAAGGGGAAGTAACCTTTTCCCTTATGATGTAATAAAGGGAAGATTCCAGATCGGCCCATCTGAGCTTTCATTTTCTCAAAGGCAGAGCAGGATACCCAGAGCTTGGTTTACACCTATCGCCATTTCTAGCCACTGGGGGATCATAGGCAGGCTAGGGGAACTCATATTAATGTTAAAAAAAACCTCATAAAGTAACATTTTCATGCCATGGCCATGCCCTTTAAGGTATCCTATGGCAACCAAAACTATGTGTGAAAGGTTAGGAAAAGGCTGCAATCATGGTTCAATATTTAAAATTTCAACATTGTTTGTATAAGAGAGGATATATATTGCACTTTCTACATCAGCACTGAATATTGACACTCTACTATACTTCAATGCAGGTAAATCATACAGGTTTGGTTTTACTATCAAGATTATAAAACAATGATGACGATACACATATCAGCAGCAGCTAAGCTAGTTTGTAAGTGGCTAATGAGTTACTATTAAAAAAAAAACATTTTATTCATGGCACATAATAAAGTCAGCGGCCAATCTTTTTTAAAGATAACCCTTAAATGTCCAATAAAATGTGTGTTCTGTTACCTCTGATATAAACACGGCCAAAAAAGAGAACACACAGCACATAGAAGCTGCCAGAAATTGAACATGAAGCAAAGCTGAGTGAAACACATGTGACAGATTGAAGTTCCTGACAAAAATATCTTGCTGCCTCGGTCAGTTCCCAGCTGAGCTGTGCATACAGTGTGATTCTGTAACCATTTCCAATTCATGTTCTCTGAGTAGTGTACAAACAAGTTTGGATTATAGAAAGCTGAATTACAACATTTTCTGCTTTGTTGCTCTACGTACAAAATAAATGGATCCATAAATATTTGGGAGACCTCAACACTGCGCCTTTGGCTCTTAATCATCCTCAGTCTCTTGTCTAAGCTGTGCTTTGTTTTTACTAAATTAGAGCGTGAACAGAGCCCAAACCAGCAGGGAGGCTGGAGAATAAAGACAGAGGGAAAAAGAGAGGAGAGGAGATAAGAGGAAAGGAGAAGAAGAAGGCTGGACTACACACCCATGAATGTGAAGCTTTAGGCTTGAATAATTGGAATAGGGCACAGACGGATTAGTAACAAGAAAGGAGAGTAGAGCGACGAGAGGGAAGACATGGTGAGGAAAGGGGAGGGGGTAACCCAATACTGAAAATATCCATGTGTGAGAAAAAGGAGAGGAGACAGAGAAAGGGAGGATATGGGAAAACAACCACCACTTGCTGCACTTATAGTCTAACTTCCAAAAGTGGAAACTTGTGCATGTCACAGCCTGGAAACCAACACCATTGGGGCTTTCTGTCTGTCAGTCACACAAACAAGAATCAAAACACTCCCTCTAGCCTCCATGTGTTTTGTCACCATGGTGTTAGAAGATGTCAACGCAGTCTAATTCAGCAAGACAGATGCTGGCTATTAGCACTACGGCCAGATCAGGTGACACAACTCTAAGCCGGAGGTCTTTATGATCAGCGTGACTCCTGTGACACACAATGCTCACAAATGAAATGATAGGACAGGAGGGGGACCACGTGTCAACAGATATTGTAGCACTGATGGTCCAGCCCAAAAATACAGCGTACATGCACCATGTATTTACTGTATGTGGCACATGCACGCACACCACTTTACTGATCGCAGTGTTAATGATGTGTAGAGAAGCAAAAACCCTTGAGTACTGTGTGTGTGTGTGTGTGTGTGTGTGTGTGTGTGTGTGTGTGTGTGTGTGTGTGTGTGTGTGTGTGTGTGTGTGTGTGAATCTGTCAATGGAGCCAAGTGATTGTGAACACCTGAATGTTTGAACTTTGTATTTTGTTTGCTTTGTGTACTCGTTTGTTTACATATTGTACGGTAAAAAAGGAAAACAGCTAAGTATGGCTTTTTTTTTTACCTCTGAAGATACACAATCGATACTTCACAATTACTTTTTTTGTTTGCTCCTTCCCTTTAATTGTGTTATCTCTACCTCACTGTTATGTACTTTTCATTGTGCCATAATTTTCAATAAAAATATCTAACAAAAACAAAAATGGAGCCAAGTGATTTTGTGCATTAACAAGCAGCTCTGTAAAAAAACATTAGGCCTTCTATCAGTTGCACTGTGTCAAGTGTGGCTGCATAAGCACTACTTAATCTCTCTCTCTCACAGAAACAAACACACACATAGTCACACACTCAGAGGGCTTAACTGACCTGTAGGGCATGCCAGTCTTATGTGAGACTGTGTCCTCTCTGCCCAGTCCAAACATTTTCAGGTACCAGTTGGTCTCCATCTCTCTAATCAGCGCCACCTTGTGTCTGTGCTGGGCCCCCTGCTTCCCGGATGAGGAACCACGTTTCCCGGCATCCTGGGAGTTGCCACGGTGGGCTTTTGTCCCGCTGAGAGAGGCCACCGAGTGTTTGCGGTGCACGTGGTGCGGCTGGTGTCCACCACCAATGCCCCCTCCGCTGCTCCGGGCGGCTAGCATGGCCCCAGAGGGTGCCCCCTCCCCTCAAGGGCAGAGTTCAGAAAGCACGGTGAAGAGGAGGAGCTGCAGGTTTCCAAGTGTTTGCAAGCACTTCTTTTGACTGATCACTCCAGCTTCAGCGAGTGATGCAGGTCTAAGGAAAGTTTTTTTTGGTCTATTAAACCCTTGTATCTCTACTTTTTGGCCATCTTTTGCACTTCTCAAACTCTCTGTTCTGTTGATTCTGTGTCTGTCTGTGCAGTGTGCTCTCTGGTCTCTTATAGCCTTATCCAGCCTGAAACAGGATCCTGGTTTCCTTGTCTCGTCACTGCCTGGCCTGGCCTAAAAGGAGGGAGCCAAACATGCCAGGGTGTCGACAATGCCTACACACCATCTCTCACACACACACACACACACCCTGCATACATAATAGGTGTACACAGAAATGTCCAAGTGTTAAAACAACATATAAGAAATGATTTGAATACACACACAAACTGCATACATGTGAGCTTAGACAAACAATGTAAAGTGTAGGTAGTTAACAGAAAATAAAATGAATGCATTTGAATGTTGATTTAGTCAATAAACACAGTGAAAATACTTTGAAGCAGAGCTATTAACAACACACTCCACATGTACACTAACACACTGTTTCTTTTTATCTTCTGGGTTGGTTTTAGTGACAACTCTATATTTACACTCCTCCTGGACCATTTCAGAGTCTCGGAGTCTTAACACCATTCCTCACGTCATAAGACTCCAGGCAGAGAAACAGAAATGTACACCATTGCCAGACATAACAATGTGGAAATGTGGAAACACATTTGGCCTCAAAATATGTGGGCATAACATTTTTAATTTAGGAGCAAATTGTAAAATTCATCGTCATTGCACAGCACTGCCACCTAGCTTGAATGTACATGTAAATTTACATATACGTAGAGGCTTTGTGTGAGGTGTTGTTTCACTCTGTTTCCATTTTGTGTGTTTGTTCTGCTGGAAGTTCAGATTTTAAATAAATACAAACACCAAAGAGCCTTTATGGATTCCCTCCTCACAACTTTTCAAGCAGACTTTGAATTCTTCCTCTGGTTTTTCTGACCACAGATGCATACAGCCACGTATAAACAGCAAAGCAGCACTGCGCAAAGAGGGGGAATGTATATACACTGAAGGTGAATGGAAGGACACGCACACATTCAATCATCATTTGTGTGGTGGACAGGGATTGCATGCTGATGAGATGCTAATTCATGTCAGGTACTACAGGAGAGCAGGGGGGCACCTGACTCAACACAAGTTTAGTCAAATACAGAGCTCAAAGTCTGTTATGAGGGAAGGAGGGGGGTGGGTAACGAAGGAAGGAGAGAGGCAGTGAGTGAAGTGAAGTGCTGACTTACTTGTCCAAACCAAAGGATAGGGGAAAGCTTTGTTGGAGGTGCAACAGGGAGCACTGCATCTTAAGTTTAAATTAAAATGTTTCAACAACTGTTTGAATTTAATGTGAGCAGATCACAGTGAATATCAGCTTCTGCCTTCAAACAGACGCTTTAGAGTTCATTCTTTTAATCGCATCAGACTTAAAAACTCTTTCATACATCAATCTATCCTATTGTTAAACCAGCTACATTAAATCTAGTGTAATACTTATTTGAGGGATATACGTCTCCAAGACATTGTCTGTGTGTATGTTTATGTAATTTTCTGTTGTTATACATGTTTTCTTTGTTTTTCCTATTTGGAAGTTTATGTCATTTGAGGTAATGTTTTATGTATGTCTGTTGTTGTTGTTGATCTCGTGTATGTTTGTATGTATGTGTATGTCCTCCTTTTTCTATGCGAGCCACCCAGGGATGCACAAAGAATTTCAGCCTTGGCTGACAATAAAGTTGTATCGTATCGTATCGTATCGTATCGTATCGTATCATAAGTCAATTTAAGTAATAAAGGTTTGTTTACACATTTGTAATGTTTAACTGCAAAGATGAGAGAAATATCAGAGGTATAATTTGTTGAAGCTCATTAAATTCACTCACTAAATTTGTTGGATAAGAACATCCATATAAATCATCTCCTACTGTCCAGCTGACTCGCTTCAAGGGCGAGAATCTTGTAAAGTGTGTCTTAAATATACACTTAATGGCTACATACATGATATTGTGCTAAAAGACTGAGGCTGCATGTACCGGGCAAAAAGTTAGCGTCATCACCAGCAGATGATACATAAAGAAGACATAGAAATAAAGAAGCATTGTTCTTGTTGAGCTAGGCAGTCTCAGTATTATAAGTATAAGGAAACATAATCCTGTTTAGCTGCTTACAGCTTAAATACTTGTTTGTATTTTAGAAGCATAACACCATGTTTCTAACATGTTTTTATCATTACATGGCTTTTAGAAAGAGGACTAACCAATGGGTTTAGCTAACGTAACTCTGTCTAACGAGGTGGCTGGGGTTGCTGGAGTGCAAACTTACCCAAATCCAATAAGCAGGACAGTGCTGCTAGCGTTTGCTAAAACTCTGATAGCAGTCATGATCTGCTTCCACACAGTGGGGAAATACCATAAAGTGTATGTGCACTCGTCCATTAAATGTCTCCTTGTGGTAAACCTGTGTGCTCTGATGTCTAAGCAGATACCCAGAGGTTAGTGTCCTCAAAGGTCAAGTGAATAGATCAGCGATGGAGTGTCAGCCCTGAATTATTCAGCTGGGTAATGAGACCTTGATAGCTTACTGAACATGTCTGAGGGGCCTGGGGGGAAAGGTTGGGGTCAGTGCTGATTGTACAGTGCCAAGGGATGAAGGACAGACATCTGTCTGTGTCTGTAGTCGACAGCTAATTTGTATTGGACATTTGCTGGAGTTCTGCTGTTTGCTGCAGGGTTGTGCAGTGTCTTTTAAGACAATGTCACAGAAAGCTACCACTTGGGTGATCCTATAAAATAAATACCTTGAAATATTAGAAATATATTAGCCTACCTGACAGAGATTTTTTGCCTTACCATTACAGGTAATGGTGCACTTTTGCCATTAAGCAGGACTTAAAGAATTTTAGCATCAATGTGATGAAGTACCTTGAAAGATAAGGATGGATAACAAAATAAGATCATCTACACTATAAATGTTTTCTAATTTGAGTTTGCAAAAAATGCACTACATAAAAATACACCAATATCTAATATGAAATTACACATGTGGTGATAGGTACATGATTTTACCCGTATACAATTTGGGTAAAATAAGTGACATATTATTATTAGTAGTACTACTACTAGTAGTAGTAGTAGTAGTAGTTGTTGTAGTAGTATGTCAGTCTGCCAAGATAATACCTCAGAGCTTGAACACTTTCTAGTATGAGGGGATAAATTCCTACTAGGTTATATGCAGTAAATTGACTGTAGGTCCCTTTGGATAAAACAACATATGGCACGTTTAACATGGCGCACATAGGCCTGCACACAGCACTCCTTCTGGATGACCTGTGGTCCATCAAGGTTACTGCCTGGGGAATATTCATCACACAAAGTGAACCCAATCTGACTTCTCTGTAATGTCCTCGTCACTAAGAGAGAAATCCTAGCATGGACAAAATCCGTCATTCAAGTCCTTTATCCTGAACCCTACTGAGACGCAAACTGATACACAGATACACAGGCGCGCACACACAAAGGCATGTGTGGTACACCCAACTCTATCCACCTATCACTGGTAGTACAGTTGCACTGTGCAGTACTACATGTATACAGTAATAATATACACAGTAGAGGTGGGTTTAACTTCTGTGGTATTAGATTGCATTATGCATAATTTCTTTTTTTTAAAGAAAATTTTTTGGGCTTTTCCGCCTTTAATTGATAGGACATCTAGGTGAGAAAGGGAAGACATACAGGAAATCATCACAGGTCGGACTCAAACCCTGGACCTCTGAGTCGAGGCATAAGCCTCTTAGTATATGTGCGCTTGCTCTACCCACTGAGCCAACCCGGCCATGTGTTATGCATAATTTTAAGTAGATGCTGCATGAGTTTATATGGACATCTGCCTTTAGGTTTGTTTTAAGATAGTCAGCTTTGAAGTATACAGCATCCATTTAGTTATTTAGTGATGAGACCTTTATTTAGTAGTTTAGCAAGTAAGACTGCATACAGGTTAATAGGTGTGAATGTGTGAGAGTTTTGACACAAAAGGTAGACACAACCTCTTAACTTTAAGGTCACCACGAGGCAGAAGCCTGAATGCCTCAGAACATATCTCTATATGTTCTACATATCAGCAATATACAGACACAAACTCAAATGAAGCTTAAGTTCCGTCAGGAAGACCGTCTTATGTTACTCATTCACCTCCCTTTCCTCCTGCTTCCCATTATTGGCTGATCAGGGGCGTGTACGCTGTTAGTTAAACCAACCAGATTTAGCCATAATCTCTACCAGACTATCACATTCTTGATGTCAATATTTAAATGTTAAACTCCTTTTCATTGCTGTCAGCTCTTATTTCAGTGTGAATCGCTGCGACCCTCCTCTCATTTCAGCCTGGATCTAAGTTAAACTTCCCTGAATAAATAAAGGTGAACAAAAAAAACTATGCCAAGGAGCATGAAGTTATTCTGCAGGCTTAAGACACCATTTTCCGCCCCCCTAGTTTGTCACTGATCTTATTACTGATCAAACATGTCAAAGACTCACTGTAGCAGCATCAGTTAGCCTCTCCCTCGGCTGGTGTATGTTGTACTTAGTCATTTTATTTCCGTCTGGAGATGAAGCTTTAACACTTTTGCAAACACATGCATACAACAAACACAACCATGCACAAGCAAACACATACACTAAGCAGGGACACCTCAAAGTAGTGTCACTGGCGCTATAAATCATATTGAGTGACTACCACTGCACCCACCCACGCACATGTGTGGTTCACTTAACTTCTGCATTTGGAAAAGAAGCAAATGACTTTAGCTCGTTGGCTCATTTGTACTGTGTCACACTCACTTAGTTCTTTATCAATCACATGGAGACTTAAAAAGAGAAATGAAAGACGTAAAGTCCTTCAGGCATATGAGGTGGATGAGAACTTCTCGAAATTAATCACAAAAGTGGTCTAAGCAACGCAAGCTAATTTAGAGTACGGTGCTCCTTAAGCAGGGTAGGAGGGAAATCCCAATAGGTGCTGATGAGTAAGATGTGTGTGATGCTTTCCAAGAATTGAAAATAGATTCAGTTACATTTTCATCGTGCATCACTATGTTGCACTTGGATCTGCAATATGAAACAAACTTACAAGTTACAAGGTAAACTGTTGACTTTATAAAGCAATAAAATAAATTGTTAACTGAAAACAACTGTAAGTTAACATTAGTGCGTGCATGAACACACACAGACACAGACACACACACACACACACATGCAGTGATGCACATGTGCACATTTGATCTTGATTTAGCACTACTGTTCCTTTCCACACTCGTCAGCAGACAATAAATTATAAACACATTCCTTCACCGCTCTGTCATCAGCTTTAGCTGGACTTCACAGCTTCACACTGGAAAGCCACGTGCACACACAAAGTAAGCACAACACACACACACACACACACACACACACACACACACACACACACACACACACACACACACACACACACACAGACTAATAAAAAAAAAAAGCCATCTGCTGGTCACTGATGCACACTTTATGTGCAAAACACAAAATATAGCGTCATTGTCTTTTGCAATGTGAGGTTAACAAAGCCCTTGATTTGTGAGACAGTCAACACACCCACACATATTAATATCATAATTCTCTCTGCCTTGCTGCAACTAAATATTGTGTTTTTTCTGTACTGTTTATCACCATCCAACTCACTTTGACTCAGGGTCAGTGGTTGTGGTGCCACAGTCAGCAGAGCAACCAAGAGGTTTATTATTTCCACAACTCCCTCTGCTGGATCACTCTGGCCATGCACCTTACATACAGTATACCTGTATGTTTCTTCTTCTGGGTCGTCCTCCCAGTCCGATCAGTCAGATAATTTTCTGAAATCTTGCTTGATAACTGTGAGAAGACAATAACTCAATTTTGGAGTTGAAAGTTATGCAGTACAAAGCAATATATTGTATTTTTACTAGATTTTCACCAATACTAATAAATAGTACTGCCCCAAAATGAACATGAAGAAATATATTGCTTTAACAAGAAAAACACGTATTATAGTGACTGAAAATAACATTTATTATATCATTAGGAAATGTATTATGCTAACAGTTATTATTAGAGTAATTTGTATCACATTGACAATGTATTATGGTAATTGAAAGTTAAGATTACAGTGTAAACATTTTTTTTTTTATTTTGATAGGAACAGCATAAGCTAAATACCTGTATGTTTACAAATTGTCAAATGTGTTTGAAATGGATTTGCAACTAGTAGTACAGCAGTACGATGTCTGAGGTAAAACCTTGACTTCATTTTAATTCTGCTACCACAATTAAAACAACAGCTGATTTGACTGTAAGAGTCTGAACCT
Source organism: Sander lucioperca (assembly GCF_008315115.2). Classification (NCBI taxonomy): domain Eukaryota; kingdom Metazoa; phylum Chordata; class Actinopteri; order Perciformes; family Percidae; genus Sander; species Sander lucioperca. The sequence goes on from NC_050180.1 coordinate 28,278,032, forward strand.
GTTCAAAACTATATATTTTTTAAAGAATGTGTGTTCAAAATGTCTTGTGTTTGACATATATGTATTAGGACCCTCATTTCTGAAATAGCAATGTTTTTGAAAAAGCTTTTTTGAGTAATCAGTGAGGTAGCAGTTTTCTTCCCTCATGGATATTGTTTATTGAAATCAACCTCCTCTAATGCATCTGAAGATACACTTGACTAGGGCGTGTTAATAAAATATTTTGTCTATTAATTATAGACCAAACATGATGATTGTAAAATATATGACTAGGAACCCTAATCAGCTGGACTAGTTGACCAATGAAGCAGTGGCACATCTGCCATCTACATTATTTCAGTATTGTGGCTCAGTTTAGTACTGCTCCACTAATCATCAATAGCAGTGGATGCTATCGTAGCATTGACCTCAGTAGCAGCTGTAGCAAATGAGGCCGAGGTCCCAGTTGAGGTCCCATCACGTGGTTTAGCGCGGGGCCTCATCATCTCCTCTGTGTTGCGTTCAGGTTTGACCAAAAGAATGTAACACTTGGGTAGGAAGATGCAGGTCAGCAGGCCAAAGCTGGAAGCCAGGATAGCAAAGATCTGGACAGCAACCATGAACTTGCCACGTGTGCTTAGGTACGCCGGGACAAAGGAGATCCACACGATGAAGAAGACGAGCATGCCGAAGGTGACACTCTTTGCTTCACTGGAAGACAGATTGAGTGTCAGAAGAAATGTTCTTTACACTAAAATTATTTAGTAAGAGAAATATGGATACCCCAAATCGCAATGGTCGGTTTAAAAAAAGGTGGAAATGTCACTTTTCACATATTAATACAAGTGTGTTTGTGCCAGATGTCTAATTCTACATAATTTTTGCACAATATTGCCCTACAATACAATGTTTCTTTTGTGTTACTGTTTATTTCCATTGTGTCCATTTACCTTAGTGCCATGATATTAACTGCTATGCTCAATGTTCCTCTGTTTATTTATCGTAAAACCTTGTGTGTTTCCTACCTGAAGTGGTCCTCCAGTTTGCGGGCTATGAAGGCAAAGATGAAGGCCAGCAGAGCCAGCAGGATATCATAGGCGAAGATGCAACAAATGAAGACCACAGAGCCTTCATCACACTCGAGAATGATCTTTATATTCTGGGCAGAGGTGTTCTGGACGGGGAATGGAGGGAGGATGACGAGCCACACTGTACATGCTACAGCCTGGGTAGAAGAATGTCAGATATATTACAGTATCAGGTCAGAGAAAGATGTAAAGTAAGATGTTTGACATCCTTTCTTCCTTCATTTTTCAATGTATTTACTTGTATTATTGTAGCCACAGCAGCTATCGCCCTCTGGTGGGCACAGGTGAGACTGTCAACTTCAGGGTTAGCAGAGGTATTGGCATTATTGTTGTTTAGTGTGTTGGTTACAAGGACATCAGGACTGCCGCTGTTGGCTGCTGCTTCAGCTGCAGCCTTTGCAGCTTTGGCTGCTGCTTTGGCGGTGGCACGGGCTTTCTTCAGAGCCCGAGCTCTCATCATCAACACTGCTGCCTTACCTGAATTACAGAGTAGTTAGTAGACAGTAACAGGCTTACTGTACATTACAGTGGCCCACTACCAGGTATGCAGTGTACATATACACTACATACAAAGACATACACACACAACAGTACAGGAAAAATGTACCAACCCATTATAGAGGAAAGGCAGAGAGCAAAGCCCAGAGCCAGGGCCACTTGGCTGGTCATGCAGCTCCAGTGCTGAGGCTCTCCGAGGAAGACGATGGAGCAGAGGAAGGTCACCACCAGCGAGAAGAGCAGCGAGAAACTCAACAGAGGATCATTGGCTTTCACCAAAGGGGTGCCAATGTGTGCAACAAACACCACCTGGAAAAAGAAAAACAGTGAAAGCCACCATTTAAGGTGTTAGCTCCCTATTCTCTGCAACAAGGGATCTGTTGGCTTCAATGAGGTGTGTTTTCCCTGTGTGAGTCTCACCCCGACAGCGATGGTCACTAGTGCTCCGAAGGCTGAGATGATGATGAGAGTGATCCCCAGAGGCTCTCCAAAGGCCAGGAACTCAATGATTTTTGGTACACAGGTATCATGAGCATCATTGGACCAGTCTTGGTAACTGCACAGGATACACGCACGAGCATCTGTCAGAGAGGGCAGCAGGGTCATGTTTATCTCTGATTTTAAACTCATGGCCCAGTACATTCAATTGTCCTCTAAAACATCACATAAGATATTCCTGATCTAGTATTTCTTTATGACTTGATAATGAATAAAATAAAATAATAGCCAATTTTGCTTTTGTAGCGTTTTATTTGTTGAAGGGGATTCTGATGCTTAGTTTTGTGATTATTCTATTTTTGCCTGTTTTATAATTATTCCAAATAAGACCATAACCATACATCTGCATTTTGGACAGGAAGATACCTTCATGTCTATGACAGTTTGAAAGCTGTATACTGACTAGTTGAGTTGCTGATCTCTCCATCAGCACATGGGATACAGTCAAAGCAACAGACTGGCTCTCCCTGCCGGATTCCCTTCCTGGTGCCTGGCTGGCAGTTCTCACTGCACACTGACCGAGGGGGCTGCAACACACACACATACACACACACACACACACACACACACACACACACACACACACACACACACACACAGAAAGAGACACACATGCATGTGACACTAATCATAATCTAGAAGAGTTCATGGCCATCTTGATCAATATGCTGCTGACCTCCTTCACTTCATTGTTCCATAGAATGGAGTCATTCATTATGGTCATCCTGTCCTCTGGGGCTGCTGAGCCATTGTAGCGTCCCACAGTAACGTAGGATATCTCCCCGTTACTATTGAACTGCCAGTTGATGATGTCATAAACGCCTTCTACATCCCCCTCATCAAAGTAGATCTCTTCGCCTGTGTGCGGTACTTTGAAGCGCACATTCTTCAGGTAGTACATCAGCTACGGGAGAGAAAGATGGTCAAACACATGCATATAAAAACAGTTGTAGTCTCTCATACACAAACACAGGCTTACCTGCCATGGCTCAAAGTTGGTGATGTTAGCACAGTCGTTCCCGTTGAATGGCCCCTGTCCCTTTTCACAGTGCTCCAGGTTGTGCAAGGCATGGGCCACAGCGTACACAGCTTTGTACACACTATGGGGAGACATCTTCATCATCATCATCATCTTCATCATCATCATCATCATCATCATCATCATCATCATCATCATCATCATCATCATCAATTACACCATCATCCACATTTCCATCAGCATGACTTTAATATCAAAGGGTTAGTTCACCCAAATCACGAAAAGAAAAACAAATTTTCACTTAATAGTTTTCTGCTGCCACAAAGTAACACCAGCATGTCTTTTTCAGAAATAATGTCTTAACCCTCATATTGTCTTTCCGTTGGCCATATCGCTTTTGACTTTTTTTTTTATGGTTTTAACGCTTTGGAGGCTTTCTTTGACACTTTCGACGCACTTTCCTACGTACTCACATGCTTTCCTCATCTTGTTTGCCTGTTTGTAAAGCATATATAAGCATACATTATTACCCAATTCTGTGTTACATCTAGGCTTCTAGCCAACGTCATTCAGTTATTTTTGGGAAATTTGGTTGAAAGAAACCCAGATTTCTGATATAGAAACTTTGAAAACGGGTCACATTTGACCCAAGGACAACAGGAGGGTTAATTACTCTGGAACTACTTTCTTTCAAAGAAATAACACTGCATTGTGTGTGTATTGTGAGTATCGAGGATAGTGTTTCTGGAGGGATACATTGCTGTTGAGATTTTTAAATGTAATTTTTCATTCCTTTACGCAGCACAAATGTGTTTCCATTCACCTCCATTATATTAGAGTGGCAGCAGGAATTTCAGAGGCTGGAATCTCAAAATCCTGGCACTTTCCTGGCTACTTTCTGTAATTCGGGTAAACTGACTCTTTAATGGTGGTATGTTCTTAGTGGTGGAGGTAATAGGTGTTGTAGTAGTAAATTCCAGTAGTATGATGGGGAAAAATAGTTGCATTACTAGAATCAGTAAATACTATACTACTACATAGTAACAATATGACCCGAGAGAACTGACCTGTAGGTGATTCGTAACTGGGAAACATCAGAGTAGGTGTTATTGAGCTGTGCCAGAGGCTCAGTGCCTGTACACAGCCCATCAGGGACCCCCCTCACCGCCCTGGACAGCGTGCCGTTATCCTCCTTGGCCCTTTGTTTGGCCTGCCTCACTGCTTTGCTATAGTTCAATGTGCAGTTAAACAACTATAAGACAAAAAATAAGGTCACAAACATGTGTATAACTTTTAAAGTTGCCACTGAATAGTCATCATCTTGTGTTTACAATCAATTGCCACAGCAACTGTCAGTCAAAGCCAAGATGTGTGATTACTAGCTGCATTTTTGTCACAATCAGATTTTACATGTGGCTAATCGATGAGTGGAGATTAATATGGATAATTCATCACCCCAAAGCTACTCTGGCCAATTAGTCAGCTAATAAACACACCGTCTCCCAGAATTCCTCCGTGAGCGGGTCAACATAGGGGTCTATTTTCAGTAGATGATGCTGAAGACCCGGGATGTCAGCCCTTTTTACCCCAAAGCCCAGGGTACCACCCAGCAAGGAGCTCACCTGGGTAAAAACATGCACACTGTCAACTTCAGCTCAAATTGTTTACAAATGTACACATTTTGTTCAGACTGGTTAGAGCTACTGGAGCATCTGCTTCATTTCCGTTAAGTCAACCAATCAATAAGATTTCCCCCCTTACTGGACTGAGCACTCACCCCAGGCTGGTTGATGAGAGCAGAGGTGACCCAGGCCTCGCTGGCGATCCAGGTGCGGTTGGTCACATTGTGCTGGAGCAGCTCGAGGATAAGAGGACTGAGGTCCACGTCTGATGAGAAGACCACGATGATCTTGGCTGTGGCCTCAACTACTGTTTTAACAATACGCTGGATGACCCCTGGGGAACTGACCTGAAGTTTAAGAAAAATAATATTCATTTTTCAAAAGGAATGAATTGTAATACATCTTTAGAAAAGACAGACATGCCAGAGTGGGATAGTGAAACATTGACATTGAGATGTTACCTTGGGCAGGGTCTCAGAGAAGGAGATGCAAACACCAGCTTCCTCCACCTGCTCCTTAAAGGCTTTGATGCCATACTTGCCGTAATCATCATCGGCCGCTATGGTGCCCACCCAAGTCCAGCCGAAGTGTAGCACCAGCTGGGCAATAGCTGTAGACTGGTGCTTGTCATTGGGAATGGTCCTGAGGAAGGTGGGGAACTGGAACTTACTTTCCAGGGCGGAGCAAGTGGAACAATAGCTGACCTAAAAATGACAGAGGAGACCCACATTACTTTTGTTGTAATGAACTTGTTCATTTGTTCGTTTCTCCCTGTCTTCATCTAAGTCAGCACTGGCCTACCTGTGGGAAGTGATAAAGTCCAAGTATCCTAGCCGTGGCAATGGACAGGTCGGAGCCCCCAGCACCCACCAGAGCAGCCAGAGGGGCCCCAGTCCCGCAACGGTAGTTGGGTACAGCCTCATCTTGGCCCGTCAGATAGGTGAGAGTGCCCTCCACGGCCTTGGAGATGGTGAAGCAGGAGTCATAGATGACGTAGCCCAGGTCGGTGTCAGGCAGCAGGTTGTTATTCTCGTTAATTTCGTTTATGGCAAACAGCATGGTCTGGGTCCAGCGGAAGGTACGGAAGTTAAACCTGGAGGATGATGGGAGAGTGATGAGATAAAGGTACACATAGTACAAAAGCTTTTGTAGAAAGAAAGAAAAACTCTGTACATACAGTATGTGCAAAATTAAAAAATACCCGATGACTGGAAGATGTCTTAATCTTATATTGTTGTTACCTAAATTAGCCACAAGAGGACAGTTTGCAGACTTGCTGATTATTGTTGCATAATACACTGTACAAGCCTGCCCCTATAATAATAATATGAGCTACTGTGGCTAATTGGGCCCAGAGGTGCTGCCCTGCTCTGTCTTGATTTGTATAGTAAAACCATGCGGTGAAGAGTTCTCAGAAGTACTCTGTGTGGCTGAAACATATACTAAAGTCAAATTATTTCTCATTTAAGGGTCACTTAGTGTAATACATTCTAACAACAATTTAAGGTAAAAGCCAACACAGTCACAATGAGGAAAAAAGACATACGAGCAGCTCAACTCACCCCTCACACCCCGAGGACACAGGCACCCTTGAAGTGTTGCCATCACTGGAAGCAATACGCTTGTGAACAGGAAACATCCCCCCAATAACAACCGTCTTCTTCTCTACATTCTTGTAGCCGTTCAGGTTGAACTTGGCCTTCAGTTTGCATGTGGACTCTGCTGAAACAGATCTGTAAAAGTGGATGAAGGCGCATAATCCAAGCAAAAAGCGAGAGATTTCCATGCTATGCAGACGCAGAAAGGAGTCGGGAGAGCTCTAGCTGTGGCAGACAGCAAAGGAAACAGCAAAGTGTAACAGGTGTCTTATCTTCTCTCAAGGGAGATGTGCTGCACGAGGTAACCTGAGAACAAAAGTGAAGAGGAGGACACTGGATGAGGGCATATTAATCATCATTGAACAATAAACAGGAAGGCCTTTGCTAATTTTAGTAATTTTCAGTAAATACCAAAGCATTATGATTTCATTAATGGTGTGTAAAATGTAGTTTGGTTCAAAAAGTGTTACACTGCTTTTGTCTCCATTGAGCACAAACTGGATCACCAAACACACACACACACACAGTCATTTTGTTCTCTTTTTCTGTCCAGTAAATACAAATCCGTTTATCAGTCTGCACTCAGGTCAGCTGCAGAGGATAAACTGCCACAGGCCACAAGTTAATTGGCAGCTGCATGTGCTAACTTGTCCTTACGCATCTTAACAGCACGGCTACTGTTCCAACATCGGGCCTTTTCCCCTGTGGGTCTGCGTGTGTGTTGATGGGTGACTGAACTTGTCTGCTCATGTCTCTCAGTCAGCAGGGAGAAACACACACCTGAACCCCCCGGCACACAGAGGGACCTCTGCTGGGTAATAAGGGCCAACTGCACACAAAGAGGCTACAGTCAAAACGTCTTTTACGGTCACTGCTATTACATGAAATTATACTAAAGAAAAGTTGTCACACAGAAAGCTGGAATCTAAAAAAAAAAGGATATTTTGATGTAGTCCTTGTATAGTTCTTGATAAATTATTACCTTGTGTGTGTGTGTGTGTGTGTGTGTGTGTGTGTGTGCGTGTGATTGAGCTCTTGTGATCTGTCTCAGGCTGATGAAAGACATCTGACTGATACTGATGAGTTCTGCGAGAAATCAATTATGCAGCCATCAAAAACACTAATGTTCTCATTACAAATGCGTGTTCCGTGCAGACATTTGTAAAGAGGCACATGATTGAATGGAAAAGGGTCTTTGTCTCTCTTTGTGTATTTTACTCATCAATTATAGGCTACTCTACTTTGTGTAGCTTTTGAATAACAACTTCCTGGCTTCCAGTGCTAACAACAACTATTTATATTAAAATAATCTGTCTTTTATTTACAGGCTTCAAGTACATTTTTGTTTTGTTTAATGAAAAAATAAAGTGTGGATATCTTAAACACAGAGCAGGGTTAACGCAAGCTGCATTTACTTTCACTTTGGTGGGGTTAATATTTACCTTTGTGCTTATTTTAAGCCAATAGGTACTCCTAAGATTGATACTGTTCAACTGTGGAAAACAAGAAGAAAAACACAAATACCAAAATGAAAATTATTACAAAGAAAGTTATCCAAACGGCAAACAATTATTCGGTGAAGTGCAAAGCAGATTATAACTTGCTTATAATAGAAGTGAGAAGTTTCGACATGGAGATCTTTATTAAAGCTCAGTTTTCCATTGTACAAATGTCATCATAGTTGAAACTGCATGCAGTGGCTTAATTTGAGGCACGTTACTAAGGAGAATGAGCATTGAACAAACATTTAAAATAAAAACAAAACAAAAAAGACATTAAATTGCATAACTTAATCTTATCGATATTGCAATTAAATTCAACTACAAAAGTACGTGTCCAATTTTATTAAGTTGTTTTTCTGTGGAGACATGTAACAGAAAATACACATTAAATGCAGAACAGAGGGAGAAACACTAATAGCAGTTAAGACAAGTTAGGAAAACAATTCATTTTGCATTAGAAGTATTTTTGCCACTAAAGCTTAAGGAGATAACAGAGGATGAGAGGCACAAAGACAAATACTGGAGGCATGAGAACCAAGTGAAATGTCTCTATCGGGGTACAATACACTTTTTAAATCTCAGTTAAACCTGAGCACTGTATTCACTGAGGTCTAAACCACAAGAGACACTAAAGAGTATGATGTGCTGCATGTTTTGAGATCAGAAAAATGAAGCAGTCAATGCCTTTTTGAGACAAAGTGAAGTTACCTTAGAGATGCCAACAGACAGTGCTCTTAACCTGACGTTTAACACTACAGAGCTATGAGTGAAAAACAAAAAAAGGCAACGTGCAAAAATGTACCACTGCACAACAAAAGAACAGCCAAATAATGATGAAATGACAACAGCAATTTACAGAATGTGGTTATAACTCTACCGTGCTTATAATTTTGTCATTAGTTAGTCCTCTTGTCATGTTTATTCTTCATAAAAAGCATACATATTGCAGCATGAGGAAAAACTATGTTATATCCTCCTTTCTGGAAACATTAAAGTCCAGGTCAGGTCACACCAAAGAAATAAACAAAATCAATAGAACAGGCACATACAAAGTTACCCATCAAATTGGCCTCCTGCACACTAGTCATCATACTGAAGCTAATCTTGAGTTGACTGCTGTCCACAATGTGCTACAGCAGCAAGTCAAGAGCTCTGGTCAACAAACGTAGCTTGGAGAAGATCGTCAGATAAACCCACAATGTTATATATCACCACAGCATATTCTACTTTTGGCAAAACAAAAAGCTTAAAAATTGATTGGTCACATTGGTTGCATTTTTAGTTTTTTGTTTAAAAACAACCTTCTTCATAGCACAGTATACAGGCAGAAAGTGAAAATGGACAAAGAGAGAATAGTATTCTGACCTACAACAGTGAAACAAAAGACATCTGACAAAAAAGGAAGGAAAACAATTGCTGAAACTCTCCTTCTGTTCTTTCTTTTCATGACACTTGTTTGCTTGTTTTTATGTTTAGCTCGTCCCATAATGCAACCTGAGGCACAACATGAAAGTCTACTTTCGGAACTTTCACAGCTTCTCAATGCTTGCCTTTAATGGTTGACCTTACAAAAAGGAAGCAGCAATTTATCTTTTCATCATAAGAGGAAATACATTGATGTACATGGATCAAAAATGACAATATATTATCAATAACCAACATTAATCAATCCATATTGCCAAAAATATTAAGACCAGGGAAGAGTGGTAGGGAGAGCAGAGTAGTAGCGCCTTTGCATGTGCGCCCGTCACAGTACGGTCTGCCTTCCGTGGGAATGTTGAAGAGAGGGGTGGAGGTACATGAGGGAGGGTCAGGTGTGAGGAAAAGTAGGGAGATAGGAAAGGACAGACAAGGAGGAGTTCACCAGCCCTCTCTGATATCTGTCGAGTGTGTTTGTGCATTGTGTGTGAGTCCCATCGATATGACATCATGTTGGGTTTTATTCCCACTCTGTGGTGCCAGGTGGTTTGGAGGTCAGATCATACATGACTCTGGAGATGCCTGGGATCTTCTTGATCTCATTTACCATCTTCAGCACCACCTGGGAAAACAGATAAGACAAATAACTCCTGAAACACTGAACAACCAGAAAGAATACATTGAGATGCTCCTTTTATATTATTCAAATAATTCTTGGGCCGATAATGCTTAATCCCTGAACCTAGGTTAGTATCAATGATGATGATGCCACCAAGTCTAGCAAAACACTAAGACCAAGTTGAGAGGTTGAATCGTGGCATACCTCCTCTGGGATATGGTTGCCCGGCATGGCGGGGATGCCGGTCATGAAATCGCTGGTGATGAAGGTGCGGACCACCACAGAGCGTCGGCAGGATGGCTGCTTTTGCAGTGGGTCACGGTCAAAGTGCAGGGGGGTCAGGATGACCGGCATCTGGCTGATCTTACCGGAATAGCCTGAAAGAGGAGCCAGACAGAGAGTAAAGTTCTTATTGCTGCTATAACAAAAATCAGTGGACATAAAAGTTGCTTCATGGTCTTAGACTGAATCTGAAAACCATTTTAGAAATTAACTCATGTCTATCTGTATGGTGGATTGTGGCAATCACTAAAAAAAGTTGGAAAGTTTGCTCACGTGGCTGTAGGACCTTAAAAATAACTTAATCAAGCAAACAGGCTTGCGTCATACTATATGGACTATTTATAGGCTATCAAATGTGGGCAAAATGATCTAAATGATCTTAAAATCCACCCTGTTAATCACATTTTACACTAGAAAATTCATGCGAGAGCTGATTGACTGATTCCACTTCATCCAAGGAACACACTGTGCAAATATTGTGAGTTATTAGCGAAAACATGAAACACATAACTGAATACACGTTGACGTTATAGGTACAATGATTTAATATATTAAGCATTTGCCCATGGGGCAGCTGTCCATGAAGTATGAATACTTTAGCACTTGTAGTTGTTGAGATTTCAGCTTTCAAACATTACTCCTATAGACTGCCCATTATACATTTTAATACTTTAAAAATAAAAATAATATCACTGAAACATTAGTATAAAGGAAAGAAATAGCATACATCCGCTGAAGACGTTCAAAGTTTCTACGACAAACGGTACAGAAAAAGGCGAAATAATAAAAAAGAAAAAAAAAAGAAAGAAGATTTAGTGTGAGAGCTAATTAGCACAATGGGATACGGAGAGAAACCATGGCCACAGTCAGGAAAGTACAGACATATCACGAAAGAAAATTCTTCTCACTGGAGAACAAATATCTGGTGGAAACTCTGGAGGAAACGTTAAATTCCCCATGTGGGTGAAAGTATGCAGACACGTACACTTTCCTGGATACATATGTAGGTATATTAATACCAGACTTTGTAAAAGGAGTGAATGGTTTTAGAGAAACTGTATTGTTAGATAATCCTGTGGTTGCATACTTTTTGTATTTACTCAAGTTGCTCACACATACTCACCAAATATAAATCCATCCCAAATAATCTGTAATGCTTCATTACATAGGGCTAAATTAAAATGTCTAAAATCACTTGGACACACACACTTACCAGACTCTCGAAGGATAGAGTGAGCTACAAAGTCAGCCTGTCTGAGCGTGCTCAGAACGCCTGTGGTCAGGAAAGTTGGGGTAATGTCTGTTGGCGGCTCTTTCATGTGGGACCCAAACACATACACAACTCTGGAAAAGGGAGAGACAGGAATGAATGGGTGTGTTTGTGTGTTCTACTGATCATTGACAGCACTTAGTGTCTAATGTGAGGACCAAATAAGACTGACGACCAATGAAGAGTACAGCTGTAAGCAAAGAGTGTGTATTACCTGTTGATGCTATGGCACATGCGAGGGATGAGTCTAGCCAGGAACATGAGAGATTCCCAGTGTGGAGACTCTTTACTCGTGATGCCGCACACGTAACTGTAGGACCGGCAATCACCCTGAGACCAAAGATGTATTTTTATGTTATTTTTACAGTCAGAGCAACAAAGAAAACAAAACAGAACACAAATATGCATTTGTCATTTTCCAAACAGTGCTTTTTTTCATTTAAATAAACAGTCAAATTTCTATAAACAGAGTCTGCATATCTGTATGTTTTCACTTCCAACAAATTCCCCAGGCAATAAACGCTGCCCATGTTTGTCAAATGTCTCCTGTCTGCCCCACAATTTGAGGTTTAGGGTAAATTTAAAACTCTGGCCTCAAACAGGAAGTAATAGGACACACCCACACACAGGCTGACTGCAATGTTTGGGTGAGGAAAGTAGTCATGACGATCCTTTTCTCCAGGCAACACTGAAGGTCAGTATAAACTACTCGGGAAGTGATGTGTTTTTTTTGTTGACATGTTTAACCATTTCTACAGAACACACTCTTTGTATGTCAGACTAACATTGGTCAACATAAGTGAAGCTGAGGAAGAAACTAAAATGTGCTACAATGGTTAACAACAGACCCCTCCCATGGCTAGGCCTAGAGAAGTCAACAAGTAAGAAACTGAGAGGCTTTGTGTGGGTGGGTGTGTCCCGGGGTTAACCACTAAATTATAGTTATAACACAGCGAGACAAAACAGCAAAAGTGAGACACTGTTTCAAGCTTCCCCTGCCTCTGGACATTCAACAGCAGTGGTAAAGACATTTAAATTCTACACATACATGTAAATGCAACAGCTCCTAAACAAACAAGCTTTGTAGCCATTCATTGTTTTGGAGACAAAGCAAGCATTATGTTTTTGAAACATTAACCTGTAACAATTTTTTTTTATTTGGGTATTTTGACTGCAGGTTAACACATTTGGGCTGCACATCACTGGAAGCATTATTCACAGCATCATGTCAGATAGAAGATGATATGTAGACCTTAAAACCCTAAAATTGTAAGTAAAGCCATCTAACAAGATGTTGCTGGGTCACTGCACAGACAACACAGTTTACAGAGGAACTGGTTGGGTTTGATGAATTGATTGACCAAAAGGGTTACCTGGACGCCGACAGTTTTGATGGGCAGCAGGAAGGCATTGAGTGAATGAAGGCTGGTGATCTGCATGAGCTTCTCTTCCTCCTCGTCCGATATGCACGACTTGACTCTCTGCAGCAAGACATGGGGCTGGAGGAGAGAGAGTTTTAAAGAAACACGACAGAACTGGAACTGAAAGGACAGAGACCTCAGAAATAGCTCTGTCTATGTTGTGACTACCTTTTTTACTCATTTTTGGAACACTTCTCATTTACCAGCTTCAAATGTGTCCATCATCTTTGTCACAAAAACTATGATTCACAATGTCAAAAGTAGAAAATCTACTACTTCCACTGTCAGACAACCAGCAGCAAACAGCCCATATGTAGTGTGACTTCTGTATATGGGCTCTGTTTTTCAGGGTGATGCCCTTAACTGCAAAGTGAAAAACAAGGTACCAAAACAAACTAGACATAAAACATCTTCTTTAAATCATCAGACTGAAAAGCACACACATGCGCACACACACACACACACACACACAGTGGTGTATTTAAACTGTTGAAAGTCTGTTTGCGGGATTGCCATCCAAACTTAGCAGAAAAAAAAGGCATATTCCAGTCCCTCCAAAAAAACGCGATTATGCGATTGCATAATTCAATGCATAATCAGCCAATTTTTTTCAAATACGCCGCACTTTCGCCGCATAAATTGCTGATTTCTGATCTGAAAAATGTTGCGTTTACTTCACACAAGAGCAGCCATTTTCCCCTGTTGCCATGGGAACGTTATGAAGTGACGTAATTACGCAACGTGAATATAATCGAAAAGCTGCAAACCCCGCAATGAAGCCATGATGAAACCGCACTTTTTGCAAGTTCCCGCAATTTCATCGCATAAAATTGCATAAATATCGTGCATATTCCATCGCATGTTTTAAGAAAACGTGCTGCATAATCAAGGATTTTTGCCCCCAACAATCACAAAAAAACTCCGCATTTTTCTGGAAGGACTGATATTCACCGTATTAAACATATTGCCATTGCAAATACATGAATTAGGATTCAGTTACAGTGACATTAGATTTTCTTGTTGCATCTGTTTTGTTCTGACCTTTTTGACGCTTGCAGAGAAGTCTGTGATAATTTTGAGGATGTTGTTCGTTTCAGCAAAGTCCTTACAGATGTAGGGCTCCTCTGCACAAATCACTCTGATGGACAAACCAGGACCTAAAAGGCAAAGCAGAGAGGAGGTGCACTTTTTAGCAAATACAGGAGTGACCTGAGGACAGTTTTGAGTTTGTCTGATTGAATAGTAGTAAGTAAATAGGTACAGAGGGAAAGAGAGAGATATAGAAAGGAGACAATGGTAGAAAGAAATCATCACTAAGCATTATATTAATAATCACTTTTGTAAAGTTTTTTCAGAGCAGTCACATCATAGGCATGTGCTTATGTACTTGCCAGGGAAAGGGTGTCGGGAGACAATCTCCTCTGGCAGGCCCAGCTCCCTCCCCAGCGCTCTGACCTCATCTTTATGGAAATCTTTCAGTGGTTCGATTACTTTTCCCTGGAGGATCACAAAGGAGTGGAATCAGCATTGCAACAGTGTGGGAGTAAGGCATATGTTTAACTTGCATAGCTGTGCGTTCATATATAAAAAGTGCTGAGCAAAACAACAAAAAACAGCAGTAAACAGGAGTGTGAATGTTCTTCAAAGAAGCTTCAGTGCTCCTTTCAAGTGTAGTCTAATACCACTGTTAAAGAAGGAAACACTCTTTAGGGGATGAAGGACGATGTAGATAATGTACACTTTCAATAATAATAATAAACAATGTTTAGGTGTTTTGCGTCCTCCTAGTGTTTAAGAAATATTTCCTAAATGTGTGGAAACAGAAGCTGTTTTTCAAGGAGTCAGGGTAACTGCATTATTGCTCTGCTTTTGTGACTTTCATAATCTCTGCTCTAAACTGCAACAGCAGATGTTCTTTTTACACAGACTTACGGTTTACAGCATTGAGCAGAAGTCCATGTCACTCTCGTATCATGCAGTCCTTCAAAGCATTATGAGATGCACAAGAGCAAAGTTTGATAATCTGTCTGTACCACTGCATCAAACTGTCTGTGCAGACTGCAACAAAAACTATTCTTATCAGAGGCGACTCATTTCCTCTGCTCAAAATGTAAGCTTGTACCATTTAAGGTACAAGGTTAGCTAAACTAAAAAGGCAAACTTTAGTTTAAGAAGTAGTGGCCAGAAGTCACTGTGTAGATGTAATGATATGAGCATATTAGTGGATGTGAAAACTATGTGCAATGGTGATGTCCCATCCCCACAGCAAAAATACAGTATATCATATTGTACTGTATAATTCAAATAACTTTAGTTGTGGTGATTAGCCATGCCATTTAGCAGAATCTGTGTGCACCTAATAATATGTTTGCCAAATTCTGCCATTTTTGTAAACGATGTCTGACAGATGTCTTAGTGCTATTTGGCATTCAACTACAGTAAAATGATTTGTTATTCTGTCTAATGTCTAATGTCTTGTTATCCTTCTTGTCTAATGGTATAAATGTATGCATTCATAACTATCCATTTTACTGAATATGATGGCCACACGCTGAAGCAGCAGTATGTATCAGGGAAACTAATAGGGTGGTGATGGCTCATGCCTTTGGTGTGGGAGATCTGGGTTCAATTCCCACTGCGATACATCGACCAATGTGCCCCTGAGCAAGACACTTAACCCATAGTTGCTCCAGAGGTGTGCGACCTCTGACATATATAGCAATTGTAAGTTGCTTTGGATGAAAGCGTCAGTTAAATGTAATGTAATATAATAAGTTAGTATTTGTGTGGGTATTGTGCATGTGTGCAGTACCTCATCTCTGAGTTTGCGGATGAGTTCAGTGTCGTTGTGGTGTGTTTTGATGACCTCTGCCTTGCCGCTGGCAAGGTGAGAGGCACTCTCAATGAGATCAGGCCGCAAGGTACCCTGGGCCAGGAAAACCTCTTCTGGCTTCAGATTCATCTCTCCTATCACTTCATTTGCCACCTGTGAAGCAACATAAATCACAAAGTCAGATGTATTCTATGGTAACAACGCTGCACGGCAGACAAGCTTGCAGGTTCAAATCAAAGTGTGATATATAACAAAAACTTTCCACAACATAAATGATTAAAACCCAGTACTCACTTTGACAAATGTATCTCCAATGATTTTCCTTTTCTCTTCTGGGTTGGTAGTCATATTCAAAGTCTTGCTGATGCGTTTTCGTGGCGTCCTGTCCTCCTCAGAGATGGGGAGGGTTGTCGTTCCGTTGTAGAAGGTGTGAGCTGCATTTACCACTAAATAGAGCAACATTTTAGAGGAGAAAAAGAGAAAGGCAGAAGACACAACTGGGTCACAAGCAACACAAAAATGTTCTTCTCCAAGATAACATCAAAGCCTAAATAAATATAATACTTCAGTACCTTGTAATATCCAAAGTTGTAACTGTTTTTTTTTTATTATTAATTAGTCATATGGTCTATAAAATGTCAAAAAAATAATGGGGAATTACCCATCACATGGCAATATAAACTTTACAGTCCCTCCAGGATTTCGTGATGTCGCGATTGCTCTAATTCACGCGAATTCAACCATTCACCGTGAATTTGGTGCAACTCGCAATTTTGACCAATCACCACAACTTTTCCGCACATTTGACCAATAACCTGAAGTTTTCCACGACTTCAACCAATCCCAGCAGTCCCACGTGCACTCTGAGAGCCAATGACCAACCGGGAGTGAGAACGGGTTGATCATTTCCTTGTTTTTGATATGAAGACGAGACGTGTGTGACTCATTTACCAACAAAACATACAGCGAAAGACCGTGCAAAACATTTCAGATCGTCCTGCCAACCTGTATTAAACATCAATGTACGCTATAACGATTTAAAAGTTGCTGCCGTTTCAATCCTGGCTGTCGGCTCTCTGCAGCGGGTGGGGCTACTGCTCCATACCCCCTGCGACTGACGCTTGCACACACACAAACACACAGACACACACAAACACACAGACACACACACACAAACACACGTTTGCAGGAAAAAAAGGAGATGAGACGACACGATGACCTAAATTGAGGACAGCTACGCTCCTTATTGTAAGTGCAATGATTCATTCAATAAATTATTATTTTTTGTCTTAAATCCACCAGCCATTTTCATATTATACCAACATTTGCAGCATCCTGAGCCTTTTTGGTAAGGTTACTAGGAAATCTCAGCCCAGAGTAGTTTTATTCTCCCCAAAACAAGTTTCCTTTTAAAGAACTATACAAAAAAAAAAAAAATTGCAACTTTTTTGCAACTTTCATTGTCTCCCGCAACTTCATTGCAACAAACATACAAAAGACATCGCAACTTTTATCGCAATTTTTTACAAAAGCTCCCGCGAAATCAGGCATTTTGGGCCGCAACAATCTCAAAAAAAGGCCGCGAAATCCTGGAGGGACTGACTTTAATAACAAGTATAAGGAAGTACAATGGGATGTACTCACTTGACGTCTTATTGTACCACCCCTACTTCATTTAGACCACCAGGACTTTTGTCCCTACCTTTGAGTTTGATGCCCAGCTTGGTGAGGGCCTCTTCCACACTCTGACTCTCTCTCTTCCTCATGAAGCCATTGTCGATGTGAACTGCTATCACCTGGTCCTGGTTAAGAGCTTTGTTAAGGAGAGCTGTGCAAACTGTTGAGTCTACCCCCCCACTCAGCAGCACCTGAAAAACATCATTACAGTCAGTCATTAACTGTGCAGCCAGATAGTTGAGTAGTGACATCCAACTGCTTTAGAGATACATTTGTGACCCTACTAGATTAAGGAGGAAGTATTAAACCTCTTGCACTTACTCTGTCTTGCTCTCTAATCAGCTGTATGTCTAATTTCTATTCATGTTAGCCTCCCAATGTATTAGTCATGTTGCCTTTGAAATAGCTGGTGTTTTTTTCTGCTAGCATATATATATATATAAATATTACCTATTATGAACTCAATCAAAAAGAACGTGATGACTACAGCCTTGACACTTCTTTACTTATAATTAGCCGACTACCAACTCTTGGGAATCATACACCCACAATGCCACACTTGCCAATTGCTACTGCAGGAACAACCTACAACAAGAGTATAGTAACAAAGATTGAAAGACATATCCCTCAGATTTTAGTAGAGGAACAAGAAACAGAGGCTGCATGTATTTCTTTAAATATAAATCCTGTGATTTGAGCCCGTTTCTTACACTCATTTATCGCCCTTACACTCCCCTGAGATGAAGCCCAGTTTGAAGCCACTCAGGGAGTCGACTACCTCTTTTCAGATAAAACAGAGTTTCATTTGAGAGTTTAATTGGTTCTCCTTTACTTCCCACTACTGCTGCTGTCACCACTTCCTGAGTGGCTATCACTACCCCAGCTTTAGAATGTGAGGCAAATTATCTCCCATTATAGGTTCAAATGTGCTGAGAAAATATTTTGTTCTCTTTTCTGATGTTGTTTCTTCATGAAAATTGTGTGCAGTTTTACTCACCAGGACTTTAGACTTGTCTACTTTTTCTCTGATGTCGTTGATGCACACCTGTTCGCGGTTCTGTACGGTAAAATTACTTGTGCATCCCGCAATCTCGAACAGGAAGTTACGCAGCATCTCAATGCCTCTCTCAGTCAAGTCCACTTCAGGGTGAAACTGTGTCCCATACAGCTTCTTCTGTTCGTTAGCAATTCCTGGTGGGGAAAACAGATGTGGCGAAGAACTGTTACCATTGCCATTTATCCTCTTTGAATGCCACTTATACATTCAAGAAAATATTATAACATAAAAAATAAATAAAATCAGGATTTCAGATAGATTTGGAAAAATAAAACAGACAAAAGAGTGTCAGATGTAAATACATACACAGTCAGAGGCTTTCTAAGAAACACAAACAAATATAGCGGTTTATTTGGAACTTGCATGTGAGTGTACGACCACCATCTATTTTTGATCATGTTATTGAGGGCTACAACCCATCTCACGTTCTGCTCACCGGCAATGATGTTGCCTGATCGGGCCACCACTTTAAAGCCATCAGCCACTTTATCAACGCTGTCCCCATGGGTCAGCAGGACCAGTTCCTCCTTCTGAAGCCCTCTGATAAGATAAACACAGATGCTGACGTCAGAGGAAGATGTGTGGTGTTCAATAACATTGCATATAGTAATATTATGTTTACAGGCCCGCCTTTCACTGGGTGCATGCGAGTTAAGTGTGAGGGAGACAGACATTAATAAAAAGGACTTTTAGCAAATTATTTTAGACTTTGCAGTATTTGTGTAACAGCCAGGGGAAAATATGTGACTGCTGGAATGCTTCTGCAGTTTATCTAGCAAATATGGCACTGGGACAAGAGCAGCGGTTGAGAGAGAGAGAGAGAGATATAGATAGATAGATAGATAGATATATATATATATATATATATATATATATATATATATATATATATATATATATATAGATATATATATATATATATATATAATATATATATATATATATATAGACAGATAGACAGATAGGTTAAATTCATGTCAAATGGTATCCATTCGCTCGCCTTCCCTCTGCTGCTGAATGCACTGGCAAACAAACACTGGCTGAAGGGGCGATGTTCAGTATGTCATCTTCTCTCGCCAAATATATCAGATTATAAAATTAAAAATGCAAGGATGTGCAGCTCCGAGAAGCCAATTTGAACTACTGCTTATATTGACACATTTTTTATATAATAACACATAAAAGACAATTTTTTCTGCTTGTGATCCACTTGAGCAGCAATATTACCTGAAGAGAGAACAAGTGTTGTCCAGTCCAATACTGAACACTCCATCTTCCCTTACACTCTTTTTGTGTACGGTTCCACCAAAAACTTTATTCATCATCTGTAACACAGACAGACAGACACACAGATGTTATTTCAAAGAAGTTACAACTGCGTCTAGAGAAATTTGCTAGACTGAGAATGGATGGCTGGTTTTAATTTCCAGGCCAGCTGGGAAAATTGAGCAAGTAATGCTCTGATCTCCCTCAGCCAGTGTCAAAGTGCCCTTGAAGAAGGTGCTGAAGTCCCAGCTGGCCCAGGAGAGCTGAACAGCAGCATGGTGTAGATTGTTCGCAAAGTGTAGCTACTCATAGTGAATGTGTGTAACATAAATGCTTCCTTGAACAAAGGCCTTGTGGAAGAAGGATGGTCTACCCAATCACTATAAAAGCCTCCCATCACAGAATTTTACTGTGTATGTATCTGCATAGATACCTGCATCCCATAGCAAATCCCAAGGACAGGCTTTCCGATAGTGAAAATGGCAGGGTCGAACCAGGGGGCATCTTCTGCATACACAGAGGCTGGACCTCCTGAAATGATGATTGCCCTGAGAAGTGGAAGGGAGAAATAAACAACCAAGGCAAAATATATTATAAAAGACTTTCATATTGACATAATGATGTAATAACAATGCTACAAGGCAAACAAGAACAATCCCCTCTGAATTACGTGCTTCTCATGCTCACCTGTAGCCCTGTTCTCTGATAGCAAAGGCTGGGGTCTCTAAAGGGAGGATCTCAGAGCGTACGCACATCTCTCGCACCCGTCTGTCAATCACCTTGCCATACTGGGCCCCAGCATCCAGGATCGCCACCGCCCCCTCACATGATCCATTCTGCTCTGCACTGCTGATCTCCAGCTGTGGGCATGCACATTCAGAAATACACACTTTCTGTTGAGCTGAGCGGGCAGAAAAGTATACATTCATAGTCGCTTTTGCACACTACTGTTTACCAAATTAATTTGACTAGTTTCAACAGTTTAGTGGTGCTTTGGGTGACAAGTGGTGTAAGGTAACCCACTCCTCAACATAATTGTGCTTCACTTCTGACCTACCCATGGAAAATGTGACTTAATAAGGCCTAACATGATTATGGACATGTGAGCTTCAATACAGACAAACATTTACTCTTGTGAAACGTGCAGTAACCCAGTAGAATCAACCCACAAGTTAGCCTGACTAACTTGTGGGTTTCATGTGATTCTATATTAAATAAATAAATTAATAATTATCCTGCTCACTGATAGCCTGACTATCAGTGAGCAGGATAATTATTAATTTATTTAATATAGCACATTTTACAGAACAAAATCACAAAGTGCTTTTCAAGAGCACAACTGTTAAAAATAAGACCAAAAAAACTTAAAAAATAAATGAATCAATAATAAATTAAAAAAAAATAAAATAGAAAAAACATTTTAAATAAAACTTTAAAAAAAAAATACATAAAGCACTTAACAGTATACAGTTTTACATTGACACAACTCTGTATGTTTGGTTATTATAATAAACATATCCGCAGATCAAAGTTTGGGAAACAAAAATTCAAGAGCAGTTAGATCACTGACAGCTAATTAATCTCCACAAACTGGGTACACTAGCTAGAGCAAGAAGAGCAACATGATCCCACGTGGTTTGCTTAAACACTTCCGCCGTAGATGTTTTTAGAAAACAACTTGCATTAGGCATACTAACGTTACCCATCGCCTTCGATTTCAATCACTGCAGCTCTAGCATTATTATCACGACAAAAATACTTGACAGTTGTATAGCAAACTTTACCAAATCAGCGGGTACCATAGCAGCAGCAGTGGCTCTAGTTGTCAAACCGGTAACCGCAAGTTGGCTCATACTAGCTTAGTGACGACGTTGGCAAACCTGTCAGATAACGTTCCGTGTGACAGTAACCGCATATAATAGATTAGTTTGCCACAAGCGCAATGTCACTTTCCAAAATGAACGCCAAAGCATTCATAATAAAAGACTTTCGGTTATTAGTGCCATCATTACACATTCGGACCGCCCGGCTAAAGCTAGCTATCAATTGCCTATGTAGCATGCTAGCTTGCGAATACTATAAACAGTAGGAGAGTATTTTTTTCCTAGGATGGCGAAGGCATGTCCCGCCCTACTTTGCCTCTAGTTGGCTTACCCTAACCTAACCAATCCCACTCCTCTTGCCTAAATCTAACCAACCCAACCAGAGTATGCAACTAGTACTAGCAAATCAGAGGGAGAGTAGGGCGGGTCATATCTTCGCCATCCTAGGATTTTTTTAGGCAAACTAGTAACTAATCACCATTAGCCTGGTAGCAGCACGTCCTGCGAGCAGCTGGTTGAGTTAGCGGAGCTATGCTACAACCCACGCGGTGCTTGGAGGCAAAGGGTCTTGGGAGGGATCATAAGAAGACAACAGCCACGTCTAGTGTGAAATATGTGAAAGCTTTATGCTAAACATAATTAAGATATCCTGACGGCTAGTTAGCAGCCATGAG
Organism: Sander lucioperca; assembly: GCF_008315115.2. Taxonomy (NCBI): domain Eukaryota; kingdom Metazoa; phylum Chordata; class Actinopteri; order Perciformes; family Percidae; genus Sander; species Sander lucioperca. The sequence goes on from NC_050180.1 coordinate 28,300,137, forward strand.
CAACATGTTAATGTTATACTGCAACAGGCATACACAACGTACTCATTGCTCCTCAGCGGAACTGGTGGTACCGAGCTCTCTAACTTTCCCCCCCGAGGTACACGCAGGCCGTAATTAACAGAGAGGACTACAACAGCAATCAGGGTCCTAACACGAAGTCAAGCGGGCTGCCCAGTACCAGAGCAGCGGGTACTCCCCACTCCACTGACCTTGTCTCCGTTGCACAGAGCCATGGAGGACTGCCGTGTTGTGGAATGAGCTCTCCCCTTCGCCTCGGTGTCCCAGGTCTCAGAGAGAGAGAGAGAGATAGAGAGAGCGTTACTGGTTAGCTCCTGGCTCAGCACGCCGACTACTGTTTCAAAAGCAGATTAGGTTGTTGGGTCGAAGGTGGGCTGTCACAGTCTGTCCACTGGTTAGGAATAACTTTCACAGTGTGTGAGCAGACTAAATAAACGTGTCTGTGTGTCATGGGTGGAGCGCAAAGTTAAATCCACAAAATGAGAGTGGCCCCAAAAGGGCTGGGCTTAGAGAGCATTGTAGAATTTGACTGATCATGTTAAAATATGGTTAGATAGGTGCGTCATTTTTTTTTTTTTTACGAGATGGACATTCGTAGTAACTTGGTATGCCAGTGATTCTCACAGAGGTGTCCAGAGGGATCTCCCAGGATATTTGCCAATCCCTGCTATCCCCCAACAGTTAGGAGCGTCCGAAGCTAAATGAAAATAAAATAGATTTTTAAACACTTTTTGAACAATATAGGAATTTGTCCTGATCCACTACACAATGCTGACATATCTCGATTTCCTTAGACAAAATCGTGGGTTAGGACAGGGGCACAACGTGATATGGATAAACATCTTGTATCACACTATAATTAATTTCAGATTGCAGTATCAATGTAATATTTTTTGGAAACTCATTAAATGAAGTGTCTTTGGATAAAAAAAAAACAATGACAATGTTTGTTTTTGACCAGTGACTTAAACATCTGACATCTAAACATCTAAATTCAGTATTAGCATAAAACAGTCCTGCTCATATATTTGCAATATTGCCAAACAACAGCCTAATACAAACAGGCAGTATTAAAGGGATAGTTCTCTCTTTCACAGTTGACAAATGTGTATACTCTCACTTTATGTTGTCAAATCACATAGAGACTGCACTATGTTAAAAAAAAAGGTTCAGTGATAAGGAAAGCCTGTTAATATACAATCTACAAGTAAATGAGTCTAGAGCCTCATGCCTCAGACTCTTGTCAGGCAGAGGCACCAAGTATGTGAGAGAAACACCCTGTACTTTAACACATCTACTATATGTCCCAGGACTTTTCCTCTTAACATGTCTTTTCCAGATAAAATAAATTACAACATAAGTTACCTTCAGCCTCATTGTTAATATGTGGCTTTTGTGTTTGCCATTGACATATTTCATTTTTGGCTAGTAATAATGTAGAACAATATCCTTATTTTCTCTACATAACGATTATTACGTGCTTTCAGAAACCTTCAACATGTAATTCCCCAAAAGCTAAAGAGCCGTTTCACAGGAAAAACACAATTTCAGGTATCAAATAGACAGATGTCAGTAAGTTTTTTGTTTTTTGTTTTTAGATCAATTTTTTATTGTGTTTTTTTTGTTGCTGAGCAAGTTTGTAGTTCTTAGTAACCTTTAAACATTAAATATTATTTCCATGTATAAAAGATACATAAAAAAAAACTATGATTGTGTCAAAATATGTTTTCAAAAAGAGGTAAGGCAAAGGTTTTCAACCTGGGGTTGGCAAACATTACCAGGGGAAAATGTGTAATAGGCTACAGTTATATAAACCTTTTTCAAAGCAGGCGTTTGGACGAATCACACACAGGTGCAACTAATTACATTACCAATTGTGGCATAGCATCTCAATAATTGCTGGAACAGAGCCATCATTAATGTTATTAGTTCCACCTGAGCATCCACTGCTATGATAAGTCAAATATCTTCTGTGAATAAAGTATTACATTCTTATTAATTCGGGAACAATTAGGAAACGACTGCTCTAAGAAGTAAAACATTTTAGGGCGCAACATCAGAGTTTGAGAACCATACTCATGTGATGATATCAGCGCCATCCTGTGGAAAATGTAATGAAAAACACTTTACAACATGGCCATGGAAAATGCTAATTTCTGATTGGCTGGTAGGTGTCTGTTAAAACAAGTTAAACTATAACGTTACTAAACCAGTGCACAAAAAACATGAATGTACCCATAGTAACAGTAGGCCTACTTCCTCTTCAGTTTGCGCTAACTCATTGGTGAAACAGTGTTAACAATGAACATGGCTGGATTTATCCATCAGTGAATCTCTGTTCTTGGTCATATTATTTTAGGAATATCAGCATGTATATTTTGACACAGATCATCTCTACAAGACAGGTAGACAAGGCAAGTGATAATGCAGGTCCATGTAATTACAGTTAATATTGGGATTTTATTGGTGCATATTCACAAACAAATTTGCAGACATAATCAATGTGGGGCTTTTGGGGGCCCTAAACAGATGCCCAGTTGCTGAAACTTTAACAAACATTAAACATGGATGGTTTGAGCGTAGCCTCTCTTTTTGTCTATAGTAACCAAATAAGATTGTTTTCCTATATCAGGACACTTTGTGGTAGATTGACACCCTCTCACATGGTTAAAACTGTAGCTTCACAGTGCTCTGTTATCACATGCTGATCCACCTAAATATACCTGCGTGTTGTCACATGCCATCAGTGTGGATAAGCAGCTTCACGTGCATTCATAGCAACCACAAGGCAGAGCATGCCGTTATTCATTACGCCTGACTCAAATGTGGTGTAATGGGTGCATCATGACTATTAACAAAAGATCTTCTGATGGAGGAGAATGTTTCAGTGTGGTTTCTGTTCAACAATTGCGGGGGTGGTGGCCAAAGGGATTTGAGATCCATTACTTCCTTCTTAATTTATTTCACTGTATTTTTTAGTGTACACTTTAATTTTGATCCTTTGAGTTACAAACTAACACCAGGAAGTCACAAGTCACCCTTTAGTGCTTCACTGCTCCGAATCAAAAATGTAATTGGGAATGATGTCCATGACATGTGTGTGCTGATTATTACTAAATAATACCAAGAGATGCAAAAGCATGCTATAACGATGCCTGGGTTATATAGAAAACAATATAAACATCACTTTAACCAAAAGCAAAACTTTTTCCAGTAAAACATCATTTCTGTTTAGGTATAGGAAATCCTCAGTTAAATTACTTCTGTCATGTCCATCACATTTGACTGAATGTTATCTTTAGCTGGCAACCTCAGATATCTGATAAAGTGCCATACACTAGGCCTATATGCAACAAGGTTAATAGTACATTTCAGCCAAAAAGACTTGCTAACAGATCAAATTACCATTTGTCTGTCTCTAATACTTGCAAGGTCTCTTGCAAGATCTCTTGTTCACTGGTTTGCTTGGTGTGTTAACTGTATGTGAATGTAACATAACATACAAATGAAAGGATAGCCTTTTAAAGCTTCGCGACTCTGTTAATTTATGCTTTAATTGTGCTGGTTAATTGGGGGTTTTCTGGAACTGGTGTAATTATTGGTGGGATATTTCCTACCTCTGAGGATACAGCTTCTACTAAGCATGCCCCAAAGGATCATAACTAGTCATTGATGTATGTGGGTCATTCCAGAATTGGAGGACATTTCATGTCCCACCTATGAAATTTCAAATAATCTATGTACAATATACAAAAAATACAGTCACTGTGTAAAAACACTTGTCCTGAGACTAAATATAAATAGACTTGAAGATTTTTTTTCAAAAATATTATTGAAAATAAAAAATACGTCTCTATCACCCACTTAAGTGCCATGTTTTTTGTATAATTGTATGATGATGTATGATTTTGTTTATATATGCCTCTTTTAATTGTTAAAACATGTTTTTTAAATGATAGAAATATTTCAAATAATAGAAATTTTGCAATAAATTTATGTCCCACAACATACGTGCAACCCTGTTACCAAAACATATTACACTTATTATCAGAATAAGACAAATTAATTTAAAGGTTTTCTTCTTTTTTTACATAAGTTAGTTTGTCCTAAAGATGACAGTAAGAGCTGAGAAAAAGCTAACGTTAGCATTAATTTGCAACCCTGTTACCATAATTAGAGTAACAGGGTTGAACTCCTTCAATCCACTCATAAAGGACAATCTATCAATAGTTCAGCTAAATAATTAATATAATTTTGATTATAATTTAGCATAAATTTCATGTTATTCATGTATTACTATGGGGTGCCAGATGTAAAAATTCAGATACAATTTTATAGCTAATATATTTTGATTATTTAGCTAGTTCACTTTCCTCACATTTCGCTAATTTTTCGAAATTATTTTTTTTACTTTGAAACCTGAGCTGGACGAATCAAATTATTTAATGGTATATTACCTGTTTTTATTAAATACATAATAAAAAATGGTAAAATAAAGGGCCAATTTTTAAAAATTATCCAATTCTGGAATGACCCATGTGTGCATATCAGGAGCAGGAGCGCGCGTGCGTGCCAAGTCTTAGCAGTCCACTATTGTTGTGAGGACAATTTGAAAGTAATTTCAGGCTCGAATTTTATGATTTGGGCTTAAAAGTGCACTTGAGATTGAATTTATTTTATTTTCCCCGTATGAAACACTGTGCATTTGCACTGAAGCGGAACTCCTTTCAGTTGGGCTTTGACACGTCAGCTGTAGGTGCCGGACACATTTAGACGTCGCACACGCCGCATTTCCTTGTTCTTCCGTGTTGATGTTCACAGATGTAACCTGTTTTAAGTTAAACGGTAGTAATTTTCTTGTGTTTCTTACCTTCATTAAGATGCCATCAATTTGCGATTAAATTAACATAGAATAAAATCGATTTCCCGTTGATTTCCTCTGTAATTCAGCTGTTTGAGTTCCGTTTTTCTTATTTGGCATGCAGTCATCATCACCAGGTATGCATGAATCATCTAGCTACTGCTTGTGTGATTTAACTTTTTCATCTCACGCATGTCCTTCGTAAGTCTTCTCATATTCTGTCAGAGACTGATTGCGAGCCAAGCAGTGAGTGTGGACACATGCAATGGTTTGACTTATTTCACACTGGACAGTCAGGTTGTCTCTTTCCCTTGTACCATAACCTACAGCATGAACTACAAAGCTCTATAAATTCTGGGCCCTCATTTTTAATTCAACACAATCTTTGATCTTTTTTGTGAGTCCCTGGAAGTGGCGCCTTCACCTTTCAACCCAATAATGACTGATTGCCACAATTGTTTAATTCATTTGCACAGGTGTCGCTTGTACTCTTTCTCCTGTCATGTGCAGTATACAGTACATCCACTGTTTATATTATATGAGTCTGCTAGTCAGCATTAAGTCAGAAATTCACATGGCCAATCTGCCAACTGTTTTTGATCAAGTTTAGGGCACCTAAAGGTTAAAGAAGTGAGCTTGGGACCCAGAGGTCGCCGGTACAATCCCCAGACCAGCAGGATACAATCTGGGTGGGGGAAAGTGAAAGAGCAGCGTTTGTCCCTCCCTCATTACCACCACTGAGGTGCCCTTGAGCAAGGCCCTTAACCCCAACCAGTGGCAGATCAGACTGTGGTTGTACTGGGCAGCTTCCAGGTATGAATGTGTAAATGTGACAGGTCGTCTTTGCAAATGAGAAATTGTTCTCAATGTGTAAAGGTGGGGGGGAAAAAAAAGAAAGTATAGTCAATGTTTCACCGCTTGTAGTTCACTGAATGTGTTTCCACTCATCCAGTTGGTTGTTTGCTAGCATTACACCAACCTGTCTAATCAATTGTATTGTAGCACACTGTGTTCCATTTTTGTAGCCTATTGTATCTTTATTCTTGTTATGAACTGCCTCGTCTGTCTGTAACTTTCTGTATCGTTGCCATTATGGCTATGCTTTCCAAAAAAAAACCATGGTAGCTTCTGAGACTTGCAGTTAGTAATTACTTAGCAATCAGTTAAGCTGTTTGAGTACTTCTCTCTCATCTTTGCCTGCAGATTTGCTGAGGGCACAACAGGTTTGATGCCCACTGCTCCAACATGGCGCTCTCAGATTTGATAACACACAAGAACGGGCGGCAGAGGAAGATGGCGGGTGCCATCAACCCACCTGAAAACATGAGGTACATGGACAAAGAAGAGAAGAGCTCCTCTGACCCAGAAGTAGAAGAGGAAGCAGAGGGTCTTATCAGAGGGTCAGACTCTGAGGACAGGAGGCACAGAGTCCGGCCTGGGATCCGTGGCGAGTTGGGGAACGTGTCGCTTCTTCTGTTCCTGTACGTGCTGCAAGGGATTCCTCTGGGACTGGCTGGTAGCATCCCTCTGATCTTACAGAGTAAGAGCGTCAGCTACAAAGACCAAGCCTTCTTCAGCTTTGTCTTCTGGCCATTTAGTCTCAAGCTTCTCTGGGCGCCTCTGGTGGACGCTCTCTACTTTAGCAGGTTTGGTAGAAGGTAAGAAGGGCACGTGTATACTGATAATGTTGATTTTTTTAAATCTGTGTGGATAATTGTTGCTGCCCCTTTTTTCCCAACACTGTGTATTTTTTTCCTGATCATTTCTATGCCATCCCACCTCCCATCTGATTGTGCAGAAAGTCATGGCTGGTGCCCACGCAGTTCCTGCTGGGCCTCTTCATGCTCTACCTTTCTGGGACGGTCGATTCACTGCTGCAGAGTGAGGGAGGACCGAAGGTGGTAACACTTACTGCAGTCTTTTTTATGCTTGAGTTCCTGGCAGCCACACAGGTAGGTAATCATTAACACTGTAAGACATTCAGGACAATAAATACATTCAAATAGATAGTTTCTCTCCTGTCCTCCAATGGCTGTACCTTTTCTGCCTCAAAGGACATAGCTGTGGACGGTTGGGCCCTGACTATGTTATCCAGAGAGAATGTGGGATATGCTTCTACATGCAACTCTGTGGGCCAGACAGCTGGATACTTCCTGGGGAATGTACTCTTTCTGGCTCTAGAGTCTGCAGACTTCTGTAACAAATACCTCAGAGTAGTGCCCAAGGACACAGGCATCGTCACCTTATCAGGTATGACCTATCCCTGAACTATAGATTAACCGGAAAAACAGTCATTTGTGTGACAATTTACAACAGAGCAGGAATTTGGGTTGAATAAAGTATATTTTGTAACGTTTTCTGTTCTTCTGCCGCAGACTTCTTGTTTTTTTGGGGAGTGGTGTTCCTGGTGTCCACGACTTTGGTAGCCATCATTAAAAGGGAAAATGAGCAGGGCAAAGGAAAGAGGAAAGTCCATGAGGAGACAGAGGGCGTCATGGAAACCTACAAGCTGCTGTTCTCTATCATCAAGATGCCCACAGTCTTCACCTTTTGTGCCCTGCTTCTCACTGCTAAAGTACTTGACCACAACTTGATAACTATTTGGTTTACCCTTGAACTATAACTTTAAAGGTGTTGTTTTGCACGTTTGCTTTGAATAAAAGATTTCTCACGTGTCTTCTCTTTGTGTTTCAGATTGGCTTCTCTGCAGCAGATGCAGTGACAGGTCTGAAGCTGGTGGAGGCTGGAGTTCCCAAGGAGCAGCTGGCATTGCTGGCAGTGCCCATGGTGCCTCTGCAGATCCTACTACCTGTGATCATCAGTAAATACACAGCAGGGCCCAGACCTCTGGATGTCTTCTACAAGGCCTTCCCTTTTAGGTTGGAACACATTTACGCAGGCACACAAACCCATGCATACACACATTCAATAAACCAAAAGCCAACCTTGTTGCTGTTTTGTGCTTGCAGGTTACTAATAGGACTGCTGTACGCTCTGCTGGTGTGGTGGACCCCCAGTGTGAAAGAAGAAGGAGGCTTCCCTGTTTACTACTATGCCATTGTGCTGCTTAGCTACGCATTTCATCAGGTTTGTATTTATGTTACGTTCTTTAATATGTTATTTTTCTCCACTTTACTGCCTTTTGCCCAGCCCTTATCATAGTTTTCCAGGTGACAGGATCTCAGCAACGTGCAGACAGTGACAGGCTGCTACTACACAGTTTGTCCAAGTCTGCGCTTAGGATGGGTAATAGAAACAGCCTGAAATGAGCTCAAATGACTATGATTGATTGAGATTCTAAAATTCAAATGTGTCTGGTACTTTGGTTTATGACCAAGTACTGTACCTGCAAAACTAATGACATTCCCATCAGCCTCAGCTATACCTTGTCTCATTTCCTGTCTTTGCCCCCAGATGTCACTGTGCAACAGAAAGAAAATCTAAAATATCAGGGATGGGAAAATATTTAACCCCTTTTTCTCTCTCTCTCTTTCTTTCTTTCTTTCTTTCTTTCTTTCTCTCTCTCTCTCTCTCTCTCTCTCTCTCTCTCTCTCTCTCTCTCTCTCTCTCTCTCTCTCTCTCTCTCTCTCTCTTTATTTTTTACATTTCTGGCATATTTGAGTGAGGGAGGTTACGTTTTCATCTCTGTTAATTTGTCTTTCAATAGGATATGAAACCCACTTTAAAAAAGATGTAGTTGATTGTATTGATGTGATACGAATGAAGTCTTTTAATATCATGGGAAGTGTGACAATTGAGCTTTAACAAATATTTCCCATGTTGCTACTTCAGGTGGCGTTGTACAGTATGTACGTGGCCTGCATGGCCTTCCATGCCAAAGTGAGTGACCCCCTCATCGGCGGGACCTACATGACCCTGCTGAACACAGTCACTAACCTTGGTGGAAACTGGCCCTCCACTGTGGCTCTGTGGATGGTGGATCCCCTGACCTCAAAGGAGTGTCAGGGTGCTGTCAGGCAGAGCTGTGGCTCTCCAGACGAGGCCGGGGTAAGTAAGCAGGGCCGAGAGGGGGGAGGGGGGGGGTGTTGTGTACAGAGTTGTGTAAGTAATTACCTAAACTTGGTAAATTGATTCCTTTGTCCCTGTTCCCATCTCCAGCTGTGCGTTAAAGAGGGCGGCGTTTGTGTGACTACATTGGACGGCTACTACGTGGAGTCAGTGGTGTGTGTTGTGATTGGTTTAGCCTGGTGGGTGTGGTTAGGGAAGAAGATGAGGCGGCTGCAGGAACAGAGCCCCGCTGCATGGAGGTGCAGAGCTAATCAGTGATGACCGTATCATCAGTACCACTGACTCTTATTTTCTTGCACCTCCGCATACTGTGCTCTGAAAACTGCTGAATGGTGGACACACTTTTATTCCATTCTCATCGTCTGATTTAGTCCCTCCGGTCCTGCTCTAGCTGCTGCGTTCCGAAAACTCTTACACTTTCTCACCCCTGTCACCTTAAAGTACATACTGTACATCTGCTGAAAGATGCCGTTGTCTCTCTGGAGGGAAACATCCTTCTCATTGTTACTCGTGCTAACTGTAACAGTGCTGTGAATAGTAAAACAACAAACAGGTCAGGTTTTTTTTTTTTTAAACCATCCTGCTGCTCAGAACAGCCTAACCAAACGATCGCTGGGACAAAGAGTATTTTCAAATAACTTTCTGAGTTTGTTCTTACCTGCTTGGATAGCCAGTTTATTGAGTTTACTGTGTACAAGTACAATTGAAGTTATTCTGTGCCTTTTTGCCCCAAATGTGAAATAAAATAACTTGATCCCCATCCACATAAAAGAAATCTTGTAAAGTAACATTAGTAAACTCTGCACTTCAGACTCTTGTTTACCTTCCCGGCCAGTCACCATTTAATCTATATTAAAAGGATACTAAAGGGAAAAGACAGGCAAAACATACAAATGCACTCCTCCAAGTGTCCTGATGCTGGTTAATCCAAGTAAATTAAACCCAGTGTGAAGACTATCTTTCATTGCTGTTTGACTCAAATCTGAACCAATATTTTTTTTTATTATTATAATTATTATTTAATTAGATGTTTTTGCTCTGAGGTGATTTATGCCTTGTTTAGTGTTTCAACGTCTTTAAAGCCAACCTTGTTTGAGTTAAATTATCAAGGCAGGGAATGTTAGTGTCATCTGAAGATGAGGTTGTTAAATTGATAAACATCCATTGTGTAACACTGTTTTCTGTAATACTGTAGTTTGGTAGATCACACAAAACATGACTACTTCAGTTATTTCTTTTTTTTTTTTACATACTCTAGAATATGATGCTGAGCACACATCCCTAATGAATCATTTTATTATTACCAATATCAATGGTTAAATGAACTGAGATGTCTAAAATATGAAATGTTTTTTTGTAGAAGCAATGTTTTATTTTTCCAAACGTTCCTTAAATCGGATTAGTTTTACCCGATATAGGACCAATTTGAATCTTTAATAGCAATATTGGACGGTGCAGCTTTAAACTGTTTAAATCTCTTGGTTATCAATTGGTTAGTAAATTGTTTTTTGCTAAGGTATTATTTAAGTTGCAAGAAGAAAACTAATTCAAAATATAATATGCACATTTCTTTTCTTTTTTTTTTTTTTATCAGGCCCTAGTAGGTCTTGCAGCATTTTCCAGTTTTATTGATGCATTATGCGGTATACTAACTATTAATGCAACAATGTATTACAGGAGTCCTAATAAGACATTTTAACATCTATAAAGTCAAGTTTTGCAGTGTAGATCAAGAATCTCTCCGTGGATCCCAACTGAGTGGGACATTAACACCAGCCTAAAAAGTATGTAAGTAAAAACAATTCAGATCCCAGCCTCAGTGAGAAATTTGATAAGCAGATGTCCTGTTTGTTTTGCATATTGTACATAGAACTGAATGTTACAGTATTTTCTCTGAAGCCAGCATTGAAAGTCCAATTGCTGTCAAATGTTGAAATACACAATCAGGGTTCATGTAAGGATAAAAGCTTAATTTTTAACTCATTTTGCATTTAGTAGTAATAGTTTCTGATGTCTTATACCAACTTTGTGAACCATATGTAAAAGGTCAAACATTTTTAGATTACCATGGTAGCAGTTGTCAGAAATGCACAGATGTTTCTTTTATACTGCACATTAATTAATCAGTTTAGTTCACTTTATACATGACTTTGCTTTGATGTTTATTGGGCCTTTCATTTGTATTTGTACCAGCATATCACTGTAATATGACGCATTTTCCTGAGAACCTTTTTGCCATTAACAGGGCACCATGTTTGTTTTGATTTTCTTTGACAAACATTAGACCATGTGACTGTTGATTTCAGGTATATATGCATTTGTTTTTATATTTTAAATCAGGGTTTTTGACTTTACTCTGCTAAATTGGCTTTTAGGTGGTGGTAAACTACTTATTTCAGCAGCAGAAAGTTCATTGTTTAATTTATCTCACAATGTTACCTCATAACCCTTTAATTGAAATTTGTTTTGAATTAGATTTTTTTTTTTAACTTTGCACAATTTCTGTTCGAATCCAAATCCTCAATCATATAAAGGAAAAGGATAGCACAGGGTGACAGTATCGTGAGAGATTTAAATATGCTAGCAGCAGACAACCTTGACATTCATAGGATGCAATGTTAGAGATTTGAAATTAAAAATTTTTTTTAAAACAAATGCACCTGAAGGTCTCTAGATGTTTTATCTGAAACATTGAATATAGATGATTATCGGCATACACAAAAGACACTGCATTTTTTTTTTTTTTTACATTTTATTATTTTCCTTGCTTTTCGGGACTTCTAAAATGTCCCTCCTAAACAAGTGAACGCTGATGCAAGAGGCTGTAAATGTTGCCCCGATTTTTTTTTTTTTTTTTTTTTTTTGGAGCATTAAACCCCACAACTGCAGACAGTGTCCAGATCAACTGGTGCCACAGTCTCCAGTAGGAGTTCACTTCAGGGGTGTGACGTCCCGTCACCACCGAGGCCCACAGTCTCCTGGGTGGCCGGAGTGGGGTCACACAAAGCAGCACCTAAATCAGTTTGACATTTTGGGTAGTCATGGTGATCAAGCAGAATTATGTATAGTGATGTGTCAACTAATACAGTGATACATCCCACAGTGTAGTACGCCTGGAGAGCAGACAATTGAAGTATGGTTCCCTCATCAAATCAACCAGTCATCTTTACACCAATGCTGAAAGAATGTAAAAAGTCATGTTTTTTTTTTTTCTTGTTTAATTTAGGCTCCGATTCATCATTGATGTATAGCAGTTAATGCATCCATTTTGTAAAACATTGTAAGACAAAGCTATATTCATCAATACCAGAACCTCTGCTTGTCCACTGCTCACAATGATCATTCCTTTGATCTTTTTCAATAATAAACCTAATTAATATCATTTCATTCAGAGCCAGGAAACATTTTGTATCTAATAAGAACTGTCAAAATCTCCCAATGGAAGCAATTTTCTCACTGGCATTCATTCAAATAGCACAAAGCACTTTGGACGTCATCTTGTACAGCAGACTGTATTTTAGAGTAAATAGCTTGCATACTGTGTGATTCATTATCACCTTTGATTTCCAGGTCGCACAAAAAGCTGTGGCTCCTCAAAGGGTTTCCAGTCCTACTAGTCCAGTTCAGAAAAGGAGGGTCAGAAGACACAGGTCATGAGACCTAAAGGTTTCGGAGGAGAAGTGGTGAGGCGGTGATGTCGTCGGTAGCAAATACCTGCAGCAAGCCGGACACCCAGACCCACGCACAAACTCCAGGTTGTGACAGTATATGGAGTGTGCGGATGTGCAATTTTTGATTTTAATTGTCTCTAGCATCCATATCTTTTTGCTTTGTTTCTTAAAAAATAACAAAAAAAAAAAATCAAGAAATAAACTCTCCTAAAGAGGCCCGTTGGGTCATAGGTTCATACGTAAATGCTCGGGCCGCTTGGCCACGACGGGATAGGTTTGCTGCTTCATCTGAGCCAGGTTGACCCCGGCAGGCTGACGGATGGGAAGAGGGGCCGAGGCTTCGGAGCTTGTTGTGACGTCCATCTGCTCTGGGGTGGACAGCTCCATGGCCTGGTCCTGAGGAGACTGGAGGACACTTGGCCCTCCGCCGGGGAGAAGGGGGCTCCGGGCCCAGCAGTCCGACCCTGAGAACTTGACTGGGCTAAAAGGAGAGAATGGAAATGGACAGATGTTTTTTTTTTTTTTCTTTATACCCACCTATCTTTATGTATAATTGGGAAGGAAACTGGAAAATGTTTAAATGCATAACAAAAATTGAATGCAAGAAAGTCCAGGCCAGGCCTCTAAATGAGAAATGTCAGGAATTACACCCATTAGACCCACTGTGGGAATATGGGGTTTACCAGTCAAGGATGTCAACCATATTTATTTCTTTTATTGTATCATTGTGTTGTACTGTAGTATTAATAATATTAGGCCATTTGTAATAACCTGCCTACAGACGATAGATGAAAAATAGCTCATTAGCTAACTCTGCTGCAGACACATACCTGAGAGGTGTTCTTGGGCTGCCCATGATCCGTCGAGGTGAGCGGATTTTTGGCTCAAATGAGAACTTTTCTTTGATGTTTTCCAGGACTGACGGAGCGACGTATGTGAAACCCTACATAAACCAAGACGCAGCAGATACAGTTGGTGCACAGTCACATCCAAAGGGCAGGAAGACATTATTTATTACACGGTCAGAAGCAGAAGTGTGAGTCAGCAATGCAGTGACTTTAAATGTCCAGGCTCCACCTGACTGATTTGGTTTCTTGTTATTTATACTGCTTTGTGCTGCACTGCGACAATCTTTTAAATTGAATATACGACAATTAGTGCTGTCAGTTAAACGCGTTATTAACGGCGTTAACGCAAACCCATTTTAACAGCGTCCATTTTTTTAATCGCCAGATTAACGTTCTTTTTGTCCTAGCAAACTTTGTAGTTTTTTTCACATGCTGTTGCAACAACTAGTAACGTTAGAAAAACTACAACACCACACCGGATCTAGCTAGAGCAGAAACAAAACAACAGGTGCCTGTTGGGCTTGCGAGCCGGCCAAAGAGTAGTAGGCTACCGTTACGTTTTGAGTGGATGGCGAGCGTGAGACCCCAAAATGGATGCCAATAAGATTCTGAATGGAAAGTTTACTTTTAAAAAGTTGCCAAATTGTTCCATTGACAAGACCAAAGTGATCTGTGTGTTTTGTTGTTGTGAACTGAGCTATCATCGCAGCACGTCCAGTCTGAAATACCACTTGATGGCCAAGCACACAGCTGATGCCAATTCTCCGCCCCCTCGTCAAAGCCAGGCGACAAAAGCACAAAGCAAGCCGATCCACTTTTCCATGTTGATAAGAGCATTAAAATGAGGAAAAAAATAATTGGACAAAAAGAAATCTAGGGACATTTAGAATAGATAAAAATGTGTGATTAATTGCGAGTTAACTATGACATTAATGCGATTAATCGCGATTAAATATTTTAATCGTTTGACAGCACTAAAGACAATACAAACTAATATTAATGCGTAAGCAATTAACTTGCTTGCTGGCAAAATGCTGTTTAGAGTCTTTCTTTTGTGATCAAGAGATAACAAAACAAGCAAAAAAAATGGGGAAATGTAGTTCGAGAAGTTACCAGGAAGGCCTGATTGGCACTCTCACTGAGGGTTGAGTCATCAGGGCTGTCGACTGGTGTCTGACTGGTGAACTTCGAGTCAAACTGACTCACGTCTTCAGCGGACTGCTGCTCAGATAGAAGGGAAGACAAACACAGGTGCGGCAACATGAGTAGATGTGTCAACTAACAACACTTGGGTCTGAAACAAGAGAAGTTCAGTTGGTTTATTTTGAGCATGTAGCCGGAATCTCAATCTCACAAAAAAAACTTAAGCTACTCAAGTAACATTAGTTACTTCAGTATATTCACAAAGACCGAATTTCATTAACATTCTCAAATTTGCCACTCTCACACTACATGTCGTACTGTAGTAACCAATTCAGAACGCCTTGCGGTCTGCTCCTCTGATACTCACCAGGAAAGGTTTGAAGGGAGGCTCCACTTTCCGAGCCAGCAAATCCTCCCAGTTGATGTGTCTAAAGAAGGGATGAGCCTATGGGATATCAAATACAAACAGAGGGCCATTAAACATAGCTTCTAAGTCTGGGAAACAAACTGCCATTCATGCAACCACGGCAACCATGTATGAGAGTGTTAGTACCAGTATGTCCTTAGAGGGTTTCTGGGACAAGGACTCTTTCAGTATGTGCATATTACGGTCTCTGGGTTTGCAAAGTTGTGCTTCAGTAACCAAGCTACACTTAAATCAATTAGCCCCTCTATGTTTTGCAGTAGTATCCCCCGGTTATTTTGGCAGCACTGATGAAAATATCCGTTAATACTATTTATTCTCACCTGCACCTCTGTGGCATCTCCTGCTCCCGCTCCCAGCCGTGACGAGGCGTTTCTCTTCAGCAACTGTACAACCAGCATACAAATGTCAAAGCTATACACAACAACTCCACACTTATTTTGGATAAAAACACAGAGTATACGCTTTAAACAAACAGGAGATACCCGTTTCAGGAGATCTCTTGCTTCTTGTGTGAGGTAGGGTGGGAGGCTGAGCTTACACTTCAGGATCTTGTCAATTGTCTTTTTTCGGTTTTCACCAGTGAATGGTGGCTGCAGTGAGAAAAGAGAAGGTTATTCAAACATTACCAAATCCTGATTCCTATTTTATAAAAGTACACTAATAAGAGTGAAGTAGAAAGCTTTTTTTTTTATGTTGAAAAGGGGTTTAACTGACCGCTCCTGTGAGCATGTCGTACATCAGAGCGCCCAGACTCCACCAGTCCACTGCTCTGTTGTGTCCGCTTCTCATCAAGATCTCTGGGGCCCTGCAACAATGCGAGGGAATATTTCTCATTAACGAATTAACGTTAATGAGTCAACAGTAAGCATTAAAGAAGGAGAGCAATTGCACGTTTCGTTATGCAAGGGTAACAAAGGGATAGCACCAGCGTGATTGAACGAGTGAGGAGGAAAATGAGAGAGCACAACTTGCATGTATTCGATGGTACCGCAGAAAGTGTGGGTGACTGTGCCATCGTGAATTGACTCTTTACACAGTCCAAAGTCTGTCAACTTTACATGGCCTGGAAGGAAAACAAACATTTTTATTTATGTGTCATGATATTTGTTGTGCATATGGATGGTTATGTTTTAAGGTCAAATACAAAGACCTTTCTTTTTGGGACAAATCATTGTTTTCATCGTTTTGAACTAATGCACACACACACACACACACACACACACACACACACACACACACACACACACCTTGGTTGTTGAGCATTATGTTCTCAGGCTTTAGATCTCTGTAGATGATGCCCTTCTGGTGCAGGTGGCCCAGAGCCATGGAGATCTCTGCCAGGTAGAAACTAGAGAAAGAAAACATTTTACTGAAAACAATAAACTTCATGCCAATAAATAGCGCTTCATTTCTAAATAAAAAAATCCAACGTCTGATATGCATATGATATCAATAAACCATATGTTTGTAGTCAGTTTAACCCATTGTGAGGGGTTAACAATGGTTGCTATAGTTAACTGTAGAATCATATACCTTGTGTGCTGATTAAAAAAAATAAAGTATGTTTGAGGTGTCCTGACATACCAGTTTTACATACATTTTCTATGGTGATTTCATAACAGATGATACTGATAGTTTGCCCTTCCCTATTTACAGTAAAAACACTCACCAGGCTGTGTCTTCCATGAAGATGCCCTCCCTCTCCAGTTGCATAAACAGTTCTCCTCCTGCACAGGTGAACACATTGTTATGCTGTTCACATGGTGGTCACACATACAGCACACATACATCCCTGCATTTATCGTACTGACCACTCAGGTATTCCAGGATGAGATACAGCTTCCCTCCTGTCTGGAAGGCGTAGATGAGATCAACAATGAAGGGATGCTTCACCTCCTCTAGGATGTTCCTCTCTGCCTTGGTATGGGCCGTGTCCTTGGCATTGCGTACAATCATAGCCTGGTGTCCCCACCCCCAAGAAGTATATCAACATTAGTCAAGAGAAAGATAGAGAGGTGAAACACTGGGCAGGTGTTGATCCACTCAGATGTGAAATGCTAACAACAAAGTTGTCCTGTAAACAGGCTACAATGACAGTCCTTAATTATTACTTGCTCAAAGAAATGCAACACGAAAGCTTTACAATGAAAACGACGCTTTAATATTCTATGGAGAATAATGAGGTCAATAGACTGGGCACTATTGTGGTTTATATGTAGAGTGCCTTCTTTTTCCTCCAGCTCTCCGCACTCTTCACCTCCTGGTGCTGTTTATGTTTGCAAACCACTTCTGTCAGAAAGCCAAAGAGCTGCCAGTCAGCAGCAATGTTGTCTCAGCTTTGAGTGTCAGAACTCCGACAACAGATGAAGCTCCAACAGGCAGACTGAGGCTGTGACAAGCTCTATGATAACATGCTTGTTGACTTTCTTGACATTTCACTTTTTGTTGAGACTGATTATGAATCATGCATTGTATTATGAATTTTAAGCCCCTTCTCACTCGCAAACTGGGCTTTTGTTCACTTTACTGGACAACAAAAAACTGTCAAAACTAACTAAGTGTCATCCACTAGCTGCTCTAATATGCCATGGGCTACTACTTTCATTGTTTAACCTGGGCCCGTGTTCATCAAGCATCTGAGGATCACTGTGGTTCAACCTCAGAGTGGGATTTATTTATGAGCCTTCCTACACATACACAAACACAGCAGTAATTAATCAAAGTTCTCATTTAAGAGTGAATGATGATTAGTATATGACCACTATAAATTAATTATTCATTGATTAACAATGACTTTTAGGTTTTTTTCTCAGTGGTTTCAATGTGCAATCAGCACTATCAAAACACGCTGAATTATTGTGAAGCAGGAAAATTCAGAATTTTACTCCAATTAAATCTTTGAAAAATGTTATGTTATTCTAAACTGCAGGTCTGCTGCAACTCTCAGTTCTTTTAAATCAAGGCTGAAGACCTATCTTTTTGATGTTGCCTTTCTTTAAATAATTGTTCATTTCTTATACTGAAGTTGCATTGTAGAAACTGTATGACAATCTATATAAGCTTATAAAGAGAATTAAAAAGTAAGACCGGTGGGACCGGCCCATTCTGGGAACGGCAAGGACTGCGCTTAGATTACGTGTATAGAGCAACGGCTTATACATTGTTCCATACTAGCAGCCTAAAATCTCCTATTTTATCTGCTTTCATATGTTTAACTGTTTTTAACTGCTCTTTAATGTTTAATTTCTTATAATGCACTGTAACTTTTATTCTCGTATTTTATCTGTTTTTAATTTCTTTTAATCGTTTTTATATAAAGCACTTTGAATTCCCCTGTTGCTGAAATGTGCTATACAAATAAAGCTGCCTTGCCTTAAATCAAATGTTATACATAGTTTATTTGTACAGCTGCTGAAGCATATGTTGCATATTTGTCCAGTCACTGTCTAACAGGTTTGGGCAGTTCTGCAGCTCTCCTGAAACCTGGAAAAGCCTAAATGCAGGACTGCATATGTTTCACAGAATTGTGGGCAAGTCAGGATTGCTTTCTTACTCTGAGATGCTTCATAAATACGGACCCTGGGCTCTGCCCCAAAACTACTAGCCTTCATCAAAGCTGCCTGCCACTTTGTAGCTGAATGATTGAAACGACCGGTGGAAAAATGGCAGGTCTTCAACGTGTCACTGGGGCCAATCAAGCAGAAGCTGTATGAATATCAAGCTGAAGCTAATGGGCTGTGGCAGAGTGTGGTAAGTGCCAAGGCTGCAGCAGCGCAGCACAGATGGCACTCTTCCAACAAGCATTGAAGTCTTACCCCACCACTGGCTTTGAAGACAGAGGATAGAAGCACCATAATGTTTATTTGTAAGAACAAGACGAGCAAGCAATTATGTTCATAGGATACAAACAGAGCAGCTGTACATTGCTCTAATTGAAGTGATTTAAGCATAAAAAAATACCTTTTTTAAGACTTTCATGGCAAATATTTTGCCCGATGCAGCTCCAACAACTTTTCGAACTTGAAAAACCTGCACAGAAGGGGAAATGATTAACATGTTTTAAATAATCAAATCAAGACTTGAAAGAATTACAAGTCAATATAACTCAGATCTTCACATTATAGAGAGAAAATAATCCAAAGGGGTGCATTTGTAGGAGTGTGTGCATGTTGTGTGTACTTTCCCAAGGCTTGCTGCTACTTGGGTGCCATAAGTACCTTTCCATAACCGCCTTTCCCCAGCACCCGGAGCAGCTCAAAGCACTCCGGTCTGATGTTCTCTGTCCCCTGATTGACGTTGTCCTCCGATATCTCAATCTTCTCACAGTCGTCCATGTTGCTGCAGAGAAACATACAATGCATTACTGATTTCACTGCAAAAAAATCAAATCATACATGAACACAAGCGCAGAAGGATATATTGAATACTTACAACTCAAACCCACTGCACTGGTCCATGATATCACTGATTTGAACCTGGATGGAAAAGTAGAAAACACAACATAAACACACGTTTTGGTTTTCATGAGGAAGTGGAGGAAGAAAACATGAGCACTGCTCACTGCTGAAAACCCACACAGAAATGAACTTAAATAACTAAGTTAATAACTTAAATAACTATTTTTTTTTTGTTTTTATTAAACAACTCTGTGGGAGTTTTTTCACCTCATGAGGACATTTCTGTATATTCTTTTCTTATTGTGTTTAAAGGCTTTATGTCTGTTTAAATACTATGGTAGTAAAGCATTTATCATACTTGTCATCCTATACAATAAAGAGCTTTAAACGGTATAATGGTTGCAATATAGAATCAAGCTTTTCAAATGGTCATTTTCTTGTTCAAGCTTCTCTAGTTTGATAATTTACTGTCACTTTACAGACCAAAAAATTAATGGATTAATGAAGAAAACAACTGTCACATCAATTATTAAATAATTGTTAGTTGTAGCCCAACTTACATTATATCATACTGTACAATAGATTTAGCCAAAATATCTGCCTGTTTAAAAGTTTGACTTCACATTAACAAAGGAGCTGTGATGTGACAGTGACAAACTAGAGCTGCTGTATCGAACAGTTGCCCAATCCATGCTACATGGACATCCACATAATGCAAGATATTATACAAAAGTTGTTTATCTTTATAAAAAAAATGAGCATATGTGTGTGCAGATCATTACTAATTACTATCTCATATTCAATGACTGTACTAGTCATATAATAGCAGGCGATGATTGTTTTGCTGTAATAAGATTCTAGTTTGACAATTGCATAAAGCAGTATTTACACATTATTTAATAATAATAATAATAATTCATTAATATCATTTAATGTAATTGTTTTTTTTTATTAAATGTACAGTGCAAATCCGTACTAGTGTTGTGCCGCTGCATTTTAGGCTCGGTGCCTGAACTGTGAACAGAAACACAGACACCAGCTTTCAGTCCATAAAGTCTCACTCTGTAACAGTCTTGCCAAAATAAACTGTTGCACACCGAGCCACATTTATCACTGCAGCACCTTTGGCCAAGTAAGGCTCTGCTTGCAGAACTCCGACATGACAGCGACGGATTTTAAACGAGACAGCGTTGGCAACGCATGCAGTTCATCACTAGCTATCGCTACTAGTAAAATAAAAAAACAAAACAAGTGACAGCTCTGTCATTATCGCTGTCAGGCTAATGGTGGAGGGCTAGCATTAGCCTCTGCTAACCCAGTTTGAGAAGGCCTAGAGCTCCGGCTGCAGGAGCAGGCCTGCGGTGGCTGGCAGGCTAACCGCCTGCTACTGTACGTGAAGAGTTTCTGCTGTGACAACTCTCGCAGTTACGTTCAACATCTTCCATTAAAGTACCTCCTCATTCTCATCGTCGGAGATATTTTCCTCCGGCTGGTCCAAATCAATGTCAAACACTCCAGCCATGGCAGCGCTTCGCTCGGATCGCTCTGTCACAGACCGCAAGAATAGCAGGCGTCCCCCACCTCATGGACAAACACACACCGCCGCCATAACCGGCTACTACACTGAGCATGCGCAGTACAACTCAACAAAAGGGGTGGTAACCTGAGCATTCGCTTTCATTTTGTCATAAACAACAATATATTCATTACAAGTTAAATCTTTCCATTGCCTTTCATAGCAAGACGTTTCACCAACTTTTAGATACAAGACACATTTAGAGAAATCCAACAATACAGTTAAATTTAAATAATTTTGAAAATCTAAAATTCTCCAAAAATACATTAGTTCTTGGCCCCAATCTAAAGGACCTGGATCCAGAATAATTATTGACTGCACTATTCCGGTCTCTGTGTGTGTTTATTCCTTTTTCTTTGGGACTCAACCATTTACCACATATGAATAGGAGTTTTATTTTGGAAGTTTTGACAGTTTGGGCCGGAAACGCCATACGTCTCGTGGCGGCAGATAGATAGACAGCTTTTCTTTTACCGTCTATGATAGACAGAGGGTCTTTGACAGTACGGATACCGCCACCCGCTTACGCTATTAAACAACAAGATGCTGACAGCTCCGTGAACTCTGCCATGACCATGAGACGTTTCACTCACAGCGACTGGATGTTCACATACCCTGATCTGATCGGAAGACTAGCAATCCTCCTGGAAAGTCTCCACTCTTCACACCTGGTTGAAAATGTCCATAGTAACAGTTCAGCTTGGTCAGTGCGGTAACCAGGTGGGTCACGAGCTGTTTGATATCATCTGCAGCGATGCTCTGGAGGGACAGAGGAAAGTGTACAGCACAGCCAGCTGTGAGCGATTCTTCCACCAAACTACACATGGAGGTATAACACACCTGTTTTATGTCTATGTCCCCCTTTTCTGAATGAAAAAAACTGTGGGCCCAGTCTGTACTACACACCTGTCTGTTTACCTGTCATATCTCCCTGTCTAAAACCCAGACCTTGTGGCCAGGGCGGTGCTGATTGACATGGAGCCCAAAGTGATCAACCAGAGTATCAGCAGGGCTGCAAAATCTGGCAGGTGGAGGTATGGAGAGTCTTCACACTTCAGCCAGAAGCAGGGCTCTGGGAACAACTGGGCTAATGGGTAAGGACATTGTCCCAACATTTTCTGTATTTAAAAAAAAAAAAAACTAGTGGCTCCTAATCTCTTAAAATACACTGCTGTTGTTATAATGGTATGAATACTACAGTTCAGCAAAGCTAAACATTGGCAATCACCTCATCATGTCATTTTTGTAATCATGTCAAAACAATACCAACATTTCAAACATATCAGTGGTTGGTTTACTCAGATGGATCAGTAGCTCTTAAGATTTAATCAGTGGCACTTTAAGGACTACGACATCGTTTGTTTTGACTTTCAAAATATAAATGACTCATTATGTGTTAATTTGCAGATAATTTTCTCGATCAGTCGATTAATCGTTTTGTCTGACAACTGTTAGAAAATTGTATATTCTGTCAGAGCCCAAGGTCATGTTAGTTTAGTATCATTAATGACAGAGAAAAGCATCGAATCATCATCATCATGACAAATGTAACTTAGCATGTGTATTTTTTACAGACACAAATACAGGAAAAAAAGTCATCCTGTTTTTAGAAATAAATGGGAAAAGCTGGTAATGAGCTTCTTGTATCACTCCACTAGGTACTGTGTCCACGGGCCTCGCCACAGAGCCGTGGTGGAGGAGCTGGTGAGGCGAGAGGTGGAGCGCTGTGACAGACTGGCTGGACTCATGGCCATGATGAGTGTGGCGGGGGGAACGGGTTCCGGGGTTGGTACTTATGCTACTCAGTGTCTCCGAGACATCTACCCCAAGTCCTTTATCCTCAACCATCTGACCTGGCCGTACGGGACTGGGGAGGTATGGAGACGGCTGTCGAGTGCTCTTAATTGGCTAGTCTTTAATATTACTACAGAATAATGTTCTATTAAATCTGTTTTCCCTTCACCTGTCCTTTCAGGTGATTGTCCAGAACTACAACTCTGTGCTGACGCTGGCTCATCTCTACCAGCTGTCAGACGCTATCCTGGTGCATGAGAACGACACAGTGCACAGGATCTGCAGTCAGCTGCTCAACATCAAACACATCTCCTTCGGTGATGTCAACGGGGTGATCGCTCACCAGCTGGGCAGCATCCTGCAGCCCGCGCTCACTGCCGACTCCCACGGAGTCTACAGCAGAAATCCTCTGGGTGAGAGAACCCAAGACACACACAAACACAAACACACATGGCCAGTTTCCCACAAGGCATGGATTTCCTGGATTTGGATAAGGAGAGGTGTAGTCTAAACAAGTAAAGTTGGGAAATTTGGTAAATTATCAAAAAAGGAAATGGAAAATGTAACTCAAAACAAATGTCCTCATTATTGTTATTCTAATCCCTTTGCCACTGATTCAGTCACACCAATTGAACAATTCCCCTTGGGGATCAATAAAGTATGTCTGAGTCAGTAAAATTGCCAATATCATCAGGTCAATCCTTCATACATTCAATCTTTGCATTGCATGTACTCTGTGCCGTCCTCATAAACTGGCATGTCTTAACCCTAATGGTTATTTTCTTTAACATCTCTCAGGTGAGTTGGTGAGCGCCCTCACGTGCCACCCAGAGTACAAGCTGCTTAGTGTGTGCACGATCCCTCAGATGCCTAGTTCCTCCATGGCCTACAGCACGTTCAGCTGGCCAAGCCTGCTCAAACACCTACGACAGATGCTCATCTCCAACACCAAGATGGAGGAAGGCAAGTTCTGTCAAAATCTGGCACTTCAGCTTAGTTTATTAAGCTATTGTATGGCTTGAAAGTACGGGTAATCAGTTACAATGGAAATTATAAAACACTTATGAGGATCCTTGTTGTCCATCCTGTGTCAGGTATAGACTGGCAGGTGCGCCCACCGGCTGGCTCTGAGCGGGCCAGGAGTTTCACAGGACCCAGCTTTAACACCTCTCTGGCCAATCTGCTCATACTGAGAGGGAAAGAGGTCTACAGCGCAGAGACAGGTCAGAGAACTGGTTGAAATGTATAATATAATATAATATATATATATATATATATATATATATATATATATTTTTTTTTTTTTTTTTATTCACCTGAGAAATCCACAAAAGTCATGAAGAAGATGATATTTTGGAAAGACATAAATGAGTAAAGGTGGTGTGATGCATGTAACACAGTTACAGTTACAAAATGTCTTGTAGAATCAACAGCTTTGAGTTTTCAATATTTTAACTCTTCAGAGTGCAGAACAAGAGATGTGAATGATGTACTGTCCACAGATGGCTTTGAGGACCCGGCCCTGTACACCTCCTGGCTCTCATCAGAAGAAGCTTTCAACTTGTGGAAATCCCCAGTGCCTTTTAATAAGTATGAAAAATGTGCTACGCTTGTCAGTAACAGTCAGGCTCTGCTCAGACCTCTGGATAACATGGTGGGAAAAGCCTGGAATATGTTTGCTTCCAGGTGAGTCAGCCCCATAACTCAAAAGAGAAATGCTTAAATATCACTTTTAGGAAAAGCTGGGTCCAAACACAATTTCGTTTTAACGTTAATCCCTGAGGCTGACAAAGTAAAGTTTACCTGGAAACCAGTACTCAGTTGTTTTGTTTCCGGATTAAATGTCTTTGTCATTTTTCTTTCCCATTTTTGTTTTCTTTTTTTACAGGGCCTACATCCATCAGTACGTTAAATTTGGGATCTCAGAGGAGGACTTTCTAGACAGCTTTACATCTCTTGAGCAAGTCATCTCCAGCTACAGTCAACTGAGCTAGCAATGGGAAAAACTAACGAGCACCACCTGGCCTTGGGACTGTATGTAGATATACGAAAATACCATTATGGGGGACATTCCTGATGCTTTTTATATATAAAAAAAGAACATGTAAATAAAACAAATGGTTTGTGTTAACAAAATTATTTGTCTTACTGAGAGCTAAAAGAATTGCTCGGACATCTGAAGTGGTAATTTCTTTTCACCGAAAGTATCATTGGGCCACACATTTAGTGTCTCTTCAAGGCAAACACGTAGGAGCTATTTTATTAAATTATACTTTGTGATCAGATTGTTTTGTCAATTACTGCTTTCGAACGGACTGAACTTTTACGCCAATACACCAAGACGAGAAGCCTTTAAAGCGCTCAGAGAAATGGACATTTCAACATCTCCAATTCCCTGACAGCGGAGTGTCTCCATCAGCTTAGGAAGTTCCAAAACAGCTACTTAATGGACACTGTGGTGAGACTAACTGGAGCTGTTATAGTTATAGAAAATGTGAACGCATAGCCTCTTTCTGACCAAGTAGTTACAGGAACGTAGTTATAGGAACAATCCACTTCTAAACAGTTCTAACTACTCTCCCCCAAAACCGGTTTTTCCACTTGCATTTACAATGGCCAAGTGGCCATAGGAACTGACCTTTTGTTATTATAACACAGCCATCTAACCACCACTATGCGGAAAAGGGAAAACCCCTGCCCTGAAGTAGGAGCTGAAAGAGTTACAGGAACTGTGGCCAGAGGAACTTAATAATCCCCAAATTGGTCCAGTCGGAACAGGAGAAAAAAACGGTTCTAGGAATGTTATGTTCTAGGAACTGCAAAAATCCCTCCGGTCGGAAAGCGGCTCATGTTCAATTTGGCATGCTTAGTAATAATGAACAAAGAAAAGTGACAAGGGCATCAGTTAATATGATTTTCAGCACTTTATTGTTAATATATTTTCCATAATAGTATTTCCAGAAGTGGGATGGTCGGCGTAAATGGACCAGCTGAAATGCAGTTTTGGCATGAGCCAAGCAGAACCAATGAAATGCAGAAGGCCCACACTTCAGCCAGCTTACAGACCGCTGTTGCCGTGCTAATTTAACAGCCAACACCAGTCTGATAAGCTAGCTGACGCGGTGGGGTAGTGGTGTCAAGGTGTTCACGACTGAGAATATAGAAGGTGATCTTATCCACAAGCTTGGTTCGACCAGAATCTGCCAAGAAGGTTTCAGGCAGAACTTCCTCCCAACATGGGGAGAAGGGTATTTAGGAGTCGGGGAAATAGTCGCATGTAAAAGTCCAGCACAGAAAAAGAACTACAACAAGAACTATTAAGAACTGATGAGTGCTAAACTGTTCACTTACCTTAAGGATGATCATTTCTCAGAGAAAATTAAGTATTTGATCTGTCATGATGGTTTAAAAAACAAAACAGTTTTTAAACATCACAACACTTAAGAGATTATCTTCAACTACAAGAGAAGACAAAAAAATGACAGACTCAGACTTGGAAACAAGTGCCATGATTTACATGTTTTATATATGATCTGATCCAAGGTTCAACCTAAATGTACAGAATAGAAATGGGAGTAGTTAGCTGAGAGTACAATGTCACTTTACAAATGATATCACCTTTTCTTTTTTTTTGTTTTGGTTCAAGTTAACTCATGTCCACACAGACTATTAGAATAGAAATACATCTGCGCATACGGTCAAAAACATTAAGATATTTACACAATGTGCAAACCATCAATACCACACTGTTTTAAGTTGATATTGCTTTTATCCTCCACCATTTTAACTGACAAGTCCAGATACAAAAAAAAGACAAATTGGTCTTACTATTCAACAGGACAAAAACATGAGGAAAATTAAACCCTGAAAAGAAAAACCATCTGTAGCAGTTACCTGCACACTGTACAAACAAGTCAAGATCCATCCATACACAAATGTTACAAAATTAAATAAAAATCAAGTTAATAAGTCAAGAACTATATTCAAGGGAAGTCCGACATTCCCGTCTTGCATAAGGCATAGCATCTGATGGCCACTGCACGAACACAGCAGTCACCACCAAAACGCTGCTTTACTTCTGAGGTCAATGATTTAATGGTTAATTTAACGTTAAAGTAACATGTTAAGCTATCAGCAATAGAACCAATCGCACTACACACACCTAGAGAGTGAGATGAGAGGAAGAACTACAAAACCTGAAGAGGGACAAACAGTAAACAGCACATACATCCTCAAAAGCACACACGCACACGCACACACACACAACAAATAGTGCCAGGTTTTTGAGTGGTCAACCTCTGAGAATGGATGGGAGTGAGGTTTGTTGTTAAGTTGTGAGTGGCTGTGGCTGAGTGAAAGACTCTCAGCGGCAGCAGGTACACAGTCACTTGGATGTTTGTACTGCTTGGTGTCATCATCACTTGGTTTTCTCCTCCAAGTGCCTCTGCTGCTGCAGGCGCTTGACATAGCTCTGAGCCATGGAGTTGACGATGGAAGTTACAAAGTAGCAGACCATGACCAGCACCACCTTCTCAAACACCCACGATAGCCAGTTCTCATCCTGGAAACCCAACATTAAGAGTGCATATGCTATACATTATCATCATAAAACCATACTGGAATATTACAGTTCATGAGCACACAAATCCAGGTATGATGAGTTATTGTGAATATTGTTGGCAACCTGCATACATGTCAGTAGTACATGAAGAAAATGGTATTCAAATATAAAGACAAACTTTCCCCTTTTGCAGAATTCAACCCATGAAGACTGATCTTAACCAAAAACCAGAGCTAGACTGACAAAATCCTTTGATACTATTTTATTGCAAATATATTTCGTATCAGCGCATATGTTGGCCTATAAGTAAGAAATTGCAGTACAGAAATGCCAAAGATATGTTTGAGGTCATTTCAAAATACTATTTCTTAGTTACATACTTTGTCCACCAGAGAGCACTGATAATTATATACATTTTAAACTGTGAAATGATACGCTCAGTACGTATCTTAGTCACAATTCTTTAATAACCAAATTTAAGGAACTTTATAAAAAATGTATGTTATGCGATTATGTAAAAAAAAAAAAAAAAAAAAAACCCGCCAATGTATGGTTATCTGACTCTCTAAACTCCCAATTCCCAAGGCAAAATTAACCTCAAAAATCAAGTATTGGTTGGGCTGTACTAAAATAAGATCCCAACTTTATTTTTTGTCTATAGTACAAAAGGCTTACATACATACATATTGTTGTTAATCTTAAATAAATCCATCAATAAAAGTCACATTGTGGTGATTTAGAAAAAGGCTGTCACTTAAAAGTGGTGCATTGTAAAATAATAATAATAATTGCTCTTACCGCTGGTGCACTTCCTCCAGCATGATGCAGCTTGTTCCTCTGTGCTTCCAGGTACTGACTGAAGGGCTTCTGGAGTGAGGGTCCCACTTTGGGCACAGACCTGACATCACGGCCCCACATACATCCACACAGAATGGCAATAAAAGAAAACAAAACACAAGACACAGGGAGGAAGAACATGAATTCACTTACCCTTTAAGAACCCTTCCTTTGACATGCAGCCAAAAACTAAAGCTTTAGACCCTGAACACACATTCTCTACAAGAGCCTCAAAAAGCAGTTCATTAAGTCTTCTCTTTCCCCAAACACTACCGAAGGTCCTCACTGATCTACCAGTCAACCAGCATCCTTGTAACAGTTGCTGAAGGCCCCATCCTACATTTGAAGCCCATCCTGGAGCTTCCTCCTCCTCTACTTGTACTGTGAGCAGGAGCAGACAGCAGAGAGGAATGAAGCAGAAACCCTTCAGCCCTCCTTTTATACTCCTCAGCCCTCTATAGGAGACGTTGTCAGCCCCCTTCAGTCAGGAAGTGAGTCGACATTATGTCATCACCTTTACCACCATTGCTGCCTTCTCGGTAGAAAGATATCTAATCAGGGCGTGCTCATGTCCTTATTTGGCAGTGTGGATTAGCTCACCAGGGGGCCAATCATAATGGATACCATTTTATCAATTCATGTCATGCAAAGGAATTGGTGTTATAGTTTTACCATTTAGACAGCAGTGGTGACAGTTGAAAGGAATCTATATGATGCAAAACGCATCATTTCCATGAAAAGAAAAATACACTCACAACACAGCCTTCCCACTGAATACATTCTGTCCAAATTTATGACTTATAAACATGTTGTCTAGTTTAGAAAAAAAAAAAAAAAAAACAGGGGAAAAGGGGGACAATTTACTAAACAAAAAGCAAAAGGGAAGTGGGTAATTGCTGATTTCAAATAAATCTAACTAGTTTCGACTGGCTCATTCTTGTTATCTCTCCCACTTTACATGCAAGCACACATAAATATACACACGGCAAGTGCCAAAAAAAACATTCTGTATCAACACTGAAGCACCCATCAAGGCGATCTGAATTTCATGGGAAAGAATCTTGCACTTTAGTTTTTAATCAAAAGGAAATTGGACAGTCAGTATGATCATAGATTCAAGTCCAAATATGGTCAAAGTTACTAACTGGACATATATAGAAGTGAACATTCATCAGCCAATTCTCAATAAGGATTAAGCAGTTCCTATGGACATGTAAGTCAATCATGAACTTAACATTAAGTCTGAAGTCTAAACTCTTTGCTGGCTTTCTTAACATGTCACCTCATAACAATTCGTGAATTGACTTAAAAAAAACAATACTAATCTGTATCTATTTTTTTTTTTTTTTTTTTTTTTTTTTACACACTTTAGCTAATTTTACCATCCATTTAATTCCTATAAATTGGCTAAACCTGAAATTAGTTTAACAGTCAGAAAGGTTTTTTCGCTCTATGTCTAGGATTGTGTTTCCCGCCTTACTGACACAAATCTTCCAGTCAAAGCTGAACTTGGTGAGTCAGATCAACATGTTCGTATGGTACCTCACACGCCTGACCACCAATACTGCAGATATGGATCGCATGTGGGGGTGGGAGAAAAACATTTGTGTGGAAAAATGCATGCACGTTCACCCCTGCTGTGAAAGCATTTATTCGTACAGGATCTCCAATCAGTGCTTAAAATGTTTACAAATGCATTGCCAACCACAAAATCAGGGGAAAGACAATGACTCCACAAAGTACCTGATTAATGCGGACAGACGGACGGACGGACGGACGGACGGACGGACGGACGGACACACACACACAGACACACACTTACCCAATGAGTGACACCATTTGCTCCACTATGTGCTTGCTGAAGGTAATGATAACAAATAGTTTCTGTAGGTACAAAAGAGAGATTAATAAGCTTTAATACCCAATGCTTTCTGATTATATGCAGAGGTATACAACACACAGAACATTTCTCTATAAATAAAATTATATATATATATATAAAATAATTACAATTATTTTATATATTTTTTGTATAACAGTATAAGTGTTTGAGAGGACATCAGAAAAGTTTAGGAGGAACATTATTACATTATTCACAAAACAACAAAGTGTCTTTAAGAAACACATACGACAAGCATATATTGATAGCTAGACATATTTAGATTATTAATTTTAGCGGCACAGCTGTGGGAAATTGAGGCCACATCTGTCCACAGACACACTAATTACAAAAAATCAAATCTGGCAGTAAGCTCAATTTTGGGCTGCGAAGGGCTTTGTGTGGTTTGCAAAGCACCAAACTTGGGGGGCAAAACCACAATATTCTTTCTCCAGTCCTGAAACTGATCAGCTTTAAAACAGCATGACACATGGCCCCCCTGGACAAAATCAGACAGGATATGACACGTGATGCCCAAGAGGATCAAGGTACAAAAAATGAACAATAATACAAAGAGACCCCCTGCAGCCTCTTACCGTGTGCTCAATTTCCTTCTTTAATGTCTACCCTCTCATGTCCACTCTACATCCTCCATAACTCCTGCTGCACGACGGGCCCCTTTGTCTCAAAGGCCTTAGAGTGAGATCACTGGCCGATACCACCACGAGACGGATAGGTTTAGTTTGTTCAAACACTCAGCGACTCACCCACAGGCACAGACAGACTCTCTTAGTATAGGCTTATATTAGTCACTGGTGTGGCAGACTCAACAACACACTCCATATTGAAACACATTTATTTGATCTAGTGGACTAAAAAAAAAAAAAAAAAACTCTCGTTAAAGACTTCTTAAAAGCGTTCCTCCTTTCATCTGGAGCCTGTTTATATGGTCTGGATGCATCCCAAGGCTAAAACCAGAATAAGGAATCCCCGAAGGACCAGAGCACCGTCGGAAAGAGTTAACCAGAAGTGCACAATTAAGAGTTTCTCACAGCCACCAACTCATGATCTAAGCTTCTAGGTTTAATCTTAGTTCTCACACACATTTTGAGGTTGTGGGGGATTGTGAATCAGTCAGCGGTGCATACCCTTTTTTTCTTATGAGTCGATTTTTTGACATGCATTATTAGAATGTGGAGAGATAATTGTGGTGACATGAAACAAAAGATGAGTCATATTCGAAGCCAAGATGCTGTGTGCCTGTATGGTTTATGGTGAAATGGAAAAACCTGGTGTAATTTAATGTGAACTGGTCCTTCGCTCGTTTCTAACCAACTCTGATAAACCATTGAGTTGGGCTACCGACCTGTATATGC
Organism: Sander lucioperca; assembly: GCF_008315115.2. NCBI lineage: Eukaryota > Metazoa > Chordata > Actinopteri > Perciformes > Percidae > Sander > Sander lucioperca. The sequence continues at coordinate 28,331,554 of NC_050180.1, forward strand.
ATCTTGATGATGGCTTTCCCAATTAGAGTTGCTCCAAAGAAGGTCCAAAAGGGAACCAGGAAATGACCGCAAGTTATTCCAGCCAGGTCGAAGAGAGGATTAGGGATCTGAAACACATACACACATCAGACAATATTGCTGATTCACAGTCTTATAAACTGGCCTTGTTACAGGTGTCAGGTTACAGGTTAATTTCCTTCAATGTATATTTGCATCAACAGTGACAAATGTTTCTTGAAATCAGAAAAGGCATCTTGAATACAACATTCAACTTTGATCATGCATGTAGAAAAATTGCAAGGACATTATAAACAACCTCCAATAAATTTCAACTTACAGAGGCACAAGCCAAGATCCCAAAAAATCCCACTTTCTGCACCATATGCTGAACTCCCAGTTTTGCTCTTGTAACAAAATCCTGCAAACAGATAAAATATATATATATATATTCAAACACACATTACTGCTGTCAGATATCAATGGGTAGGTTTTTTTGTTTTATTAAAATTTTAAATTTGACTTTCATGATGCATGGTTTGTAGAGACTTGTTCTACCACACTGCAACACTTTTTGTGTCTCTAAACACATATCTCCCTTTTATTCTTTTCTTAAAATAACCATGCTGTACTTCTCACATATGTGTGGTTTTCCACCAAACAAAAGTGTTCTCTGCAATATTATTACAAGAAACAAGAGTCTTGTTGAGAGTACTGTGGTAAAAATAATAAGTACTGTAAGATTTTCTTTGGTGGCATTACAGCTGAAAACTGTGTGGTACAGAAGTGCAGAGGATCTTTTGATTAATTGACATGTCTGTGGTTACATTGTGAAGACCACAGCCGATGCAGAAGGGAGATTAAGAGGCAGTTTAAAAATCTGGCATCTTATCAATGCCAATTTTGGAAGCAATTGAAAATTTAGTTCAGTCTTAGTCTCCACAATTAAAATACATTTGAGTTTTCATCTTCAAACCTGCCTCATTTCAGTTAAGTCAATTATTTATGTAGTAAATGTTTGTGGTGCATATGTTTTATTCAGAATTTTTAAATATCCCCCCAAAACACAGAAGATCTGATTAGTTTTTTTTTTTTCACGTTTGTTTTAATGCATCTCATTCCTTGCCAGTGAGGCCAAGTCATTTTAGTCCAATGTCGTCTATGCCACTAAAAATTTAACAATCATCAGTGTAGTTCATTGATAAATATTTGAAAAGTGCAATTAAAAAATCTCAATATATTTTTATGTAAATTATTTCTTCCTTTCTGTCAAACGAAATTCTGTCCTCAAGTCTTAAAGGATAATTCCGGCGCAAAACGAACCTAGGGGTTAATAACGGATGTGTACCCACTCTGTCGTTCTCTGGGACATGTTTTCATGCTAATTGATTGTGTTTGTAGCTTGAAACAAGCTAGCGTGGACCACTGATTAGCTTACAACGCTAGTATTCGGGACACAGGGAAAGTAAAAACAAATCGCTTATTATACCACTAAAAAGGCTCAAAATATCACCACACTTCAACGGTAGCATAATGAGGGTCCCTAAATGTTAACCGAAGCATTGAGAACATTGTAAGGGTACAGACAGTTTATTAAAAAGATAGTTTAGAAAGACAGTAGCTCCCAAGAAGGTGGCCGCCTGTATACGAGAACGAGAAGAGACTGTCTTTCTAATCTATCTTTTTAATAAACTGTCTGTACACTTATGGCGTTTTTCCATTACATGGTACCTGCTCGACTCGCCTTGACTCTACTCTACTCACCTCGCCTCGGCACACTGTGCGTCCGTTTTCCATTGCAGATTTTAGTACCGCCTCAGCGTGGCTGGTCATATGCCGGCTCGACGCACACACCAGCGCACAAGTATAAACATCAGGCCACTTGAGCTTGTTTTACAGTTCTGCGGAGGCTCCACGCAGAGCTTTCGCCGTAGCCTATGTAATATGTGGCCTGATGTATACATTTGTCAGCTGGTGTGTGCGTCGAGCCAGCATGTGTGTGTGTATGTAGGATACAGCGAAAGCTCTGCCTGGAGCCTCCGCAGAACTGAAACAAGCGGCGCCGCAGTAAACTGCCGTGACCTAACACAGAACGTGGAAGGTGTGTTGTTGTTGCCACAGCCAGAAGACACATTTTGTTTCAGAAGAAGCTGGAGGCAGCAACAAAAAACACTGCTGGCTAAACTGTTTAAAAATAGCGCATTTGTTCAGGACACCCCGTCTGTCGCTTTCACGTCACCTTTTCGGCTCGCCTCGGCTCGCCTCAGCTCGCTTGGAACCTCGACTGAGGAGGTACTAAAAAAAGTACCTGTTAGCAGGTACCAGGTACTTTTTTTCGTAATGGAAAACCAAAAAAGGCGAGTAGAGTCGAGGCGAGTCGAGCAGGTACCGTGTAATGGAAAAGCGCCATTACAATGTTCTCAATGCTTCGGTTTACATTTAGGGGCCCTCATTATGCTACCGTTGAAGTTTGGTGATATTTTGAGCCTTTTTAGTGGTATAATAAGCGATTTGTTTTTACTTTCCCTGTGCCCCGAATACTAGCGTTGTAAGCTAATCAGCGGTCCGTGCTAGCTTGTTTCAAGCTACAAACACAATCAATTAGCATGAAAACATGTCCCAGAGAACGACGGAGTGGGTACACATCTGTTATTAACCCCTAGGTTCGTTTTGCGCCGGAATTGTCCTTTAATAAAAGTGCTTCTGACTCGTCTATGAGATGGTTGCTTAGAAAACCTATGACAAATGCACATGTGGATACATCCTGAATACATTCGAATGATGAAAGACGCGTCATGCAAGGTTGGCCTTTTTAGCCTATTCATCTGAGAACCAGTGAAGTGAGACTCGATCATAGAGACAATGTACACGATTGCTCTGATTTCGGTTTCTGCTGCTGACTCAGCATCTGTTCTCAGCCATCTCCAGTCATGTGAGCATGTTTCCTAACAGAACTCTCTGTCATTCAAATTAGAGGGTGGTGAAAAGAGAGAAAGAGGGAGAGAAGTAGGGAGGCAGAGAGAGCGAAGCCCGAGGGATGATTAAAGGGGGGAGCTGTGCTCAGGGTGACTCACCCACGAACACACAGATTTACTGGAAGTCTAAGGAGGGAGGGGCTTCACTAAAGTCACATGGCACTTTAAGACTAATCACTGGACAGTGGCTCCGTGGTCAGTTGTGCATTATAAAGATGAGGCCAAATCAGATATGATCATCTCATATTGGGAGGGTTGGTAATGTGTAAACACCTGTGCTCAATGGAAGTAAATAGAGGGATAGATACCACTATATTCAGTGTAGGTGCTGCGTGTTTTAAACAGAACGGCAGGAGGTTGAGTCTGGGCTACCCTTCGCACTAAATGTGACAAATTTGGGGGATAAAGAAATTCTCAGTTTTCTTGTGTTTGTGCTCTTTGGATATTCTTATACTGAATGAAAAATAATACACAATATGTTAAGGTGTCACCTTTTCCACTTAAATCAAATGAAAAGCACATCTGGGGTGAGTAATGCTTCTTAAATGTTTATTTCCCCATGTATTTGACCTGCTAAAAAAGGAGTTATAATATTGGAAATGAACAAGCAAATGCTTCTCATAATAGATGTGTGTGAAACTCTGACCTGTGCACCCTCGGCCTGCTCCAGCATCTCCTCAAACTCCTCGTAGTCTTCATCCTCTGGATCAGCTCCTGACTGACGAGCGGCTCTGGCCATGAAATATGGAGGCAGCTCTCCGATGGCAGTGCCTGCCCCCTAAATCAGCACCATTTGAAAAGTTCTATGTTAGTATTTGCTTATCTATTTCCCACATAAACCCACAGGGATTTATTCATGTCATCACAAACTTTTGATTTTGGTACAGGCGACTGCTTTGTGTAAAGGAACGCATACTTCGGCTGAGTGTAAGATACAAGACAAGCTTTTTGGACCTTTTTGTCCTGGCATAGGCATGTTGAAATGAGAGTGAATGATGTTTCCAGCTATCACAATGCCACCCACTGCTGGCACTGCCAAACACTCTTGCCATTTTTCTGTGTGGATCATTGTATTGTATCATTATTCAAACTACGACTCACCCACATGCAGGCCTCCAGGCGGACCTTTGACATGATTGAGAAGAGGGAGATGCTTCCCTCCACCCCTCCACCTTGGGGACAGACAATCTGGTCTGGATACGGAGGCTCTGGGAAGTCTATGGAGCTGCACTCGTATGCTGCAAGGGTTACTGATGCTATGTGAGGACCCTAAGAGAGGTGAGGCAGACGGATAGGATGAGCTGCATTAATGGACTGGAAACCACTGGGACATATACTGGCACATGCAATAATTTTGTCCAACGTGTGTCATGAAACACATGGACATGTGCCCTCATTGTAAATGTGGCAAATTCTGTAGCTTGGGGGAACTGAGCAATGGGATACACAATAAACACAGAGTCTGCAATTGTCACTAGAGATGTTCCGATACCAGTATCGGTATCGGCTCTGATAGGAAAGTACTGGAGTTTATGCACCGATCCGATACCACGTAATAAAGCCCTAAAGAAAATCTACGTTAAAGTAGTTTATTATGTTCTTTTTCCGTTATAACTGACAGTCTGACTGTCAAACTGCTTAATAAAAGAAAGTTCTGTGGCATTCATGTTTCACAAAGAGTTTAACCTGAGCCAGACCGACAACAAAGATAGAAATCATATCACATCCATACAGGGATAGTAGTATACAGTTGTTAAAACATAATAAAATATATGACACACTGGTATCGGATCGGTACTCTGTATAGGCCAATACGCAAGTTCAGGTATCAGAATCGGTATCTGGAAGCAAAAAATGGTATCGGGCCATCTCTAATTGTCACGGGTAAAAGGATATTTTAGACTGTTATATATATATATAACAATTATGATTATTAGCAGCCGGCATTTCAAATGGATAAAGGTTTAAATATTGCCAGCACTGTATGTCATAATTTACTTACACTTAGTTGCCATTTTATTAGGTACATCTAGCATGTTGGCTGTTGTATTAGACTGGGTTAAGTTTAGGCAAGTGTACTTGGCAACTGAGTGTATACAAGTATGAAGTAACTGTTGAACCTTAAACAATGATGTATGATTATTTCAGAATCAGAATCAGAAAGGGCTTTATTTAGGGCTTTAAATTTTGCACAGCCGTATACATGTATATGTTAAATTGAATCTGCTGTCTCTTGATTAAACGCAGCTTGCGTGCTTACAGACTCATCTGCCCACAGGTACAGACACACACCAAAAGTAGCTGAGTCACAGTCTCTGACAGGTAGGTATGTCATCATTTATCATTGTAAAGATGTCTGGTTAGGCCCAGCCACCTGGCCTCAATAACAGTTAGCCCACCTGTAACTACAACACAGCTACTCCATTATGCCTCCTTAAGGGGACAGTGGCAACACTGGCAGTAGATGGACAGCACACAATTAGTCTGGGTTGACTGCAACTGCTCCCCCATAGTACCCCTCCACCCACTAAGTATGAGCACACAGGAGGCTTCTTTCGTTTACACAACACAGTCTGTTTCAAACCAAACAGAACTTCACATAATGGTATTTCTTCATGACACGACAAGTCAGTGTTTACAACAAAAGACTAAGCTGTGAGTCAAACTCTGAAACCAAATTCTGATACTCAGAATTACTCAGAACTACAGATAGGCAATACATTAGCCCTGTGGAAAACTTTTTTTGTTAACCAAAAAGTCAGCAAAGCACAACTCTTTGCATTCAGGGCAAATAAACCACTTCTATGCCCAGCTCGTGGTCCCCTGAAGCTACAAAGTTTATTACAACCCACAATACTAAATTATTGGCTAGAACTATCAACATACTGACAATTGTAGTGTTCTTAGAGCCATACCAGTAAGAAGTAAGGGCTCATTCACACTAGATCAGTCGGTCCAGCGATTTACCACACAGTTGTGCGGTGGTGGGAGTGTTACTTAAATGGCTCATTTGTATAATGTCCTGTGGTGTTCTTTAACCCCCAATGTAGCATTGAATAATAACAATAATTTCACAATTATAGTTTTCCATCAAATAATTTTTATAATCTTGACACTTCCGACCGCACTTGAAGGAAGCTTAATTCCACGGAGAAAGAGAAAGAGAAAGAGAGAAAGAAAAGAGATGAGGGACTGTGCTTTGTGCTGGAGTTTGTTGCAGGAAACAGTCAGCTGTTACACAAACTCTTGGGCAGTTAAAGGTGCTCTAAGCGATGTTGGGTGACGTTACTTCTTGTTGACGTTCGAAGTATTGTCAAACAAAACGAGGCTAGCTCTCCCCTCCCTCCCTCCCTCCTCCGTCCCCTCCCCCTTCCGTGTTTCCGCGCACTAACCCCCCAACCGCCACCCCAAAGTCCTTCTTGTCGGTTACTGGCTGGAACGCTGGTTTGTTATATTTCGTTGTGCAAGTTGGCCAGTTTGTTTTTGCTGCTGTTTGTAGAGCCTGTGCTGCCTACAAGAGACCGCATTTTTTTTTTTTACAGTGTGGTCAGGGACAGGCAGCTAGCAGATAGTGAGGAGATGTTTGCTGTATGTGACAAAAAATGTTGTAGCCTAAAAAACACGTGACATCGCTTAGAGAACCTTTAAGTCCTTGCGTTTCGTTTTTTACCCTCATAGTGTTTTAAAATGTTCTTGTGGCAGCGACGTAGAGACACTCTCTCACAACGCCTCAAAACAGACATTTATGGCTACCGCAAAGGGTGACGTTGGGTCGCGTTTCTCCAAAAGTTGAATCTGTCTATATTTTCGCTGCAGGCCGCTGCAGTTTTTCAGCTCCCCCCTGTGGCCCCCACCGGCCAGACCTAAACGCACTACCCCCATTGACCCTGAGTGAACGCAGCCTAATGAATCTAAATATGTAAAGGTTGTTGGGCAGGTGATGCAACAGGAAGGGCTATAGGGTGTTAAAATGGTTTATCCCCTTAGCAGCATGAATGAGATCAGGAAATTTTACAGCAATATGCTTTGACATTTTGACCTGTGGATGGCGTAATAGGAAAGTTCTTGGGTGTGGTTCCTGTGTATCACCAAAAATGTTAAGATCTAATCCTCTAGGCATTATGAACAACCGGAGCACATTTTGTGGAAATCCTACACATAGTAAAAACACCGTGTGTTGGTTGAGTTTCATTTTGACCCGATAGTACCATTTGGTTACCAAATTTAGGAATCCTCCTCTGTGCATCATACGCACTGGACATTAATAGTCCAGAGATCTTGTTCTAAAGTCATCCAAAGAGATGAATGGACAAAGGGGTGGATCAACATCACCATTAAAGGGAGAAATCTGAAAGAAGCTTTAATTAAAAAGGTGATCTAATCAAAAAGACAAGTAAACAAGCAAAAGCAACAATGTCTGAGCATGTATCTTCTCTTATTTCAACCACATTATTTTCGCTAGAATCCAGTATTTATATGCATGGCAATAAGCTCCAAAACATCATGATGAATCATGAGATCGTACTGGTGAGTGAATCCCCCTTTTCCCACAAGCATGATGACCTCATCCTCTCTATGGGTCTATCTATTAATGCTTCAGGCTTGAGGTAAAATCACAGTGCAACTCTCCAGGTGGGAGTTGTGGTTTTTCCTTCAAAATTAACACTTGGGGGAGGGGGGGGGTTCTGTATATGGCTGATCATCATCACTGAGTAGGCAGCAGTGATGGGAGCTGTGAACATGAAGTAAGTTTTAGTGAGTAAGTTTTTAGGGGTGATGGCGTAGTGGATATGACCCATGCCTTTGGTGTGGGCGATCCGGGTTCGATTCCCATGGCGATACATCAACCAATGTGTCCCTGAGCAAGACACTTAACCCCTAGTTGCTCCAGAGGCGTGTGACCTCTGATATATATATATATATATATATATATATATATAGCAATGTAATGTAATAATGAACAGGGCTACAGGAAATATTCTCCTTTTGAGCAGACAACTTACATTATGTGGCCAACAATGGAAAGAAGGGTTTTACTTTTCTGAGAAAAATTGAGAGATGGTTGGTCACAGAAGTTCCGGATCGGTATATGCAGTATGAGTCACACAAAAGAGGACATTGGCAGCTTGACAGACTGTCACTCCATGTATTAACTTTTGGAGGGACACATCATTCTCTTTTTCAGAGAGGTACGCCATATCCTGAACATCAACACCCTGGATTAACAGCAACCTGATGGCTCTTAAGAAACATGCCTTTCTGACATGGGATAGGGATGGTTTTAAAAGGGCATCGAAAATGGAAGGTAGAGAAAAGGCTACTGTATATAATCTTGAGGGGAATAAGATATGAATGAGATCTTTATTTTGAACAATCTAAAAGAGAGAGAGAGAGAGAGAGAGAGAGAGAGAGAGAGAGAGAGAGAGAGAGAGAGAGAGAGAGAGAGAGAGAGAGAGAGAGAGAGAGAGATCAGTAGCTTTGGGCAGATGGCAGGAGGTGTAACGGAGAGGAAGTGGGAAAAGACAAGAGAGCTGAACCCGTTTTTCAACAGGTTTGACTCCGAGTCCTCAACCTCTCCGAAAGCATTGCCCCACAGCTACAACCCCTTGAACATGCTATTGGAAATAACAGCATCATTGGTCAATTAATGATGTAAAGTTAATAGTTATTCAAAGCACTACATTCTAGCTACTTGAACCACAAGAATCCTCCCTCCGCCAATGGCAAAAATGAGACATAGGACATATGATTTTCCTGAATTTCAAAAGAATGGGTTTACCTAAGTGTCCAAACAAAAAGGCGTTTCTGCTGTAACATGAGGGTAGGAGCCACTAACATTTTGGATGGACTGATTTCCATTTTAGACACAATATTCCTGATGAGAATTTTAACAATTTCCAAATGCGCAATATCGGGTTGAGTAACACGAGATAGACTTCATCAGATGAGCCTCCAGTAGGCCATCAAATGCTTATGGGACACAAAAAAAGGAGTTTATATATATAAAAAATGGCTTTTAAATAGTCTCCATCGCAAAAGTAAAAGCTGATCATTGTAAAAAATAAATGAGAAAAACAAATGCCAGGTTGTTCCATATGGGGGAGATGATGGTGCCTACTTATAGTAAGACACCTCCCTCACAGAGAGGGGAGAGCGGATGAGGTCACATCTTTTCAGTTCATAATACACACAGAGGACACGTATGCACACAAGTACACATACACACACAATATACAGCATGAACCACCACTACTATTGCATTATTGTTGGACACAGTATATGAAGTAACTGAAGACTACAAGACAATAGAAGACAGTGTAACTGCTCAAACACACGGTGAGCTGGAAAGCATTAATGGAAGAAGTGCACATCATCTTTCTGAAAAACAGGAAGATCAGTTACTTCTTTTCCCATTATTTCATTATGATGGAAACTGCTGACCCAGCTGGCCCACATCTGCACAAGTTCTACAGAACAGAAGCCATATTATCAGCCTAAAGCAACTATATTGCACTATGGTTCTTATTTGCTAAGTTCTCCTTTTTACCACAACCAAGACAAATGACACATTTTGGTGACTCAGTCATACAGTCTTTCTGTGACTGCATGTCAGGGAAAAAATTACACTTAACTTTTGGTTAGCCTTGGACTGATGGGTGACAAAATGGAACAAGTTTAAAGTAGAAGACTGTGACACCATCCTCTGGCAACTACAGGGATAGACACACATGGGCTTTGAAGAAATGCTAAATGAGTTTCATGTCATTTATGCAGGTTTATCTCAAAGAAAATATTGTGCGGTGAATCAGACGTAATTTACATCTAAAAAAAAAAAACCTGCATACTGTAGATACAAACAGGACATCCTGACTCATGAGGAGTACAGGCGACCAGATAATGATGGTTACCACTTTTTCTTTACAGCCATTATCAGTTTTGCCGCATTTTGACTGTTGAGATATGGGTGGCATGTGGGCCAGCTGAGTCAGTTTTCCCTGGAAATATGTAAATGTAGAGGTAGGGTACCTTCATGACAAAAACATGAGGAAGATAAGATATGATGCTCATTCAAATATTTCATCAACACATGCTCAAGCTAATCTAAACTTTATTTAGAGCCAGCATAGTAGGTGGCTTCACACTACTACTATGTTGCTTATCTTAAAATGCAATAGTTCTTCATAGCCACAGTGCCTTCCAAATGAGGCGGTTTTCTCCTATTTGAATGTTTTTTCTTGTGCCCTACTGGGACTGCAGCACTTTCTTAATGCAGTGCAGCCTTTCATATCTTTTTTGTACAGAGTGTCTCTGTATTCTGTACTAACCCAGCTCAAGAACTGGTGTGTACACTTTTGCCAAACCATAAAAAAGTCTTATCTTACCAGATAGAGGAGAAAGGTGTGCAAGCCAGTCCCAAGGCCTACTGAGGACAGGATGCCAAGGCCTACCCAGTAGGCACACCATAGGAACCTCTTCTCCAGGTAATTAACATACTTCAGTGAAGAAAGCAAAAACAAAACTGATTAGAAGGCGAAGGACACAGGAAATGCTCATTAAATTATGTTCGTTTTTAAAAGGCAATTCTTCATTAGTTAATTACAGTTTGAGTCTCTCACTGTCTGTTTATAACAGAATGTTCTAATGTACTCATATTTAATATGTTTTAGTTAAGAGCTCTTGTCATTGGTATGATTATGGCCAAACAAATAACTTTTTTATTATTTCTTAATTAATATCAGCTGTTTTTAAGAGGGAAAGATTTTAGTGACTTTTTTTTAAATTTACATTTACTTTTTTTTTCATCATTGTATACCCTAAATTACCTGTAGTCAGTTAAATATACATTTTAATATTACAAATGTGAGTAATCTAGGAAGATGTTAATTCTATATTGAGGCTTGGCTGTGTTTTAACTGAACTGTAATGGACCACTGCACAGAGGAATTCGTAAACATAACTTTCAACCATATGATCAAGGGTTACTTGACAACAGTCCTCACTATCTCACTATCTCCCAACATAAGCTTTCTTCTGGGAATGTTTTAAGGTGGATAAAGAGTGACTTATCTTTAACCTTTAAACAGGCTGGTAATAGAGCAATGGTGTTGTTGATTATTAACATCACTAAAATAACAAAATCAGTCAAGCCTTACATGTTGGTGTGCTCCCTCAGTGGAGTAGGCGATGGAGAACAAAGAACATAACACCAAAACTAAGAACACTGTGCCTCGTCGTTGCCAAAGCCTGAACAGGAAGACAAGCAAACAAAATGTCATTGAGGGAACAAATATTTAGGTATGTTTCACCAATTGGTGAGAAATACAGAGTCACACAAAAAACAATTACAACTAAAGGTCACAAGCATGAGCAAGCACAAACATCCTGGCAAACGTAGTGCGACAATAAAGGCACACTAGAAAAACCTGTTTAACTTCTTACTTAAAAGTCCACTCGTTTAGCTTGATAAGGGTCTCCAGGAGGAAATAATGTAGTGTGGTGACTGGCCTCCTCCATACCACCAGAGACAAGCGATCCTCCTTATCTTTTTGTCGCCTCTCTCTTACTGAAGAGTCTGAAGAACAAACGGTATTGCAATCACCCTCACATACTGTAATACTTGTATCTATTGCATTCTGTTGAACTGGTAATGCTAAATACATGATACATGTGACATTAACAAATCTGTTTCTGGTTCTTATTCTATTGTAGGCCAAGTTGTTTGCACCTTTGAAGACTGAAAGTAACATCAAATTAATCAGGGTTTTTATGACTTGTTCAAACCATGTGGTGGTAGTTATCGTTCTGTGTCATCAGCGATAACATAAGGGAAACTTTTCTTTTTTACTCTATTGTGTCGATACACACCGTTAGCCCAGTTCATATTTTCAACATCTTAACAGTTTTTAAACCCTTTACATTTCGTTGTGCTTCACCAAAACAGAAAACACAGTGCATATATAACAATAAAGTAGGTACCAGCATAGATGTTACTGTCATAGTGTGCATCTATATGTATATATTTGGTCATTCATACAGATACATTCACCTTACATATGCACAAACATACACATAACCAAGAGAAAGGAGAGAAAAATAAATGAATATATACTTACCTATACACACAGACACCTAAATACACATTCAATGACATACACACATCCATATACCGGCACACACACAAAACAAGCTAAACTTTTCTGGGAGACTTTAGAGATGAGTTTTGACTTTTTTACTGTAAGTTTACCAACCTGTCGATTTGCCATTCTGTTTGTCTTTGGCTCCTGCACGTTTCTGTGGCTGTTCACAGCTTGCTCCATTGGCTGCCATGTCAACCAAGAATTTAGCAGGTCAGGCCGTCTAGGAGGAAAGAGAGTGACAAGTTGGTGTCTCTCGTTCAACAGTGCTGTCCCCGCTGTTGTCTCGCTTCCTACTGACCAAGAGAATATGACAGTCGCTGTGGGACTCTCATGAAATCCTTATCAGCGACTCTTAAGCAATACAATATCGGATTGTAAATGCGAATATTTCGTTAACACACAACTGAGATTTAAATAACATGGCGATTATAAAAAGAACATCATACAAAGCGATACAACGAAAATATGACTGTGACTGCCTTACGACAATAACGTAGTTATATGGTTAACCGAAATAACCGTCGTTCTGTAGGTCAATCTGTAACAAGATATGACGCCAAATGCGTGCACATCATTTTCCAAATGCTAACCGGTTAGCCAGCATGCTAACGGATAATAGGGACGTAGGCAGTTTCTGCATCAAAAAAGGATTTTAAATCAATAACGAGTCGCCTTACTTGTGGAGAGATATATAAAATGCTCCTTGTCGTTGTGCTGTTATATTATTGACAAAACATACGCTAAAGAGAAGGAAAAGAAAGCGATGTTTGTTAAAATCAAATGACACTCGGACCTCTTTCCTGTCCTCTTCACCCGGAAACAAACGTTGGACGTGTGTAAGCAAAACATATTTTTTTCTTCCACCAAGTTTGTTATTAACCTGGTATGGAGAAATAATCAATTGTATAAACGTAGAAGCAAGACGCAACATATACAGCATTTTCTTACCATCAAATGCAATTAATATGAGTTAACTCATAAAAGAGATGCTTTTATTGTGAAAATGGAATATATACGTATTTCCGTAAACTGTGTTTTATGGTCCAATCGGAGGTTGCCAGATTTGCCAACAAAGTGAGGAAACTCTGTAGGTTAATTTATACCGTGAGCCATTTAGCAATATTTGTCTTAAATCAGATGATGGCATTGCCCCTAAATCAATGCATAACATTGTTGCTCAGTCCCAGTGTTTGCTTTTATGTCCATCAACGGTCAGAAACAGTTACGCATGCTTAAAGGATCTCTCCTTTTGAGCCCTTACCTCACAAGTCTGCAATTCTGCAGACAGTCTATAGGCCATTATTATATTCAGAGAGTGATCAACAAACACTCAATTCATTGAGCTACACATGGCATATAATCATTGCACTTTTGTGGCCAAAGAAAGCTCTGCGTACACTGAGGAAAGACACACAAGGATGTTTCTTTGTTTTATTACAACATTGAATAAAGCCTGAGTATGCAATGTATCAAGTTGCAGCCATTTTGTCTGATCTAACAAAGAACAAATATATATAAAAACACACATGTATGCCATAAAATATAATCTTCACATTGAAAAACTAAAATCAGTGGGAGCTCTTCATTCAGTGTTACTAAACAGTACTAGACATAATTCCAAAACCTATTTTTACATACCAACCTATCAGTCTGTTATCTGGATTTATCAAACTAGAGTCAAATATTGACCAAGAAAATGCTTTGAGTCACTCATTTTATCAACATGCACACATTATATTTGTTTTTGTTGTAGTACTTAACAATGATAATATAAACAGAAGTGAGCATGGGGATAAAAAAAAAAAAAAAAAAAAAAAAAATACAACAAAGTGCCATGGTTGCCCTACTGCCGCTGCACCTAACAGGATTGTATGCATTTCCCTCACACTGGAAACTAATCAATCAAATCAAAGTCCCTCATTGGCTGAAGACACTACAGCTTATAAGGTCTCGGGCAAGGTTAACAAATAGGAACCAAGCACTTGTTCAACAGATGGCTTTTTCTATTCCTGGATAGTAACCTAAGAAGGTAGTGATACGGTCCTTTTCTGTTGGTGTGTCTGGTTTCACTCGTCGTAGTGAAGTGAAGACAGGAACTTATCCACATCTAAGTCACGGGGAAAGCAATCTGCTAGTGTCTTCCTTTCCTGCAAATTTAAACCAAAAGTCAGAATTACATGACAAAAACATGTATCAAAATTCCCATTCATTAAATGGCAGTGAGGTAGCATAAAAATGATGCTCATTACACACCAAAACACAGGTTGGATGGTATAGTTTTTAATGAAAGGGGCAAAAAATATTACTATTTTGAAAGAAATCGATTGTTTTTAATGATTGAATGTCGTTTTTCAATCCAAAATATCAAACATTACCTTGTTATAGTTTTTTTTTTTTTTTTTTTTACATATGAAGACTTGAAGTTGCAGCTTTCCTTTGTCATATTTGATAGAAAACTGAATCTTTGGGGTTAAGACAAAATGGGCAATTTGAAGATGTCACCTTGGGCTTTAAGAGATTTCATTTCCCACTGTCTGACAATTTAAAGACCAAAACAATTAATTGAAAAAATAATCTGCTGGGCGATATGGAGAAAATCAAATATCACGATATTTTTTTTTTTTTTTTTTTTAAAAGATTATTTTTTGGGGGGATTTTCCCTTTATTATGTAGAAACAGTGGACAGACATGAAATGGGGAAAGAGATGGGGGATGACACGCAGCAAAGGGCAGCAGGTCGGATTCGAACCCGTGCCGCCGCAGGACTCAGCCAACATGGAGCGAACACTCTTACTGGGTGAGCTAGAGGCCGCCCCGAATATCACGATATTTTTGACCAAATACATTGATATTGAGGAGATATTTTAGGTTTGACTATTGGTGCTTTCACAAAGTATTTACACAATGAGACTTATGATAAATAATCATCAGTAATGTGGGTATAATGACTAAGTGGGTAAAGGCAAATAATAGAACAGCTAGAACAGTCTGGTAAGTTCAGAAGATTGCATCACTTTACTGTAATGCAGCCTTTAATAAAACCAGGAAATGACAATACTTGTGTCATATTACAATATCCAAAATCTAAGACAATATCTAACCTCACATATTGACGTCAATATAGTGCCAAGCCCTAATCTGTAATGTACGTAGTTGTTAGTTACAGCTCTACATCTAACTTCGTGTGAAAACAGAATAATGCTGAAAAAGCTGAACTTGTCTATTATAGAAAACAGGGATAGTTTTAACACCATACATTTTAAACATGTCTACTGAATGGCAAATCCTTGTGTTGTACTCACCCGGTCTGTCTTTTTGCTGGGAGATTGTTTAGACTTTTTCTTTGCAGGCGGGCTGGCTGTGGGAGAAGACGGTTTGCGTTTTTTAGAGCTCTTTGAGCTTGCGGGCAAATTTTCTCCTACTTCCTCCTGACGCAAACTGTCCTTCAGTGGAGTGCCTGTCCTGGCGATGGCAGCACGTGAAAGAATCATAAGTGTGTGAGCAGCCATGTTAATGCTGTTTTCACTGCCAGCCTCACTGGCTGGACTGCAGGTGGGGACATCTGGGGTGTTGGGGGGCATTAGATGCTTGGGAGTCCCCTCTCCATCTCTACCTTTCTTCTGTCGGGAAGGAGTCCTGGGACGTTCAGCTGACTCCGCCTGGTTACGCCCAGTCCCAGGGGTCCGGGGAACACTATTGTCTGAACTGCCTGCTCCAGGCCTCTTGATGGGGGTAGGAGGAGAGCTGAGGCCCTGGATGTCCTGCAGCATCTCAGCTGCCTGTTTAGCCAGAGAGCTGGTCTTTGAGGTTGCTTTTGTAGCTTTGGACTGAGGATTAGATGCAGGCTGGGTGACAGCTGGAGGGCTAAAGTCTCTTAATGTTGAGGATGAGGGTGCTGAATGTTGCTGCTGCTCTTGCAAGCTACCCTTAATTTCATTCTCCTTGTTAGCTGTAACATTTGGCATCTCCTGAGAGGGAGTTCTCTTTTCTGTACGTCCCTCACATGATTTAACAGGAGCTTTTTCTGCAGGTTCTTTCCTGCAGCTCTCCTCCTTCTCCTTTCTAGTTCCTGCTTTCAGTGCAGAATCAGTTGAAGATGACCTAGAAGTATGAGAATCCTTAGCTTTTGCTCCATTACCATCCTTATCATGATTGTGTTTCCTGTCAATAGATTTTGACCTCCTTCCTGATTCTGACTTTTTCAAAGTCTCAGGCTGTGAGGCATCAACCCTGCTGGTACTTGCACTTTGAGACTCTTCGTTATGGATGCTATGATCTTGTTTGCGAGAGTTCTTTTTGAGAGGATCTTTCTGGTGCTGTTGTGGAGGCATGGCCTTTTCTGCCTCCTTCATGAAGCCTCCTCCAGTCTGGGGATCGGCTGAGCATCTGACAGTCTCTATCCTCCTCTTGGGCTTGTTGCCACCCAAGATAGTAGGTTTTCTTCGAGCCACTGACTGTGTATTAGCTTTCTCAGTCTGCTGGACAGATTGTGATGTAGATGTGTTTGTAGCTGGAGGTTTGGTGGTTCTTGTTGTTTTAGCAGTTTGTGGTTGAACTTCTGCATTAGAGTCAAAACATAAAATTCTCCTATGTCTGGCATCCTTTGCCGTATCCTGCTGGCCTGCGTTTTCAGCCAACACAGGTGGAACCAACTTACCAACCAGGTTTTGCTCAGTGCCTGGAATTCAAAGAAATAATGTCAGGGAAATAAGGCAGTGACATTAAAACATAAAGCAGATTAACACAGAGGACATCCTTTTGTAACAAAGTAAAAGGATATTAGGTCATTTTCAGTCATTATATACCGCTAGCTAGCACTGTTCCAAGTTAACTTGTAACTTACCAGCAGGTGTAGACCGTTTTATTGCCATTGTGGGAGACTTGGGCTTTACATCTTCTGACTGCTGTACCAGTACTGGGTTTGGTATGGCAACAAGCTGTAAATATAACAATGTTGATACGTTTTATTGTTCTGGAGATCGCTAAAAGTCTTCAACCCCTTGACGCAGCAATGTTCATTATACCACACACTACAAAACAATAGTCTTGGACTGATTGAAAAACACACTAACAATTTTGCAATCTTGCTTTGTCCTGAGGAAAAAGGCCATGGCATCTTTAAAATTTTAAGTGTTTATTATTTTGGAAGGATAAATGTTTAGTAAATTGTATGGTAATCTGCCAAATCAACAATAATATGTCTTGTGCTCATGTTCACATTTTGGCCTTAGAGTGGCACTTATGGGTGAGCAACATTTGGATTCATTCTTTTGGAGACCAAATTTCATAAATGCTGCCCTTGCTTTGGACATCTTGTTTACTAAAGGTGACAGATACATCTAAGAGTGGTGCTAAAGGAAAGCTCACAAAGCTGTCCAAAATAGCAGAGTTATGCTTTAAGCAGCATGCGCTTAGTTAATCTCATGGAAATCTGCCCATTAGATCTCAAGATACCTCGTCATGGACCAAAGTGTTGGTCAAAGAGAAATTTCCTCCAAGGGACAGAATGATAGATGAAAGGTTGGAGGCACACCAGAATGATCAGGTATCATCTTTTTATTCTGGTGAAAATGGTAAGAAAGGTAATACTTTTTGACTACCAACTTACGAACTGCAGATGAAGGTATGTTACCTGATTGGACACCATCTGGACCTTGCCCAGAGTATTCTGACCCATAACAGAAACAGGAAGCATCATGGGCTTAACAGGTGATGGTAGGATGAACGTTGACCCTGCACAAAAAAAAAAATAGATAATTCTAATGGGCTTGATAGGCGGCAGGTAATGAACAACAAAGATTAACTAAACATGCCATCCCCCCTGCACCAGGGACAACACACAATAGATGATGGAAATTAACTCGGCTTGTCAGCTCAGAGGTTAAAGTCCAAAACAACAAACTGAACTTCGCTCAACCATAGTGTTTTCATGAATTTTCTGTGTTCATGTGGATGAGCACCAAATTGTGCATTGCTTCATAGGAACATAACTCATTATCATTACACATTATCACATGTTCACAAATGGGGCAGAAGCATCATTGTCTATTCTTTGTCAAGCCCAAAGTCCCTCAAGGGGAAGAGTGCCCCCTTCACAGCAACACTACAAATTCGACGAAACGAAAATGATGAACTAAACATCAAAAGCTGCAACTACAAAAATCAAACCCAGCTAGTGATAATAGAGTGGGATGGGGATGAACTTTTGTTTATTGAGATGACCCACTGTCTGTTGTCTCTTACCGGTGGAGTAGCCTCGAGAGCGAGTTGGTGTGGTCACCCCATACTGGTTGGCAGGCAAAGGCTGTCCCTTTGCGACACCAGCAGACAGTAGCACCTGTCTAGTTTGAGCATCTGTAGTCTGGGGTTCAGTTACAAGGAAATAGCTGGCAGTGGCTCCTTGGAGGGCAGGATTAGTGGTGTCCAGGGGTAGTTGAATTATGTAGTTTTGCTGGGCCTGTGATGTCCCTGTTAATGGGGATGCAACTACAGCCCCAGCCTTGCAGCTGAGAGGACTAGCATGTGCCTCAGCGCATTGTAAGCCACTAACTGCCTGTGCCGCCTCATCCAAGTTGGCCTTTGGTGTGCCAGGGCCTCCTCCAGAGGACTTAGCTGGCGAGGAAAGATATATAGTGGGTATCTTGTCTCTGGAAATGCTAGAAATTGCCTGATTCAAAGTTGTGTCACTGGAAGAATCCTCATCCTGGTTTTCGCTGATGATGATCTTCAAAGAAACTATATTACTGGAATCAGCTGCAGCCTTGCTTGGGGTGGTGGGGTTGGTGGTTGGAGGATTAGGTGCTGCACCAACTGGGGCACAAGACGGCGAGGAAGATGCGGGTGAGACAGGTGAGGATGAGGCAGGTGTAGCTGTAAGAGTTGCAGAGGTAGAAGCAGATGTGGGTGAGATAGGTGTTGCTGTGAATGGTACAGCAGTGGATGTAGATGAAGGCGAGGCAGGCAGAGTTGTAACTGTGGCACTGCTAGAAGAAGATGTGCAAGAGGCAGATTCAGGTGTGACTGAGAGAGTAGACCCTGGTTGAGTGTCTTTTCCATTGCTTGGAATTGACATATGAGGTAGCTCAGCAGTCGGCATTGGAGTGTTGATTAGTTCAACTTGTAAAGGAAACAAAAAAGCAGGGGGGGCTGTAGCAAGTGGCACTTTAGATCCTTGTGCAAATGCAGGAGAGGGAAGAATGTTGGATTCACTGGGGGCAGTTGTGATGGGGGTGCTGTCGTTTGTGGCAGGCTCCGTAGTGTCTATACCGTCTAAAGGAGGGGGAGGTGTATTTAACGGTTCATCAATATCCATTGGTGTTACAAAAACACTGTTATTTAAAAGTGAGGCCTTTTCTTTTCTGTTCGAGTCCACTGCAGCAGATGAGACACCTTGGTGCTCCCATGGACTCACTAACAACTTGGCTAAACTGTTTTCAATTCTGGATGTTTTGACGCTGGGGCCAAGTACCGCCTTCTTTAACAAGGTGGGAGCAGTAGACTTTCTGGTCTTACGCTCTTGTCCAGCTCTCATCTTCACTGGTGTTGTAGCCAAAGCCTTTGCATCTCTGTGTGTAGTGCCTGAAAAATAAAAAATAAAATATTGAATGAGTATTCTGTCCCCACCTGTGTATTTTTGCAGCTCTTTCTTTAATAGGGGTATAATTTATGTCAAAAATCCACATCCACAATTAGTATTTGACACAAAACCAACAATGGATGGATGGATGGATGAGTTTGTCTGCAAACTCATGGATGGATGGATGGATGGATGGATGGATGAGTTTGTCTGCAAACTCATGGATGGATGGATGGATGGATGGATGGATGGATGGATGAATGGATGGATGAATGAGTTTGTCTGCAAACTCATGGATGGATGGATGGATGGATGGATGAGTTTGTCTGCAAACTCATGGATGGATGGATGGATGAGTTTGTCTGCAAACTCATGGATGGATGGATGGATGGATGGATGGATGAGTTTGTCTGCAAACTCATGGATGGATGGATGGATGGATGAGTTTGTCTGCAAACTCATGGATGGATGGATGGATGAGTTTGTCTGCAAACTCATGGATGGATGGATGGATGGATGAGTTTGTCTGCAAACTCATGGATGGATGGATGGATGGATGGATGGATGGATGGATATGTACACATACACACACTTTACAAGGAAAGTTGTTTAAACTGGAAGAAGTCATTGATTTTTGACACCAAAATCTTAATTTAATAATTGATTTAGTGAACCACTGACAGCCTGCTTCTCACTCTGCCTTCCAGTGTGGCCATTCGAAACAAGTGGTTTGACAACATGTTAGAAAAACAAGTTTGTTTTAAGCCTAACCACACCCTACACCCTTTACACCCTCCTTCCGACTTTTCACAATGAATTATAAATCTGACAGTATTTTAATAAAACATGAAGCTTTTTCTTCCTTCCAAACTTTGAATTCAAGAAACCTGCCTTGACCTGTGTGAGACAGACAGATATTCAAAGGTGACATCTGTGTGTTCTTCTGAGAGCCTACTATTGTATTATGCTGTGTTCCATTTACCTCGGAAGTCAGAGGTTGGAACTGGGAATGACATCACACCCGAGTTGACCCCGTTCCAATTACAAGTCGGAAAACAGGGGTAGGGGGACTCTAGCTAAGTTAGCCATTGTTAGCAATACCATTTTGTGGTATTTTGTGCGTGCAAACGCCGTAGTCACACAAGTCCACAGATGGAGATGGACAGTACTGTGTGTACGGCTGATTTAATAAGACACAAATAAGACAGAGGTGCTGAAAACAGTATATCCATACAGCTTTCACTACTGTTGAGGCTCGGAGTAGCAATGTTGGATTGTGATGTCGGGCTTGGTGAGGTTCTCCCGACTTTCCGAGTGGGAAATCTGACTTCCCATTCAACTGGAACGCATCATTAGATTGTAAGAATACCTGGATCATCACTCTGAAGGGGTACGACTGTAGATGAAGGTCCAGCAGTGTCGCTCTCTTCTGGACTACTGCTAATATCTCCCTCCCCTGGATCGCCATCAGTGAATCGGGTTTTATCTGCAAACACATTGCAAAAAGTCTGTTTTGCAATGACTTTCTATTTATTACCCAATTACAAAGAAGTGATTCAAAAGTACTCTTTAGATGGGAAAAAAAAAAAAAAAAAAAAGCAAAGTAGGTCATAGTTACTGTAATCGAAGAGCTCAAAGAGGGCGTGAAATGCTGGGTCGGACTCTGTTTGCTCCAGAATGTCATGGATGGCATCGTCACTCATGTGGATTTCCCCCTGTACCAAAGGATATATGTCAGGAAGTAATGTAACGACATACAGGAAAATGTGAGTGATCACTATAACTGTTCACGAGGAACATCTTTGAGGACAAAATAGGAATCATACTGTTATGATATTAGTATTTGAGTGTTTCAGCACCTGTAATCCCAGGATTTCATCTATAGACTGGTCTGCCTCCACTGTACTGGAAGGGGCCTTAGATGTTTGGGGCGTTGGCTCACTGATATTAGAGATGAAACAGAGAAGAAATTAGTACAGCCATGTTATAACATGCTTGCAGCAATGTCACAACTTTGAATCCCACGGAGAAAATCATCTATCACAACAACTTAATACATATGCAGTGAGGTAATGCAGCGGTCCAACTCAACACTTACTTGGCGAGGATTTTGTTGATGTTTTCAGCAAGCTTCTCTTGTAACGATCTGTCCCCCAATATCTTGTCACGTGCATTTTGTATCACAAGTTGCTGTGGAGATTAGCATGTGTTGTGAAGTCACCAAATTTATGAAATGTATTGCTTTTAGGAATACAGAGAGATAATGTTGAAAATTCTTAGGCCACCTACTGTTTTGGCTAAAACCAGCTCAATCACATTAAAAGTTCAGTGTTAAAGCCTTATTGCTCTGTCTGGAGCATCCTGTTATTCACCATACTTAATCAAAAATTAAAAACACATTTATTTTAGGTGTCCTAAAACAGTTACAATCTAAAAAAGGTAATTCAGCCCTAATTTGCTGCACCAGATGGTCCAAGATCATTGTATGACTGAAAACGCTTGTTTGTTCAAAATGTCTTAGTGTTAAGGAAACCCAACAACTAACATACAGATTTACTTACAGGAAAGTTCTCATCGACGGCCTCTTCAGGTTGGGATTCTGCGTTGGGGGCACTGACAGCCATGGCACATCTGCCAGGGGCACTGGACCCACTCTGAGCACCACCTCTCTTCCTGGGGGTGTCCCTGAAGGCAGCAGAAAAGATTATAAAAGGGGACTGCCAACATGCATAAGGCATGGACAAAACAAAAGAGCACTATAAAGCGCAGTCTCATACAGAAACACCACAAACTGAAGCTTCAACCTAACAGGCCAATCAACATTTCTCACGGTGGACATTTTTTGACTTGTCATAGTAAGCACATGTGTGACAATTAACAATAATGATGGTGTTGTTCTAGTGAAGTGTTTTTATTTTTATGTCATGACACATCAAAGTGTCTTCTGCGAAAAAGGCCTATTTATTAACATCTACTTCTGTACTTTAGTTCTGCACCGAGAAAGCAGCAATGTTAAGCCAATGGGGGTTAGTAGGACAACAGACTCCGTCTTTAATGCTCTCTTCTTAATGGGTTATGAACATGAACTGCAATTTAGCAATAATAATCATCCTTACCATTTCCGTCTTCCAGGAGACATTGGACCTGGGTTTAGCCGATGTTCCGAAACAATTATCTGTATAGGTGAATCTCCTGTATGGGCACATATGTCACACATACAAAAGCAATTTTTTTGTGATTGATGTTAGCTTGCAAGCATGACAAAATACAAGCTAATACACTAAACTTTTTCCATCTCAAAAAACACAAGATTACTTTAGTTCAAATCAAAAAACTCCAACACGACATGGTTTCTTTTAGCATCTCTACTGTATTAAACCAGCACAGGGAAATGACCACCACTGCTGAGAATATAAAATAAATGTGACTATTTGTTTTTAGATTCTTTTAGATTAAATTCAACAAGACATGTGAAAACAAAAACACCACAACCTTCTAAACGGTCAGCTCAACTACTCTGTAAATAAAACGACAAATACAGAAAGTACTGCATGTTTTGTGATACTGACTGGGCGTATTTAGTGATTGATTGACATCCTGGATCTGCTGGTGTGTGCCACTGCCGGTAACTGGTCGGGTGTGCGTGGCCGTGTAGCCCACAGGAGTGGAGTGGCCGAGCATGCTGTGGGAGATGTGTGCAGGGCTGATGATGGAGCTCGTTTCAGAAACTGATGAGCAGACAACACCGCTAGCTGAAGCCACAGTCAAGACCCGCTGTCTAGCCATGTTTGCCACTCCAATGCGTGAACGTGCTGCAATGAACAGAGGCTGATAAATAAAAGGCCTACATACAAACCCTAAGCAAACACAGAACTCAGACAACCTAATTCATACAGTACTTATGGTTACATCTTAAATCAACAGTTGATGCTGATTATTTGCACATGTATTACCACAGTGTTTCCCACATTTTGCTAATATAGCTGGTCAGTTGGATTCAATATGTTGGTGCTAGAGGCTCCAGTATATAACGCTGTAAACACAATAAGCTTCAGATTAGGGAAGCAATTTTTCAGCCAGTCAGATTTTTCCAATATGTACAGCTGCTTATGCTGTAAATGTATCATCCTAACAGAATCTACAATTACACTTTCAACTGCTTTTCCACATACATTTGAAAAGGTACAAATCATAACAAATATCTTGATGGCTGAGTCAAATGTACTTGGGTGGGTATCGATAAAAACTTATAGGAGACTGCAACTGCAATAGCAATGAAATGTGAAATTGAAATAGAAAAACTAATAACAGACTTACTTCTTTGACTTGCTGATAGAGCGGGGGAATTCTGCAATGACCTGAGGCAAGACAAGGCAAGTTTATTTGTAAAACACATAGTTCAGCAACAAGGCAATTCAGACTTAAGTTAAAGACATAGAAGAATAATGGAACACTATCAGTGATGAAGACCCAACTCAGTGTCAGCTGAGAGTTTAGATTGTGGTCAGTTTCATGTTAAAATGGTTGCAGTGATTTAAAGGGTGACATTTGAAGCTCATTACTTGATCTGGTTGAGTGTAAAATCCAGCTTTTTCCACAACGAAGTCATCATGGCAGGTACCTCATGACAAGACTCTGCTAAAAAAAATTACCAACACAAGCAGGGCACATAAATAAGAATATATGAACATACAATAGTAGCTACATTTTGTAATGGGAACAATGTCAGATAAGCTCACCTTTTGTTTTGGCAGACACATACTCATTTAAGATGGTAGTTAGGCCTTTCCCAAAGATAGACTATGTGGGAAAAACTCAATGAATCACAAATTTATGAGCATGACATTCACTTAACAGTTTGTGAGGGAGGCTTTCAGAGACAAAAGGCACACTTACAAATACACAAGCAGGAATAGTCCCATCTTCTGTGGTGTGTTCGGCATACTCTTTCAGGTTTTGGCACTCAAGGATGAAAGTTCGGCTTGTAGCGGACAGTCCCTCTTCTTGAAGGTACCCTGGAGAAAGACATTTACCAACAGCCAGTAAGAGCAGCCCACCAAAGTTCAAACGGCACAAGTAAGGTTTTAACGCTAACGCCAACGTACAGCTAACTTTACAGCTTTGCTTCGTCCGACAACACTAGCTAGCTAGACTTACCCAAAACAAGCCGGGCGACGTCGGACGGTAGCAACATGGCTGCCTGTTGGTTTGATATAAAGAGTGAAGAGTTAGCTAACGTTAGGTAGCTCCATGTTCAGGAAAAGTCTCTCATAAAGCCGTTATACAGCGTCTAATTAAAACCGTTCGTGGTATTATTGTGAAGGCGACGTCCGTCGCTTACTCAAAAGGCGGGGAACTAAAGCACGTAACCCGGAAGTTTCAAAATATATCTGGCAATTGGAATATTGGTAGTTGTAGTCCAATCCGAAACGTCAAACTCCACTACACTCTACAGGCTGCTTTAAACATATATATGCGTGTAGTAGATCTTGCATTTCTAATACATGCAATTTATCACTTTAATAACATTGCGGGCGACTAAACAATAAATTTGTTTTAATGTTGGCACCAAAGTGACCGGACACACTCGGTTCTAGCCATGACCAGGAAGTGATATGGCCTTTAGGCTGCTGATGCTGGGGCGGGAATTTCCTGCGTGGACTGAGTGTGCGTGCGTGTCTGTTAATGCACGTCAAGATGGCAAAGTTGTCAGGAGCACATTAACCCCAGCAAGCTACCCCAGTAGCGTAGCACCTTAGTTAACTGCATCTCAGTGCGTGACAGCGCCGTATCTACAATCAGTACGGCCATCAGAGGTCAGTGAACAGAGTGTTTGAATGGACGTTTGTGAATCGAATTCAAAACTAGTCTTGCAATGTTGTGTTGCCAAAGTGGCTCGTCTACAAGGCCAGACTGAATATAGAGTGGTTTGCTGTATTTAGGTTAACTGGTATGTATTTTATTTTTCATCTCATGTCAAGTTTGTCAGGAGTGCTTTGGAGAAGAGAGCTATGCTACTGTAAGTCACTTCAGTGTATGCATAATGTGGACGAATGACAACATCCTCTCTTGTCAACATCCTGCCCTGGCAGGTAGAATAGTCGAATCTACATTGATGAAAGCTGCGCACTCATCCACTGTTAAGCAAAATGAGTCTGGCTCTTCATGAACTCCTGGTCTGCTGCAAGGGGCTGGAGAATGATAAAGCTACAGAGAGGAAGGTAATCACACCTGCATATAAACTGCGTATACACAATGAAATTGGATGCATTGCACCAAGCCAACCAGTAGGTGAAGTGTAAATCCTACACTTTGATAGCTGTCCCCTCTCTTCCTGCCTCCAGAAAGAAGCTGAACGCTTCAGACGACTAATTCGAGCTTCAGAGGTTGTGCAGGAGTTGGATCGTACATCTGGACCTAAAGCTAAAGGCTCCAAGCAACTCACATGGGATGCTGTTTTCAGGTAATCGGAATTTGCATAATTGTGCATGTGCAACAAAAATGCATATACAGTTATCCAGTATAATACCAGTCATGTCTATCTTCAGTGTGATTTTATGCACACTGCAAATCTTTACTTGAGCTTGCAACTGTGGTGTTAATTCGTTGTACCTTGCATGCCAAGACTATATGCCTTTGTTTCCATCTTATCAGTTTAGTTTTACTTTTGTTTCTCTGCATCACTCACAAATGAATACTAGCTGACTTCTGGGAACCTTACTGTGCCCGCAGTGTAATCAAATAGAAATTTGACCTACTGTACTTAACAACACAGTAAATATGATTGGTTTTATATTTAGAATTTCTGATTTATTCCAACTTGTTCCACAAGAATGTTCTTATTCCATGTTGTGGAAGATACCTGTAAATTGTGTTTTCAATAGTTTGGGTTTTATTGGGTTCAGTTATCTTTTAGAGGCAATAGCTTGATAAATAAGCACTTTCTATTCTGTTTTTTCCCCAATGTCAGATTTCTGCAGCGTTATGTCCAGAAGGAGACAGAAAGCATGCAATCAAGCAAATCTGTCACAGCAACTACGCTGGCCACACGGCGAAAGAAGATGGCTGAAATGTGCAGCTTGATCAAATACTTCATTCGCTACGCAAACAAACGTAAGGACCCTGTCTTTGCGAGATCCATTAGTGGGTTACAGTACAATGCAGTTTAGGTGAAATGATTGTCATATAACAAGGGTGTTTTGTTCGACATTTTAGTTAATAGCTTTCTCTACTTCACGTGACTCATTCATCTGAGTAGAAAACAGCAACAATTTTGAGGAGTTAAACATATTGTTGGGATTACAGTTACAGTGTCTCTCTGTCTGCAGGCGGGCCTCGTCTAAAGTGCAGTGAGATGCTGAAACATGTGATGGACGTCCTGCAGAATTCATACAGCTGTTCAGCCTATGGAGAAGATTATAGCAGCCTCCTTTTAAAGGACATCCTCTCTGTCCGCAAGTACTGGTGTGACATCCCTCCACAGCAGTGGCACAGTCCGTGGGATATTCATTTCAATTACATGTATTTTAGATAAATGATTTTTAGCAAAATTTCATTAGCACTAATTTTATTTGTTGTTTTGCATTACACAGCGTTATTACTGTTGTCTGATATTGTATTACCAACTAGTTTAATCCGTTTACTGAATCCCCTTTGTTTATATTTGTGATCCTTAGATATTTTGGACTTGTACTGCAACTTGTTCAACACTTCATCCAAGTCCATCAACCGTGTTTTGGTGAGCAGGGTGATCCACACGGTGGTGCAGGGCTGCTGCATGCAGACTGACGGATTCAACGACTATCTGTTCAGCTTCTTCTCCAAAGCACTGCTAAATGCCAGGTGAAGACTTTAACCAACATTTTAAATTGACTGGATCTAATAATTCCACTCAACACAATGTTGGTGCTATCTTGAAAATCCATCATGATTTACTGTGAACATAATGTACACCAGCTAAATAAATAGATGTACTTCTTGTTTTCTTTTTTCTGTGATCCTGTTAGGCAGGAGAAACACTTGACTGTTTTGGAGCACCTTGTCTCTGGTCTCAACATCTTCTTGAGATCTGCGGCCATGAACTGTCGGATGAGGGTGTGTCACCTGGGAGAGGAGCTTCTTCCTTCTATACTGTATGTCTGGGCGGATATGAGGCCCAGCGCTGCTCTCAAAGAGGAGATTGTGGAGTTCTTTAACCTGCAGATTTGTGTTCACCACCCCAAAGGAGCCAAGACACAGGATACAGGTACATTGACCTTTTCTTTTTTCTTTGAAACA
Source organism: Sander lucioperca (assembly GCF_008315115.2). Classification (NCBI taxonomy): domain Eukaryota; kingdom Metazoa; phylum Chordata; class Actinopteri; order Perciformes; family Percidae; genus Sander; species Sander lucioperca. Next base: position 28,359,516 of record NC_050180.1, read on the forward strand.
GTTTTGTTTCTAGTGTATGTGATATATTTGGTTGTCTGTAGTATGGTAGACAGGCTTTATTGTGGGTTATGTATAGTTCCATATCGTTGCCGCCATCGCACCAAATGCTTGCTCTTGGGGAAATTGTTGTGTCTCTGTAAATTATGAGTGTGGTCTAGACTCTAGACCTACTCTATCTGGAAAGTGTCCTGAGATATTCTGTTATGATTTGTGACTATGAATACAATTAAATTTAATATACAGTTTCACCAACTTGCTGTGAGTAATTTCATCTTTAAAGTTCAAATTGCACCACCAAGGTAAGATTCCAGTACTCAGGAACTCCAATATCAAGCAATCTTTGCAAATTTCTAAACTAACTGAACAAACTAAAACTAACCATAAAATACAATTTTATACCATGAAATTATTGAAAACCAGTGGCTGAACAGGTGGTTTGCTTTGGAAAACTCATTATTTCAAAGTTAATGAACTAAAACATTTAAACCACAAGTATGACCTTAAACAAACAACCATTAACTAGTCCCCCTCTCTCATATTTTAGGTGCTCATGCTGAGGACTGGACCAGGTGGCGGAGTCTGCTGTACAACCTGTATGACGCCTTAATCAGAGAAATTAGCCAGATAGGCAGCAGAGGGAAGTACGTCACAGGGACACGACACATTGCTGTCAAAGACAATCTCATTGAGCTCACAGCTGACATCTGTCATCAGGTAATACAGATCAAGTCTCAAGTATGCATACAGAAAATCACAATTTCATTTTAATGTTAATATTTATGCAATTGTACAGCCAATTTAGCTAATATAACATGCTGTACATCTGTCTTGACAATATTATTTTCTCCATCTTGTGTTACCTGCATGTAGCTGTTCAGTGATAACAATGACACCCATGTATTGGAGGTGACCCAGACCTCCCTCAGAGCCACCCACATGGGCAGTCCCACCAATGGAGCAGCCAGCAAGCGACGGCGCATCGAACTAGGCTGGGAGGTCCTCCGGGACCATCTGCAGCCTCAGCATAATGACTTTGATGTCATACCATGGTATGAAAATCACAATCCAATTAATATAAGAACATTTTGAAGGTAAATAAGTTAGTACTAAGTATGGCTGCTTAGATTATTAAGCCCACAACAAAATCGCTCTCGCAACTTCTGCCGTACTACAGCAATCAAAAATCTAAAAGCAAATTATAAGACAGTATCACAGTTGCAGCTCCCCTATGTCTTCTTTTACAAACCGGTCAAATGGTCTCCAGATTTTCTCATACACCCCCAATTTGCCTCTCAATATATACTGTATATATGTCAGTCTCTCCATGGACATATAGACTTCTCTTTATTGATCCTTTTGGGATGACTCCCGCAAGGAAATTAGATTTAGATATAGTACATTGCTCCATATTCTTGATCCAAGCACCAATTGTAGGTGCCTCCATTTTCTTCCAGATGAGAGCTATACTCCTTTTTGCCTGTAGTATAGCAAAATCAATACATTTATATTCTTGGGGTTTAGATTATTTTTTAATTTGTGGTAGAAAAACACACAAAGTAGCCTGTTGTTTCTCTGATAGTTCTCACTCAAGATCAAGCGTCATGTAAAGATATTCAAACCCTCTTTTCTCCTCTCAGGCTGCAGATCACTGCAGTGCTGACCTTTAAGTACCCGTCCATGGTGCCCAGCCAGGAGGTAATCCCACTGCTGTCAGTGTTGTACCAGCTCCTGGCAGAGCAGCGGAGAGGAGAGAGGGGGCCGTACGTGCTGCGTTGTCTGAGGGAGGTGGCCCAGTGCCAGGCCCGCTGCCCAGAAAGAGCCCAAGTCCACAGGACGGAGCTGGCCCGGATGTGGGGTCGGGTGTGGACCCTGGCACTGCGAGGGGTCAGCTCACCACAAACAGAGGCCCTCAGCCTAGACCTGCTTAGCTCCATTGTCCACGGTGGACTGATCAATATGGACAGAGAATTCTGGAAGCTCTTCTCTGGATCAGCATGTAAACCATCTACGTGAGTCTCTGCCATTTCTCAATGTATAATGTTTAATTTGTTAATACTAAAAATCATTATGATCAATGTGTGTGTTTTTGTGTTTGCATTAAGTAGCCCTTTTTTCTCTCTATCCACAGGGGTGGTGCTCTCTGTCTAGCCCAGGCCCTACTAAAGTGTTCGGCCCCTAAAAGTATCATCTCCAGCTCAGGCTGGGACTATGTGGGGGTCACAGAGGGATCTGCCTCACCTAACCTGAAGGAGACCCTCATATCCTGGCTGCTGATGACGGATCAGAGCGAGGAGATGGAGGATAGCTCCAGACCTCACCCTATCATTTGCAGGTTGGTGCTGTGTTGTTTTTCCATGTTAACTATCAGACTTTGACTGTAGATAATTGTATCCTGGTTCAGTTCTTGCTTATTTAATGCTGTAAATTGTAATATCTTTAGACTATCTGCCATAATGGTTAAATGATGGGTTGCTACAGTTACAGACTGAGGTTCTCCAGGGGATACACTGCATGTATAGAAACAGAAAACCTTAGCTCCAAATGTGAATTACATTTTCCTTTTTCAAAACTGTTCTCTTTGTTAAGATGCATCTATTTTTCTTTGATTTTACGATAACGGTCTGTAAATGTATGCTTCATTTTGATCTTGTGTGCAGAGACTTTCCTTTCAATCTAATAGCAAACATCCTGGTCTCCCTGACCTTGAAAGACACAAGAACTGGCCTGAAGTTTCTGCTGGGTACTAAAGGAATGGAAAGGTGAGGGAAATTAACAAGTCTCACACACTGTACAGAGTACCAAAATCATAGACATGATGACGAATCCACCCCCTTTCACCCCCTTTTTGCACAATACAAGTGTCAATTGCCACTTTGGAATAGAAATCGTTTAGCTGCCAATTACTTTTTTTCAGTGCCTTTTTTCAAGAACAAACCTCATCCAAAGCCAAAGACCTGGAAGAGATCGAGAGGCTTTACTTGCAGTTCAGCTTCAACGCGCTGCACTCAGCGACGCAAAAGACTGACGAGTCAGTGACGACGGCTTCATCTGGAGGCCAATTTACAGCCGTCCCCTGCCTCAGAAAGAAGTTGGAGCAATCCCTGCTTTGTGTGGCTGACAACTTGCTCAACTGCTACTCTCCTGATGTGAGTGGAAGTTAATACTTGTGTGTTTATGTGTCTGTGTAGTCATCACAGTGACCAAGTGGTATTTGTTCTGATTCCCACTACCACAGTCTCAGTCCACTCCTCCAGAGTGTCTGGTGCGCTGTTTCAGTCTGCTGACTGGTGTTCTAGCAAGTTACGTGTCCGCTGGGTTTCTGACTGAGGAGGAGGCCTGCCGCTCACAGCTCTTCACTAAAGCCAAGGTATCATTCAGATGCATTGCAGTAGAGTTGTCATTACATCCTTTGGTGATTATTCGTCCCAGCCTCTTAAAAATAAAATAAAAACATTACGTCAAAGCATAGAAGAATTTAAGGTTGTTGGTGTGTTTTTATTACCAGGCCCTGGCTCAGGACTTCAGCGGTTTTGTTTCCAGTGTGAAAGTGAAGATGACAGAGGAAGGAACCATGAGCACACTGAGATCCGTCATGAAGCTCTGCACACAGTCAGCCAGCAGAAAAAACAAGGTGACATCATGACAACATGCATAAGCTGAAATAATACAGCAGTTAGATTAACAATTAACAATGTATGGACAATCCAGACATTAAGTCTGAACCAGACACCAGGCCAACCATTCTCTGCAGTCCTTGCACGCACTCACACATTCAAAATGAATTTGAGTTAGTTCATCTTTTTGTCCTTTTTTCTGCAGGATAATATTCATCCTATCTCCTCCAGTCTGTTCATTATGATTCTGCCGGCCAGTCTCCTCAGTGAACTAGCTGAGATCTGCAAACTGTTGGTAAGTGACATATACATATATACTATAAATATAGTACAATCAAGATGCTTGTAGGCTGAGGATAAAACAGGAAAATCCTTATTTTCAAGCACAGAGCTGATGTGCTGAATTAGTCTCACTTCCTCTCATCTCTTCAGTTAAGCAGTGTTTCTAAGAGAGTCAGTGTTGTGGATGAAGACGATCATATGGATGATGACTGGGACGTGACCAGAACTCAACAAGGAGACGACATTGACTTGTTCGATGAGGGCGAAGAGTCCCACAGCAGCACCAATGGGACCCACAGACAGAAGGGAGACAACAGTGACACTTCCTGTGGGCCAGGTAGGGAGGGATCCTTTGCTCTTCAAATAAGTGCCTTTCCTTGGATTATAAATATTTTGTATAATTTATGCAGATACAAGTACCACACAAATTGGACCATTTTCTGAAAAGAGTGTCCACTAAATTACACCATACATTGAGCATCTGTTATAAATATTATATGGTAAACAAAGGTGGAATTTCACTTGTAAGAGGAATACAGTGTGTTAATACATGTAGTTCCAAGTCTGCTTACATATAGCAGAAGTAGTTGGGGAAAAAAAAAAACTATGATTTGTTGTTGGGTTGTTAGTTGCTGATCTTCCTGTCAGTGGATAACAGGTAAAAGAATCTTGGTTCTTTCCTCCGTCAGGTGCAAGAAGTCTGTTAGCCGACGATTATCTGGTCCAACAGGACCTGGCTCTCCTTGCAGTCTTGGAGTTCCTGTGTGAGTGTGGCTCCATCCAGCCCGTCCACGGTCTACTTTTTAAACCGCAGGATGTGCGACGCAGGCTGCTGCAGTTGGTTGAGCAGATGGACTTTAACAAAGCCCTGCACCTCAACATGGTGGGTAGCAGCTGCTGTGGAGCGTCATGGTTGCTGTGGCAATGATGGTTCAGCTGATGAACACTAATATCTGGTTCTCTTCCAGTATCTCGTCCTGTTGAAGAAGCTTCCTGCTGAGGACTCGCTCTCTCCGGAGGAATTTGATTCACTGCTTCGTCCTCTAGCGTAGGGAAATCTTTCTGTAACACAAATGAATGTTTGCTCTTATAATGCATCCATTTCTGTCTTTAAAAAATCTAATCACGTTTAATGTATTTCACCTGTGTGTTATGCTGTGTTTACAGGGACCTGTGTTCTCTGTACCGTCAGGACCAAGAGATCTGTGCTGCTGTTCTGCTGGGTTTGTTACCCTCCATCAAGAGCCTCGGGAAAACCCACCACGTGCCAGAGGAGATGAGACATGTTCAGGGATCTCTGCTAAAAGTGGTGTCGGGATTCTGGTTAGCTGTGTATTTTTTTTACAATATAAACAGATGCAGGGTTGGTCTGTAAGAGATTATGTCCCTAAAATGAAGCCTCTGTCTGTGGCAAGGAGCCTTCAGTCTTTGAAGGAGGAGGATCAAGTGTAAAATATGTGTCCTCTGGTTGTCACAGAAAAGCAAAGTCTTTTCTAAAAGTTATTTTAATTAAACTTTGATGAAAGGGCTACAGTATTAGACTTTGAAAACATGAATCACGGTTTTCTGTTCATGTCTATCTCAGTCATAATCTGTCTGCAACTTGTAGTTCATTTAGTTTCCCTTATTAACTCAATCACTATGCTGTGTTTCAGTTTCCTGAGCCAAACAGGCAAATGCATGGCAGCTGTACGAGCTGCTTTAGTGAGATGTCTGGTTGCCTTGCTGGAGGTGAGCTATCACAGAGGTTTAGGCAATACTATTGCAAAGTTATTGTATGTATCTGCACAATGAAATCTTGTATTTCTTTCTTTTATATCTGATTCTGAATGAATGATATAAGCCAGACACCTTGTGGTAGTTTATTAAAATAAAACTGGTTTCTTTATTGACTAGTTTGTTTGTTTTTTTAGTCAAAAGATTAAAGCTGCTTTCAGTATTTTAGGTGCCTGAATTGTTTCAGAACAACACTTTCAGTCGATATCTTAACACTCAAGACTGGAGAATAAAAAATGTACCACAAACCTTCACCCTCTTCTCAACTATTCTGTATATTCTCTTTAGGTTTCAGTTAAAAATCAATCTATTAATTTTATTAGCAGCACCTCTTTTTGTGTTTTTGACTTCTCTCCCCTCTGACAGGCTGACCCGTGTTGTAAGTGGGCATTCTTAAGTATCAGAGGGCCTGACGGAGAAGAAGATCGCCCAGTATCTGTCATCCTTCCATCTCACCTCGCAGATGCCCACCACCAAGTCCGCATGCTGGTAGCCATGTCAGTGGAGAGGTACGTTTTAGCCGGGGACTGATAATGTGTCAGGAAGGGTACATTTTATAAAAAGTAAAATGTACATTACACAATAGATGTCACATTACATCTCAACATGGTAAATCATGGAGCTGATTGTCACCATTATTCTCCTGCGTCTCAAGGTTGTTTCTGGAGCTAAGACCAGAGCATCCAGATAAGAGAAACATGCTGCCGCTTAAACACCAGCAGGCGGCTTTTGAGAATGTTTACCTGAAGGCTCAGGAAGGAATGAAGCTCCAAGTAAGTTCATTAGGTGTTGTCATAAATCAGGAATAGTTCATTATGCATGCGTTTTCCACCTCTGTTTGTTTTCCTAATGCTTCTTGTGTCTCTGTGATCATCCATAGAGAAGCAGCTCTTCAGAGGACCAGCGCGACGAGTCGTTTAACCGCAAGGCCACCCTGTTGAAGAGTTTGTCTGTTGTGCTGTGTTGTAGCCCAGTCTGTGAAAAACAGTCTCTGTTTGCCCTCTTCCAGTCCTACAAGGAGAACAATATAGAGGAACAGCTCATCAAAAAGGTAATGATTTCTGGGCCCTGTGCATTGTGGAAATTGAATAAAAAATAACGTTTACATTTTAAAAATAAAATAAATCTTACTTGCATAACTAATCTGATACTTGAGTGATCTTTTGTTTTTCAGTTAGAGCTTATTTTTATGCATCACTGTATGCCCTAAAAAGTTAGCAAAATCTTGCCCTTTTCCCTATAAAACAACAAAGTAGAGAAAGAGCAGAGTAAGATGAACTGTTTCTGTCCTTCTTTTTGTTACAGATGTTGTGCAGTGTATCCAGAGCGCTGGGCTACAGGAGCGGGAAAACACTTGTCAGTTCTCACCTGTACTACTTGGTAGCTGAGTGGCTCGCGCAGAGACAGTCTGATGATCGCTACACTCTTGGATCTTTTCCCTACACCCTCCTAGACCACGACACAGTCAAAGATTTCTATAAGTGAGGAACTAAACTTCTATTATTTTCCTTTTATGTCACACAAATCCATGATCCAATGATATGACATTAAGTAAAACACTATGAAGGAATGGTTGATATTAAAATCCCACATCGTGTGTGCCCTTGAAGGTCTTCCTACCAGGTCTTGATCCCTCACCTGGTCTTCCTCGATGACTTTGAGCAGGTGAAGTCTATTGGCAGGTATCTTGAGAAGGACTGGAAAGAGTTATTGGCCAACTGTTTTCCCAAGATCATGGTCAACATCCTGCCATACTTTGCCTTGCCTGGCCAGGAGTCACAGGTCGCACAGCAGAGAGAGAAGGCCCACAAAGTGTACGACCTGCTCAAAGATGCCAACTGTCTGGGCAAACAGGTAAGCACAGCTGTTTAACATCAGCCTACATCTGGGAATTAGATTTCTTATTCTATGCAGCTTCATGACAATAATTCACTTTTTAAAACCGTGAAAGAGACAACAAGGAAAACAAGTACATTTCATTGTTGGACCAGATGTGGACATATAGTACACTTATCTAAAGTAAGAAAGAAAGTATAAGGTACATCTGAAGTGCAAAAGGACAGAGACGTGTGACTATTGTGAGGTTTCCATAATGTTCTGTAACATGGCATTTGTCAGAAACCTTTTGCACATTTTTCTCATGTGTCTTACATTTTCAGAATGTGTTGCCCCAGTCTAAAACGGTTGCTAAACTGGTCTTTGTCTGTTCTGAGATCTGTACAAAAGGTTATACAGGATCCCAGGGTCAAATGAGTGTGTGCAGTATGTGCCACGTATGATTAAAAAATATCCATTAATTGAATGGCAAATTGAATTGACTGTGCTACACATCTGTTCCCATGTTTTTTTCATGTGTCTGCAGCAAATTGACAACCTGATCCACAGTAACCTGGCGGACATAGTGGTGGAACTGCTGATGACTCTGTATGAAGGAAGTGGAGCTGAAGGGGACAAAGGAGACCTAAAACGCTTTACAGGGTAATGGTAGTTAAAACTTACCATGTTTTTTATTAGTCCTTTTTTATTTATTTGTTCATTTGTTTATCCATGTATTGGTTAACCCCAGTTTCACCCTGGGCTTTAATAATTGTCTATCCATCAATCAATTTTTTTTAAAGAAAAAGTATAACTAAATAACTGTTTAATGCTCCTCAGGGAACTGGACCCTGTACCAAACCCACCATACTTCAGCTCTTATGTCATTAAAGCTACACTGGACTACCTCAGCATGTGCCATAGTGCAAACCACAAAACTTTGGTAGCCATTCTGTCAAAAACTCCGGTAAGACAGTCGAGTTGGCCCTGATGTGGAACTACTTTTTTTTTTTTTTTTGCTTTCTTGTTTTACTGTTTGTGTTTTTACTGTTCTATATTATTGTCCTGATTGTTGTCCCTTCTTTGTGCTATAGATTTCTATCCAGAGGATTCTGCTGGCGGTGTGTGAAAGAGCAGCAGAGACGACCAACAGCTATGAACGCCATCGCATCCTCCTCATGTATCACCTGTTTGTCAGCCTGCTGCTCAGAGAGGTGAAGGACGGCCTGGGAGGAGCCTGGGCCTTTGTCCTCAGAGACATCATCTACACACTCATTCACCATATCAACAGCAGGTTGGTGCACACAAATACTCACAGGTAACATACATGCAGTGTCACACATGCTGTGTAGACACAAACAATGCACTTCCCTGAGAAGGTCTGTGTTTCTCTCACCCTCAGACCAGTTCACTGTGATGAGGTTTCTAACCGAAGCCTCTCCCTGTGCTGTGACCTGTTGAACGCTGTGTGTCGGGCAGCTCTGCAGTTCTGTGATGATGCTCTAGATTGCCACCTACAGGTCATCACTGGGACTCTCACAGCTCTGGTGTCCAGTCGGCCCACCATCTCACAGCAGGTAAGTGACAGGGATTCTGTTTTGTAAGTTCAATATCAATTATATGTAATTATTAATGAATGGAGACCAATGCAACAAAATTCTGCATTTAAGAAGCAGTTATGCAACACTGCTGTGGACAAAAGCGCCCACTTCCTTCACAAGTGGACATTTGGGCCCTTGAATAAACATTTTTCTAAATATCTTACCATTTTAGAGACTTTTTTTTTTTACATCCAAAGCAAAGTGCAAAACATTTACTTAAAAAAACACAAATAAAAAAATAAAAATTAGATTTCAGGGTAGTACTGTTTTTCACTTATCAAGCTCCCCTTAAGACATTTATTATTGTTTTGCATTTTGAACTGTTTGTGAGAAATGTCTGCCTCCTTTCCTCTCTGGCCCTCTAGGTGCTTAGTCTGTTGCAGTTTCTCGTGATAGAAAATCAACAGAAGTTAAAAGGAGCCATCAGCAGGTTGGAACCTTTTCCTGACCTCCCTGAATTCAGAGAGCTGCGGTCTGTACAGCATAAGCTCAAACATAACACTGGGACCTTTACACTGAGACAGGTAATGGCCTAACTAATATCCAAGTATTACTATCTTGTATTTTTTTTAATGCATATGTAGTTCTGATTCTTCAGTAAATCGAGGGGTGGGTCATAGTTATCAAGGAAAAGGAACAATACTAAATTTCATTGCTGACCTACATCCTCCATGTTTTCCTTTTACAGGAGATAGCCCACTTCCTGTCAGTGACGTCCTGTGACTCCTTACCTCTGACCAGACTGGAGGGGCTGAAGGAGCTCACCAGACAGCTGCATGACAACAAGGGACAGATCAGAGAGCTGCTCAAAGAGTGCCAGGGTACAATGCCAGATGTGGAAACATAGGTCTATGCATAAACAAAAGTTGTGGCATGTTAAATGTCTAATGAGCTTGTTCTGTCTCTCGCTGTCCTCCCTGCAGCTGAACCCACTGACAGTGTGCTGGTGAAGCTGGTTCTCAGTCTGCTGCAGCTCTGTAAGCTAGCAGTCAACCACCAGGGAGGAGCCAACATTTTAGGTATGAAATCCAATAACTTCTATAGCGACAGCAGCTGTGTTCTTGGCCATGTATGGACACATTAATCACTAACACAAATCTGTTCCTGCAGAGGCAGCAGGCAGCTGTCTGGGAGAACTGGGTCCTGTGGATTTCTCCACCATCGCCCTACTTCATGGCAGAGACCCCCTTTATGAAAAGGCTGTGTCTCTCTTCACCTCCACTGAGTCGCAGTGTCTTTACATCATCCTCAACTGCATGAATGATGCACTCACTCAACAGCGGTACACTAAACCCTAGATTTTATTAATCCAAAGTTTGTTGTACATGGCTATGACTATGAAGGAGCAAGCGGTTTGTGTTTGTATTGATTGCGTTCTGTGCTTTTATTGTGTGCCAGTATTGAGGTGAGGCAGGCAGCCGCTCAGTGTGTGATGAGCATCCTCGCCACTCAGTCTGGAGTCGACTTCTGGGAGCAACACAAAGACAACAGAGACCCCATGCTGGCCTACCTCAATCCTTTTAGAAAGGCCAAGAAAAAGGTGGGTTGCAGATGTCGTATTTACAGTATGTACGTATACTAATTAATAAAAAAAGATCAACCCAAATACTTTTTTACCACTCTGCTCTAAAAAACACTTTTATATTATAAATACAAGTATGAATGTGTTTTTGTGTACGCACATGTAACGTCTGTGTCTTCCTGATTAGGGGGAAGCTGTGAGTGCTGAGGGGAGTTCGGAGGCCAGGGAGAAGCTGGAGAGTCAGGAGTTTTGGATTCCGCAGGCGGGCAGCCACAAAGCCTGGCTGAAGGCTCTGTGCACCGCCCTGCTCGACAGCGGAGGAGTCAGGAGTGAAGCTCTGCTGCTGTCACGGCCATTGTGTCTGGTGAGCACACGGAAGATACCTTGAGAACTCTTACCCTTCATAACTGGACTGTCTACTACACATCCACAGTTTGCATGTGGATCCGTGTGCCTAAAAGTATCCACATCTTGGATTGTGTTTAATTTCTGTCTGTGCTTTGGAGCATTTTGTAGAATTTGTGGTCCACATTTTGTTACATAGCAGAGCTCCAGATCTTAGCGCACCTTATTTCCCCCGTCTGTCTCCAGGTGAGGGTGGACTGCTGTCAGAGGCTGCTGCCCCTCATCATCCACTCCATCCTTCTGGAAGACTCTAATGGTTCGTGGAGGGAGCTGCTCTCCTCCCACATTCAGGACTTCTTCAGCTTTTGTTCCAGAAGCGCTCAGGCCTCCAGTCGTTCTGCCACACCTCTCAACTCTGACTCCGGTAAGTTTGAGAGTATGGCAAATAATAATAATCATAATTTATCTGTCTTTTCATCTACTCACATTCAGTAAACTGTATGGTTTTCTTTGTTTGTGATTAGCATTTATCATTCTTCACAGAGTCAGACGCTGCCAGCCAGGGCTTGTACGACAAGACCTCACTTCGTACCATGCTTGCTGTTATTGACTATCTGAGACACCAACAGAGACCACTGGACGCTGATAGGTTTGCACTGTTATTGTAATCAAATTTGTTTTATATAAAAGTTATTGTTCAGGCACTCTGCATTTTCTATTTGGACCTGCTCTCTCCCTGATTTGCTCATGCTACGGCAAGATGTGTCTCCGCTAATGTAGGTGCATGTAAAATGACACGCAGTGTGTGGAGTGTCTTTGAAATAAACACTGTATCCTTCTTCCAGCAACTCCTGTGGCACAGTGTGCGACTCAAACTTCTGGCTGGAGCTGAACTATCTGGAGGTGGCCAAAGCTGCTCAGTCCTGCTCAGCACATTTCACCGCTCTGCTGTACACTGAGATCTATGTGGACAAGATCAAAGCTAACATGGAGGACAGTCGAAGGTATGCAGAGAGTTTAACTTTTAAACATGGGATTTTAATTAATGTCTAGTTATGTGTCGGATTAAGACATTTACATATTATTTTAAGTTAACTTTTACTACATGTTAAATGTGTATTCTACGTGCTTTAAACAATATGTATATAATTTTTTTCCTTTTTTTTGCAGTTTTAATGTTTTTTTTTAATCTGGGTTATAATAGAAAAACTAAATCTAGATCAATTTTTGTGTTTTGAGAGTTTTATCCAATTCTCCTTTTTTTTTTTTTTATCCATGTATTTACCAAATCTGCAGAACCAAGTCCAGAGTGACACGTAAGATAAATTTTGAAGAGAACAGCCAGAACTTCACCATCTCCAGCCTGACTGAGAAGAGTAGGGAGGACACTAATATCAGCCTACAGGTCAGTTCCTTATGTAACAATTTTGTTTTGTAAATTAACAATAAAAAGCAATTGCTCATTCAGATTTCTCCTTGATGTAAAAACGTATTTCTGAAAAATGTCCCCCTGGAAGTAACAGTTACAGTTTGATGTGTAGTGTAATGACCACCAACTTCAAACTCAAATTATTCACCAAAGCTCAACATGCATTGTAAAGTACAGGGGTTGGGCACAACAATATAAATGGCTGTAAAATAGTTTATTCGGTCATTCTGTCATGTGTATTAAAATAATTATTTCATTCGTTCTGTGTACGACTCTCTCTTACTATTTGTAGGAGCTGCTGATTGAGGTGTATCGCAGCATCGGAGAGCCTGATAGTCTGTATGGCTGCGGCGGGGAGACGATGACCAGTCCGCTGACAAGGTAATCAATATGTTGATTAATGAGACCTGCATCCCTTCACATTATCACTTCTTACCTGCAGTGTTCAGTCATTATCAGAACTACAAAAGGTTGTTTTGTCACATTAATTTATAGGATTCGAACCTATGAACATGAGGCTATGTGGGGGAAGGCCCTGACTTCATACGACCTTCACTCTGCTCTGCCTGAAGTCACTCGACAAGTGGGAATTGTGGAGGTAAAATAATAAGAAAGTTAGATTCTGATGTGTTATATGACAGCCTTTCTCAAACCTTTTTTGCGCCAAGGCCCAGTAATGTTTGGCCCTCATCCTCTGTGCCCCACTTACGTAATTTTTTGGGAAAAGGAAAGACTATTTGTTCATTTTATGAACATTTAATGAATTATTTACACTTACATTTAGAGATGCACAGAGGTTAGAAAAGCACAATAGTGGCCCAAAGTTTCCCAGTATCTGCCCCCCTGGTGAGCTGGTACAAACATCTGGACCAGTCACATCTGGCCTGGCAACCCAATTGCATAGGTTTTGTTTCCAGATTTTGTGAGACAGAGTCAACACACATGTAGGCCTAATTTACTCTTCCCTCCTCTTTTGCGTCTTTTGTTGGGGAAGTAACCTCTTTAAATGTGCACATGGCACTTATTCATGTGAATCATACATAAACCCCTGGATAGCTCAGATGTGTTTCAGCAAGACTTCTGCTCATGTTTAAAACTTTGTGCACATTAAAAATATAACTCCTCCCATCTGTGTTCTCCGAGATTTGGAGAGTTGTAATATAGTCTGCTGTGCATGTTATTTCTCCGCTGATATAGTAGTATCTCATTCAGACCGTCTGACAGACACAGAGGCCCATTTGGGTCTCTGGTCTCTGACAAAGAGACGTGAGAAGTGGCTGTATGCTGCTCTTCATCGGAGGTAGAGCATGGATGCAACGCATCACTGCCCACAGCAGAGCGAGTCCACTAGAATTAACTGAAGTTGCTACACTTACCAGCCGCGCTGCTCACCTCTATTTTTACAGAGAGTGGACACAAAACGACGGACGGGTCTGCTTCAGAGCTCTGTGTGTTTGAGCCTGAACCATAGACCGTAAACGTCACGTCATGGGAACTTTAAACAAAATGTAGCAATATTATTGCACACCTAAACTTTGTATTACCTAGATTTAAAATTACATTCGGGGGTACAATCAAAACATTCGGCACCAGCGTGCCTCCCTGTCATCCTCTCTGTGCAGACTCTAATACAGCGGTCCCACAGCAGCCCATGCACCGTTATGTATTCATCAATAACTCTAAAGATTTATTTTATGTATTTGGGGATTCCCGGCCCAGCATTCCTCCACGGCCCGGTGCCGGTCCGCGTCCCATAGTTTGTTAATTATATCAAGTATTAATGCAGTGTAGTTCAGCCTCTTCAGTTGTAATGTTTGCACCAACAGGGCCTGCAGAACTTTGGTCTGTGCAGCATCCTTGCCACCTACATGAGGGGTCTGGAGAGTGAAGGGGTGGAGTGGGGAGCCGAGCTGAGAGAGCTTCGCTTCCAAGCCGCCTGGAGGAACACACAGTGGGACTGTGAGCTGTTGGAGAGGTGAGGCGAAGGGGGACATAAACGCATAGCTGAGAGCGCGGTGCCTGCTACACAAAACACAACTGTAACCCATCAGAGAATCAGAGGCAATCTCTCACTTATTACATTTTCCTCCAAATCTAATTTGTTGTATCAGGAGTGAGAAATCCAAACCAGGCTTCCACGAATCAGTGTTTTGTTCCCTGCAAGCGCTGAGGGACAAAGAGTTCTCCATATTTGATGAAACTATGAAACAGGCCAGGTATAGTAGACATTTAGGACACTCTTGGAATTTCAATTTTGAACTCTTACTTCAGTTCTCCACTTGTAAAATAATTCACCAATCTATGTGCTTGTGTGCTTTCACAGGGGTGCAGATGTGGAGGAGCTGTGCAGAGGCAGTCTAGAGGCTGTGTCTTCTCTGTACCCGGCTCTCAGAAACCTGCAGAGCATCAGGGAGCTGGAGAGTGTTAAACAGCTCTTTTCTAGGTGACATTAGCAGTAAAACATTCGTAACAACATACAACATAGTCATTAACACAGGAAAAGAGTCTTGCGGGTTTATTTGTTTCCTGTCATCTTGGGTTGTGCTGATGGAGATGTCTACTGCAGTGAATTTTTTAGAAGCGTTACCCTAATATACAGTATATTTGTTTTATGTACTTTTTAATATCAGGCCCTTCTCAGATGGGACTCTGACGGAAGTTTGCAGCCAGTGGCGACAGCACTCCCAGCTGCTCGCTGACAGTGACTTTGCTTTGGTGGAGCCCATTCTGGCTGTCCGCTCTGTGGCCCAGCACACCCTGATGTCCACGGTGGGAAACCCAGACAGCACCCAGTACCTTAGCTCTGTGCTCAGTGACCACCTCATGGAGCTCTGCCGGTTGGCTCGCAAGGCTGGGAATACACAGGTAGCATCTGAGTGTGTGTGTGTGTGTCTTTTATTTTCTAAGTGAATATGATCAGCACGGTTAACTACAAAATGCTCACAGTGTTGTGATTCCTGTCCAGCTGGCAGAGCGGGCAGTCTTCCAGATGAAGCAGCATGGTGGTGGAGGGTCCTGGGCATCATCCCCTGTGTTGTCATGGCAACTGGAAGAAGCCCAGGTGTTCTGGGCAAAAGGAGAGCAGGGACTGGCGCTGGGCCTGCTAAGAGAGATGATACGCAACCTTGAAGAAAAGGTCAGACACAAACACAGCTTTAGAAGATATGTATCACCTGTGTTGTATCAGAAACCTTACTTTAATTATGGAACATACTTAAATGTTATAATGCTATCCCCTGAGGCTATTTTCCACATTATAACACATGTAACGCAGTGAGATTGAGCAGTTTATGAACATGACTAACTTCATCATCATGCATCGGAACAATACAATTAAGTAAAATCAACACTTACAAGAAGTTTTGTTTTTTGTTGGTTAGGTGGACTTGAATCCTGCTCTGGTCCCGGTCTACACCGAGTGCCTCAGGCTGTGTGGTAACTGGCTGGCTGAGACCTGCCTGGAAAGCCCCGGAGTAATACTGGAGAAGTACCTGGAGAGGGTAAGAGGAAGCTAAAAGATAATGACCCTATTTAATGGGCAAGCCTTGTTGTATGACTTATATGTTAAGGGATATCTGCTTAGGACAACAGCAAAACATAACTGTTTTCATACAAACTCATTAGATGTCATGAAAGGGGTTGTACAGATTTAAAAATAGTTTTGTCAGTGCTTAAATAAAAATCAGCTTCAGTGCAGAACTATTTTCTGCCAAGACCTTTTATTTCATGTTCATGTGAGTGGCAAAATCAGGCAGACAGGAAACTAAAAGGTCTCAAAATACCTAATACATGTAACTTATTGAATCTCTGTAACACATATTCGTACACACGCAGCAGGCCTCCCTCAGAGAACTGAATGAGTTATTACCCATCAGCCAGGCAGTGTCTGACCACCCACACTCTTATATACAGACCTTAATTATTTATGTCCAGATAAATTAGGAGCAGGCCCAAAGACATAAATATTAAACTTCTGTGAGTTTACATTTTATGCCCTCGGGCTATGGCAGATTCATATGGACAAAATAAAATTATTCATGTGCGTGTTTGTGTTTGCCTGTACCAGTGTGTCTCTATACATTGCCATCCAACCTTTTTTTGTAGTGATATTTCTTGAGCTTTTTAAGTGCTTCTAGTGGAAGTAGTAGCCCACAGTTTTTACATTTTTGCATTGACACCTTTACCTCATTTTTTTTCACTGCTGTAAAAGTCTCTCATGTGCTGTTCTCTCAGGCCGTGGAGGTGATCGAGCAGGAATCAGGAGTTCAGGACTCCAGGCTGCAGAGTCAGCGGACTGAGGCCTTCCTGTCACTGGCCCGCTTCTCTGACGCTCAGTACCAGAGCATCGACAAATACATGAATTCCTCTGAGTTTGAGAACAAGCAGGCGCTGCTGGAGAAGGCCAAAGAAGAAGTGGACTTGATGAAGGAGCGTAAAGTGACGTCCAACAGGTCTGTGATAAAACATCTACTTGTTTTTTTGTTTTTTTTACTTGTTTAAATCACAATTTTTAAAAACACAGTTTTTTGCTACACGGCGGATCCTTTCCGTTAAGAGACTTAACATTTTAGATGTGCTCTTCTTTTTGACTTCACAGGTACACAATAAAGGTGCAGAGAGAGCTAGAGCTGGATGAGAAGGCCCTGTCCAACCTGCAGGCAGACAGACAGCGTTTCCTGTGTAAGGCGGTGGAGAATTACATCCAGTGTCTGGAGCAAGGTGAGGAGCACGACACCTGGGTGTTCCGCCTGGCTTCACTCTGGCTGGAGAATGCCGACGTTAAGGCCATAAACGTCATGATGAAGGTTGGTAAAACACACCCAAATTGCTTTGCATTTAAGTTTGGGATAAAAGCCACTCTGTAAGATGGAAGCTCGATGCTTAAGATTTCACTTATTTTGTGTTCCAGAAAGGGGTGAAGCAGATTCCTTCCTACAAGTTTCTGCCTCTCATGTATCAGCTGGCAGCTCGCATGGGAACCAAGATGGTAACTGGCATCACTGAGGACACGGGCTTCCATGATGTTCTCATCGATGTAATGCAATTTTTTTTTATTAATACACATTAACAGCTGTATTTTATTGGCAGCCATCTACAGCTGACTTTTCTCAATGATGACTTTCGTGTATCTGCAGAATTAGTCCAACCAGTGTCCCTCAATTCCTGAGAAAACCCAACTTTGTAGCAAACACAATATTTTAGCTTGATGCATATAATGGAATTATAAAAAGAAAACCTGCTGTTTTCTCTCCTCACAGCTGATCTACCGAGCGTCTCTGGAGCACCCTCACCACACACTCTTCATCATCCTCGCCCTGGTGAATGCCAACAAAGACGAAAACTTTTGCAAGACCCGGCTGTCTAAGAGCGCTCCCCGGCAGCCCTCACCATTTGACCTGGTGAGACTTATTAGATAATTCTCCGTTGCACATATTCATGATGTTGGAATACAAAGAAAAGTGAGGCTCCTCCAAGGTTTATGTAGCCATTAGTTTTATTCTACACTAGTTTTATTCTATACCAGTCTTGTTTTGAAGTAGAAAATGCACCCTTGTCCTTCACCCACCTTTCCAAATTAATTCTCTGCAGAGCTTTTTTTTTAACACCATCAGTTCTATTTTTACACGTGAATTTTTTCTTTTTCTTGCAGGAGCGCTCCGATGTGGCCCGGAAGATCATCAGTGCGATCAGGAAAAAGAGAGGCGAGATGATCCGAGGGATCGAGCGTTTGTGTGATGCCTACATAACTCTGGCTTATATGGACGCCAGCAAACACAAGACAGAGAAGAGTGAGTAGTCAGAGCACAGTGATGTACTTATATAAACACAGCGGATGGCATTTCAAGGATTCAAGGCTTTCTGTCCTTTTAAATGTCAAGAAATTCAAACATTGATCCTACATACTTTATTTCTGTTTGATTAGAGTAAAATTGGGGGAAGGACGCCTCTCTTTTCCTTACCCCTGAATGTGTGTATTACTGTATATGTCTAGCTGCTAAGTCATCCTTTGTGTCCTTGTTTTATTGTAGAGGCTATTCCCATCCCTGCTGATCAGCCCATCATGCAAATCAAAGACCTGAATGAGGTTGTCATCCCCACAATGGAAATCAAGGTGAGAGGTGATCAAACTTCTCAATTTTCATTCACTTACTCAAATATTTACGGATGCTAGGGAGTTCCTATTAAGTTTTACAAGGAACGATGGGATTGATTTGATTTAATTCAATTGACCCAGTGGATTTTATTTGGCTGATATTCTAGTTGAATGTCAAATAATGTGAAGATTTCCCTTTTTTTAATTTATTTTTGTTCATGTGAAAAAATAGATCTTAGATTTTCTGTTCGAGTTGCTTGAACATTGTTGGCAGTAAATCACTCATGACACTTACAGACATCTCAAACCTTAAATTTGAACTTCCCTTCTTGTGATATCAAATCAGTGTTTGATCATTTGTTTCCTGTCCCACATGTTAAACAACAGTACAACAAAAAAACTCCTCCAGACCAAACCAGCTCCATCGATGATGTGCATTTCAATATTTTATTTTTTAGGACAATATCTTTTAACAACTGTTTTGTGAGATAACAAGTGTTGTTTCATGCAAATAGGTGGATCCATCTGGTTGCTATGACAACCTGGTGACTGTCAGGTCCTTCTTGCCCCAGTATCACCTGGCTGGAGGAGTCAACCTGCCCAAGATCATTGACTGTGTCGGCTCTGACGGCAAGAGCAGGAGACAACTGGTCAAGGTAAGTGACGTGTGTGTGTGTCTAATGTGTGCCTGTTCCACACATGCACTGCAAACCTAAAATGATCTAGACATTATCTGACAGAGCTGTATGTGAGAACGCAAATGTCAGTTGGATCGGACATCAAGCTGCCAGTTCCCTAGTACAAAGTCTGTGTAATTTCCAATTGAGCCCATGTGTGAATAGAGTATCAATGTCTGGAGAATTCACAGCAAGCAAGTGGGCGTGTTGACAACGTTTCTATCATGTGGCCAGCTGAAAGCGGAAAAAAACAAACCTAATGGTGAGAGGGTGAAGAAAAAAGGTCATTTCCACTAAGACAGCACCCAAAATGTTTAACTGGAGAGACGACGAGACTCGGGATCTTCTGTCTGTAAGGGCGACAAGAGACTGGGTTGTTTATGACCATATTACGAACCGGCTACGTGACCGCCACATCATGTCCTGCCTCCTGCACGCTCTACCCAGCGCCACTCCTCGCCTCAACCAAACACGGACAATCTTTTGTTGTGTGCTACATCTGTAAAAGGGAAACTTCGGACAATGTCAGAAGTATGCCTTTGATTCCCTGACATAAGTGAGGTTGAGCTACAAACATGTGCAAAGACATTTTTTTCTCTGTTGGGTATGTGTGTGTTATTCACTAAACAAATCCCCTCTCTTTGAAGCTTAAGCTGCTGTCAGGTATAATTAAAGTCTGATCAGCCTTGACGGGGGACCCGCTCACTTCTAACTTTAACTTTAACAGTTCTTTTCTTTTCACCACTTCGATACTTGGGAGAGTCATGGTGAAATAACAGTTTTTCCGATCTTTAACTTCATTAAATAGATTAATATGCCATCGCTGTGATTTTTACATTTTGAGAACACAGAATTCAACTGAGGCTCAAAATGAGCTTCTCAGTGTTCCTGGGTGCTGTGGTACATTCTATGTTCTCCAGTGACCTTTGCCTTCTCGGTGTGAACAGGGTCAGGACGACCTGCGGCAGGATGCAGTGATGCAGCAGGTTTTTAGCATGTGCTCCATGCTGCTGCAGCGCAACACGGACACTCGCAAGAGGAAGCTCAACATCAGACGATACAAGGTTACACACATTATTTAATCATTTTTTTCACTTGATCTTGTATTTATTCCTTTGTTATTTAATTCAAAGAGATTTATGAATAAGGACTAGGTTGTTCTGTTGCATATTGCCTTTGATCTTTGTGTCATCGACTTGTAATTCCCATATTTTCTTTAAAGAAACCATCAAAGCAGTTCAAGATAAAAAACACTTATACTTGCATCACCTACTTTTAGTCTACTTCATTCCAGGTGGTGCCGTTCTCACAGCGTAGCGGTGTGTTAGAGTGGTGTTCTGGCACAGTGCCTATTGGGGAGTTTCTGGTGGATCCCAATAAAGGAGCCCACAAACGCTTCAGACCCCGGGACTGGACCAACCTTGCCTGCCGCAGGAAGATGATGGTACTGCTCGGGCATATTCAGCGCTGTTATGGAAAACGCAGTCATACACAATTACTGAGGGATTTGTCTCTAATAAACCACAGCTGTCTCAGTTTGCTCATCGCGGGTACTGTTCTGAATTTCAGTGTTTTATCCGTCTTTGTATTTAATTGATTGAACTGCAGGAGGCTCAGAAGCTGGCGTTTGATGAGAAGCTCCAGGCCTACAGCGAGGTGTGCAAGAACTTCAGGCCGGTCTTCAGGTATTTCTGCATGGAAAGATTCCTGGACCCCGCAGTGTGGATGGAGAAACGGCTGGCTTACACTCGCAGTGTGGCCACCTCTTCTATAGGTACAGACAGTACTGCATGTTCACCCCAGGTCTTGTATTCAGCTCCATACCAGGTTGCCTCTCAGGCCATCTTAAGATAGGTATAAATTATGACATGGATACGTAACACATTATTACAGTTATTAAAGCCATTTTTAAATTAAATATATATGATAAACTCAGTAAACGGATCCTACACATTTGATTATTTCACACATCTTGGGATTGGGAATTTAAAAAATTGTAGATGACCTGTTGACTTCCTCTGTATACACTCCAGTTTAGATTCAACCAATCAATCACGACTTTTCTGTTTTGTGCCTGCAGTTAGCTACATCGTAGGCCTGGGTGACCGACACATCCAGAATATTCTGGTTGATGAGCAGACTGCTGAACTGGTGCACATCGATTTAGGTAAAATTATTCTCATTAGTTTTTTCTATGCAAACATCTCTTCATTTCAGAAAAGGTGACTGCTGACTGCACTGAGCTGGCTGTAATTCAAGCAACACAAAGCAGTCTTGTGTAACTTTTCAGGAGGTCATTTCAACATCTGGAAGAGTTTGATCCGAGTCTCTTACAATCAACAAAATCATATATCATATATGGACTCTTGCTACAAAATGCAACTCTTTAAAGCTCTAAATTCAAAGATCAAGACATTGTGAATACATGGTGTAACATGCATCCTAACACATCCCTTTCTCTGTTTCCTTTCCATTGCTGTTGGTTTTTAGGTGTGGCCTTTGAGCAGGGGAAGATCCTCCCCACCCCCGAGACTGTCCCCTTTAGACTGTCCAGAGACATTGTGGACGGGATGGGCATCACTGGAGTGGAGGGGGTTTTCAGGAGGTGAGAAGGAGATCGTGGTTGTTCTCTGATATGATCAAAAATGTCATTAAATATCTGTAAACAAAGACTAATGGGAAGTCGAACCTGAGAATGTTTTCAACATGGTGTTTCTTTCCATCATAGGAAGGTTCATTTGTCATGAAACCTTTAGCCCATTAACTACATAACTAGTTAACTACAAACCTAAGTACTAATTAACTACAAAGTACACACTAGACATTCCTGACTATTTTCCAAAACATGCCATACATTTTAAGATTGGTTTCATACCTTCCAGTCAGCCACTATTTGATTCTTCTTTACAGTGTAAAAAAATCAGTCATAAAACAGTTTGGTTTGTGGTGCCTTCAAAGACACTCTAAATATAGAAAATGAATGAACTTCACCTGTTTTCTCGGCTCAGATGTTGTGAGAAGACTATGGAGGTGATGAGGAGCTCTCAAGAAGCTCTACTGACTATTGTAGAGGTAAGAACACGGGACAACCCACACACAAACACTTGAATAAATCCCGGGCATTTCTTTTACCACATTGCCTTTGTGTGTGTCTATGTGTTAATGTGCTGTTCAGGTGCTGCTGTATGACCCTTTGTTCGACTGGACCATGAATCCATTGAAGGCCTTCTACCTGCAGCATGACGAACAGCAGGAGCTCAACGCAACGCTCAGCTCCACCATGGGGGGAGATGACATAGACAACCACCGTAAATCCAGGTGCTACAGTAGATGATAATGATGATGATGATGATGATGATGATGATGATGATGAGAACTGGTTTTGAATCTTTTGATTCCAAGATGAGAGCCCTTCCAGTGATGTTGTAGAAGTGTTTCTAACTCTTAAAGCTCTGCTCATCACCTCATACTCTTCCTCCTGCAGTGACAGCCAGAGCTTCAACAAAGTGGCGGAGCGGGTGCTGCTGAGGCTACAGGAGAAGCTAAAGGGGGTGGAGGAGGGCACGGTGCTCAGTGTGGGGGGGCAGGTCAACCTGCTCATCCAACAAGCCATGGACCCCAAAAACCTCAGCAGACTCTTCCCAGGCTGGCAGGCCTGGGTATAGACCTGAGAGAAGGTACAATCGAGCTGGTTAAGTCCCTGCTTCCGTCAACAAGTGTATGGACATTTCTGGATAGCAACAGATTTTACCCTGCAAAAAAATAATGCTGTTTTTGTCTATTATTGAAGGCATATAATCAACACATAGTTTAGTGGACAGACGCTATGCAAATGAGCTTCAGAATATAAACATGGTGAAACAAGTTCCTTGGTTACTTATTTATTCCGCTTTTGATTATCTTCAATAACAGGAATCTTCTATTGCATCCATTTTCAGACAAAACACCAACAGATCAACAACAGTTCTTTCTTTAAATTATTAATTTCTGCTTACCTTTGCACTTTAACAGAACATAGTCAGTTTGGCAGATTGCATGCAATAGTTCTTGCAACACAAACCATAAAATTCCCATTTTGTTTGCTGCAGTAATCTGTTAATCACAAAATCCTGAAGGAATTTAAAAAGACCAATAAACTGTGGTGCTGAAAGGGAAGAGCCTGACATGTATATGTGAAGGTGAGATTGTTTCTGTATGTTAGCCCATAGGCTGTGAATGTTTTCATGCTGTTGACTGTTGTATGACGTTATTAAGTTTTACCAATGAATACCCAAAGCTTTTTACCTTGAATACATGCCTTAAGAATGTATGATATGCCTTATCCAGCGGTGGTTTGTTTCAGTTCAGCTGTTTATTAGTTCAGTTCTTTTACTATTAAAATGAGTGAATATTATGTCATGCTGTAAAGCTTATAGAGTATCTCTAGAGCAATGTATATGTGTACAGATTTCAACTGTTTAACAGCAACTTTATTCTACTTTATATTACTTGCTTGTTCTTTAAAAAAACTCTGCCCTTTAACATGATTTCTGTATCAATAAATAAATCAAACAAACAGCAGTAAAAAAACATTTCATTTTATTAGTTATTTAAGTTTAGCTGACACTGCTAATTCATTACAGGTTTATGAACAGATATACCGGCTCATTGCATTTGCTGTCAATCATTGACTCAAGTATAAAAGCTTAATGTGTTTGCCTGTACACGCTTCATGCAGTGTAGTACCTTTCCATTGAGTGCTCATCGTGACAGTATTGCTCACCAAACTGGCAGTTCAGCAGGTAACGCTTGTGGGATGTTAAGACTAGGCAACAGTCCTTATAGTGCTTGTTGTGTGTTCAGGAGGGAGACTTTAAACCGATCCAGTGAAGTGTGAGGAGTGGCCACTCAGACGATCATATAAACTAATTCATCACTGTGGTGTGACAACTCAGAGAGCAGAACAGGGTGAATGTGAGAGGAGATGCTAGAGGTCTGAGTTTTATCTTTCCAAAGAGCGGAACTGTGAAAAAACGTCTCTTATAGCTTCAATTACTCTTGGAGTGGACATTCATATTTACCAGATTATTTACATGCAAGTTTGATCATTGAATTATCTCAGGAAGACATTTTTTTCCACATCAGTAAATTGTAAGATATTGTTGTTTAAACAGAAAATGACCACCAATCCGGTAAGTTTTCATTTTATTTCGTATCAGTTTGAAGAACTTCTTGAAATAGAAATGTATATATAAGTAGAGTAAGTCCTTTTCATACTATAATTATGAAAGATGTGCATGATTTTGTATTTGAAATGCTGGACAATTCACATCTACATTTTATGCATTTTTCTTCCTTAGCTCAAATTCTTAAATCACCATTTTTACATGCAGCCAGAGTTTGAAAGCTTCTCTCTCATCACGTATGCTTTTTACTGACAGTGTCTGGACTCAGGTCCTTGTCTCATCCATGAAGTTGACGAGAGGAAAATTCCTCTACCCAGCCGATCAGATGTTAAGCCTCAGTATGTTCATCACCTGGCCCCAAAACCCCCATCTGAGATCAGCTATTCCATTCCCAAACACAAAGGTAGTACAGTCTCCTTTTTAATTAGCATGTCATACTGTTCAAGTGGTTTTAATATAACTGTTAAAACAGGAACTTAGTGCAGGCATTGAATCAGATTTTTATCAAAAGGATTAATTGCAAGCAAAATATATTGTAGCTCTATGCATTTATATTTCAATGTTTACTGTATATGTTTCAGATGTAAAATACCTATTCATTTTAGACATTAGTCCAACCATAAATAGTTAGAGTTAAAGGTGCAGTAGGTAAGACTTATAAAACTAACTTTCTGTCATATTTGCTGAAACTGACCCTATGTTTGAGTAGAACTACATGAAGCAGGTAATTTAAAAAAAAACCTGGCTCCTCTGGCACCACCTACAGCCTGTAGTGTGATTTGCAAAAATCCACAGCTCCCTGTTCAGATGCACCAATCAGGGCCAGGGGGGGGTGTCTAACTGCTCATGCACACGCATTCATTCTCCCTTGTGGGGGGAGGGGCGTAGGAGACCGTTTTGGGCTTTAGCAGAAAGGGGGGAGGAACTGAGAAGTTGTCGATGTTCAAATTCTTTAGCTAAGTCCTGGATCTTCACAATCCTACCTACAGCACCTTTGATACATTTTTTTTTTAAACTTTCTTTATGTTAAAGATACAGAATAAATGGGATAAATTCATAACTTATACCTACGTACTGTTGTGATAATTAAAATGGATTCTACTTCTTTTAATGTTAATGTCAGCCTCATGAAACAACTGTACTTTCATAGAGATGCATTCATATAATTGTTTATACTGAATTCTTTATGCAGTCAAGAACAGAACAATACAGATGTTTTATATAATTAAAATGAGATTAACCTGGTTGAAAAGGTGCATTTATTAAACACATTTAACAAGTGGGTCAACTGTGTGTAAATGGGCTTCCAGTCACAATGCGTGTGTGTGTGTGTGTGTGTGTGTGTGTGTGTGTGTGTGTGTGTGTGTGTGTGTGTGTGTGTGTTGACTTGTCAGGTGTAAAACAGAGGTGTCTTAAGTTCACTGTGGTTGCTGTGATCTGCCTGCTGCTCCTTCTGCTGCTGGCTGGAATCCTCCTCGCTTATTACTGTGAGTGCCAGATTTATCACCACTGTCTGCTGTAATAACTTACTGTATATGCTACTACAACCTTTCTGTGAATTAAATCTTGTCTCTTGTCACCCAGACTCCTCGTCCTGTGTGCACGGGATGCAGTGTGGTAACGGGAGCTGTGTGTGGGAGTCCCAGTGGTGTGATGGAGTGACAGACTGTCCTGCAGGCCAGGATGAAGCAAACTGCGGTAAACAATCTTATCCAGGAGCCAAAGTGCAGGATAAAACACACCTGAAGATCCTGCAGTCTGTTCACTCCCCTTTATAAAATGCAGTCTACATACATTTTTTACAGCTAAAAGGGACACTTTAATATAATTTTGACTTCATTTTAAGCAGCCTCAAATCGAGGAAGATCACATCTGTGTCTATTTGTCAGCTTTTCTGTTTAATCATCATACACACTGCTATTTATGATTGTCTTGTAGTTCCACATAATTTAAATTTGAGCACCTACTTCTTATTGTTTGTGTTTGCTGTTTGTGCTCAGTGAGGCTGCATGGCTCCAGTTTCCTGCTCCAGATCTACTCGACTCAGAGCAAAAACTGGAGGACTGTTTGTTCTCACGGTTGGACCGACCAGCAGGGGAGAGCCAGCTGCCAGCATGTTGGATACAGCAGGTAAGATGCTTCTGTGTTTCAGTCTGTTGTCTCCATATTATTGCTATGTGAAGGATTTGTGTGTTTAAATGAAGTCGTATATTTTGCGTTATGTGGCTTGACAGGGGCACATATTTTAAATCAGGCCAACAGAAGACTGATTCTGGTGATGGATTCTTAATTGTGAAGTTTGACGTCAACCCTGAGGCATCCATACTGCAACAGCTTGTGCTCAGGTTAGTGAACCGGTGGACATAAGCCAGTGTGAAGTTGTAATTGCTGAATTAACATGGACCTAATTCCACCTCAAATGTCTCTTTTGTCATCTGCAGCAGTACCTGTCCCAACAACAATGCTGTGACATTGCATTGTACTGGTATGTTTCTAATTTCTAGGTTAATACGACATAAGTGTAAGGGGTGGGTGCATCTTCATTTTGTCTGCATTTGTATTGATTATTTTCTGCAGTGGAAGAAGGTTTTTAATTGTCATACTGTAAATATTTAAAAAAGAGATATTGAAGCATTTTGTCTCTGTTTTTGGTGACATTGTATGCAGGACAGTGTTCTACGTAATGCTTTTAGTCTCCTCTATGTTGTGTTCTTGTGCCCACACCAAATTCAATGCAAAAAGGAAATGACTTTGTTGTGTACTTTGTTGTGTTTCCAGGTTTAAAATAATTATTTTCTTGTAGGATACTGTTCCCTCTTTCAATTGAAACTACATTTATCAATACAAGTTTGTTGTCCAATTAGTTCAAAAGGCCACGTTTCTGCACACTTGCCAACATGACAAGAATATAATTATAAGGTTTTATAAGTGCATTATTCTGTATGTTCGCTCTCCTATTTACAGAACTTCTTTACACTGCATTTATTTATACTTTGACTGTGTTTATAACTTATACACAATTGTGACCCCGGGCGCCCAGATAGCTCAGTTGGTAGAGCAGGCGTCCATATATAGAGGTTTACTCCTCGACGCAGTGGGCTGGGGTTCGACTCTGAACTGTGGCCCTTTGCTGCATGTCATTCCCCCTCTCTCTCCCCTTTCATGTCTTCATCTGTCCTGTCAAAAATAAAGGCCGAAAATGCCCAAAAAATAATCTTAAAAAAAAAAAAGAACCTGCTCATAAAAGCCCTGTAGCAGTGAAATACATCCTCTCCAACAGCAGTTTTTGTCCTCAGATTGTGGGTTTGGAATGAACTCCAGCAGGGCGTCTGGTGGCCAGCTGGCCTCTCCAGGGGCCTGGCCATGGCAGGTCAGCCTGCAGCTTTCAGGCTCCCACCGATGTGGAGGAGCCATCATCTCCCCCTACTGGATACTCACAGCAGCAAACTGTGTTGCCATGTGAGGCCTTTTCATCACACTTCTTTAAGCAGTGTTTTATGGCTGGGTTCATAGCGTTTGTGGTCTGATCCAGCTTGAATCTACTTTATGCTGATTCTCTCCCCTGCAGGGCCTCCAGCCCTGGAGACTGGGCAGTGTATGCTGGGATAGTGGATCCATTAGGCACTCTGTTCAACCCTGCTTACTCTGTGAGCCACAGTATAGCCCATGAAGGCTTCAACAGTGTCACTTGCAGGAATGACATCGCTCTGATGAGGCTCTCTAAACCTCTAGACATCACAGGTGCTTATAGACAGATTTACATGCACAATGCTGAACATTTACCAAATGAATATGAGTTTACATCCCTTACTCTTTGGAAACCAGCCGATACATGCATACTTTGTAAAGAGAACACATAGGTTTGTAAGACTTAACACAATGACTTATAACTACAGACATATTCTTCTCGTTTGGTAGTCTCCAGTAATATCGGACCTGTGTGCCTCCCAAATGTTGGTGTAAGCATTGCTGATCCTCAGAAGGGCTGGATAACACGATATGGTTGCACAGTAAACGGAGGTAAGACAATTATGGTTGCATGTGGTTGTTTGTTGTGATTCAAGACATTTGTGAAATCAAGATATCACGAAATTGAAACCAATTTACAAAGATCACATTTACTTTTGAAGTATTTAAAGACCACTGTCATGTGCTGCCACTGGATGGCACCAAAGTCTGGAAATGTGTCATCCTGCACGCATTAACTTTAACTCTGTTTTACTTGATAAAAATTTGCATGGAAGACGTACTCAGATATTTTTTTTACGTAAAAGTAGCAATACTACAGTGCAATACAGAACTAGATAATGCATTCAAAAGTACAGAAGGATAAGTATCACTTACAGTAAAGTATTAAAAGTAAATGTACTCATTATGCAGAATGGTCCATTTCAGAACAATGTATATTATATGATTGTATTATTATTATTATTATTATTATTATTATTATTATTATTATTATTGATGCATTAATGTGTACATCAATTTAAGGCACATTGGCAAATTCTATTGACTTTATATACTGCTGGATGAATTCCCCCCCGGGATCAGTAAAGTCTTATCCTGGACTACATATAATAATTATTAATCTGATTCTGCAAAGTAAGTTGTATCTAGTAAATAAAGAACAAGCACCTCCAAATTGTTTTTAACTACAGTTCTTCAGTAAATGTACTTTGATACTTTCTACCACTGCCTATTATCATATACAATAAATATGAACAAATTCTAAAATGACATTAAATGATTGTCACACTGCATCCTTTTGATTTGATTTTGACAGACTCTGGCTTTCCACACCTGATGGAGGCTCAGGTTTCTCTTATAGATACTGCAGACTGCAACAGCTCCATCGCTTACAATAGCAGGATATCACAGGACATGTTATGTGCCAGAGAGACGGAGGCAGTAGCCGACTACATGTGCCATGTAAGACAAACCACACGGTCTTCGCTCATAGAGTGAAAATTAAATTTGAATGCTGAAACCAACACAAATGAAATATATATTTTTTGTATAAATAATGACATGAAGTGCTAAGTGCAGTTTGTTTCATTCTACAGCAAGTACCAGCCCGCAGGGTTAATATGTTCAGGCGTTAAGCTGACAATACATTCTTTAAATACATACTCAAGTGATCCTATAGAACATTCTCCTCAAAGAAATGAGTGTTCACACAAGCAGCAAAAAACACACTTTATAATGAGATATGTTCCGGTACAATTCAATTTTTCTTGCACAAATTGAGCAGTTCCTGTTCTTAAGAATTTAAAGCATTTTCATGCTCTTATGTATCTTGCTTTGAGGCGTAGTCAAACAAGACCTGCATTATGTTCGGTACATGGTAACAGCTCAAGATAAACAGTTCCGCTTTGTGGCTTATAACAAACCAGCCATACAGTCGAGTCAACAATGAATGTAAAGTTAGAGCACTGAGTCGGCAGCTGAGCTGACCATGATGTGTTTTATTTATTGATCTTAGAAAGCCTGGGAAGACCTTAAATCGAATGAATAGCATTTAGTGTTTGCATTTCACCAAAAGAGACATTGAGATCATTGTAAAGCTCTTGACCTTAAATGTGGGAAGCTTGATAAGTGTTATATATATATCTTCCAGAGGGTTTAGTTCATAAAAATATCACTCAGTTTTGTGCTGAATTCTTTCTCAGACTGACAGCGGCGGCCCTCTGATGTCCTTGAAGGATGGAGTATGGTGGCTCATAGGGGACAGTATTTGGGGGGAACACTGCACTGAGCAGAATAAACCAGGTGTTTATGGCAACGTCACCTATTTTCTGGATTGGATCTACCATCAGATGAGGGTAAAAAATAAAGGAAGATTAGAGTTGTAAATGCAGTTAAACAAAAATCTGATTCCAAATAATATGGAAAAATGTCCATGTACAGATCATTTAAAGCGTTTGATTTAATCTGCTTGGAGGACCAGATGCAATAAGAAGGTTTATCTGTCTGGTGCTCCAAGTAATACTGATTGACTCATGCTGGATGTACAGTTTGAGTTTTTATAGTGTAGTGTGTGGATAATCTTAATTATGGCTGTGAAAAAAACAAAACACAATTATCACATGAAACAAAACTAATTGTTCATTTATTTTTGTTTACAGAAGCATCAAGATGACTGATGATAGGACCAACGATTTACCATGTGAGATGTTAGTGTGTACAAAAGTGTGCAGATACATTTTTATTTCAATGCCTCAACAATATCTTTATCAGTTACATAACTTATTTCCTACATGATATTACTGTTCTGTGTCTTCATGATTTGAATCACTGTTGGAGCACTTTGGTTTTGGTGTGAAATATATAAAGTCTTTATTTTAGTCTGTAAATATTATTGAAATGTTTTATTTAATTAATAGTGATATTTAAAGCCAGTAAATGAAGATGCCATGTGTCGACACAAGATGTCACTCACAAACCACATCAAGCTTGTTCCCACTGACTCCCAAAGAATGCTTTTGTTCCTGATTAACCTTTCACAAAATCTTTATTAATTTAAATTGATTTACATCTTTGATTTGGACACAAGTTCTTGCATTTCCAGCAAGTAAGTACAATTTTGGCACAGAAAAAAAAAAACACTTACAAGTGAACATTCTAAGATTCAAGTGTACCTTCGATTTGACAACTTTAAATTTTGTCAGACAGCGACACGTTTGTGCAGCTCGAGTCACTGATTCTTTTTTATGCTAACTGGTCGGTCAGTTTTTCTAGAACTGTAGTCCACGTGTTTCCAATGTGTTAGCTTCAAAAGTCCTTTGGCTTCTAATTTAGTGTTTGTATAAAATGTGCAGTAGAAATATGTACCCTTGAACATATAGTGTCTAAAAAGCAGAAATTTGGAATAATACAATCACATTCAAAGAGATTTAAATATAAACTTACGTATACAGAATTAGTAAAATTACATTAATACAACAAATTGCATAACAAATCGAGAAATGTTGATCTTTAGCTTTATATTACACTTGAAACAAAGTGCAATTCAGCAGAGTAAGTCTCAAACTGCTGCTATTGTTTTTCAGTTTGTATTAGCAGTGAGCTGAGACTTAAAAGGCACCACAGGCACTGTAAACATGTGTTTAACCTCTAGTAATGGTCTTCCTATTAACAGTGATTGTTTCAGCAGCTTTTCCCGTTAACTTCAACATACACAGGCATTCGTTTCAACTTCAAAATATAAGAAGGCACGAAAAAAACATTCCTTTACTGAACACAGACTGTAAAGGCACATTTTAAGAGGTTGTATGCCTTAAGAAAATAATAATACACAGTTTGCCTGGAAATAAAATCAGTAACTTTTAAACTGTTCAAGAATGAATCAATGGTTGTTGTTGAGCCTGACTGTTTTATGTTCTCCCCACCTGCTCGCCTGCGATTGTCTGTAAGGAAGTAACTCCACCCTTCGCTAATATCATTGCTGGTGTGATGTTGAGTGTTTATTTTGTGATACAGTGTTTTATTCGTGGGTTCACCCTTCTGTTTGTGATGTCCTATATTTCCTAGAATACCTCTGACAGCCCTAAAGAGAATGAGTCTTGAGTTGAGAAAAGTAAGTCATACCCATTACTGAAAACTGCCCTGTAGCTACATGGTATCTGTTCTTTTTCTTCTATGCTGGATGCCTTCCTCTGTGTCACATATGACATGATATGACCAATCATCAGTGATAATAAGAAAGAGCCAACAGCAAGTGTTTTTGGGGTGGATTTTCTGTCAAGAGGCAGTTGATCTGCCTGTGTCTAGCTCCATGGGCCAGGCTGATGAATGCAGTCTAGAGTCAGTCAGACATTCAGAGGTCACTGTTGGGTGCAAGCTGAGCCTCACCCCTTTCTCCACCGCTGTGGATGCGCTCTGCTCGCTGTCCCCCTGCCTGCTCACCCTGCCCGCCTGTCTGTTTCCTCTCAGTCACTTGATGCGGTGGCGGACCAGAGAGGACTCGTCGGTTATCTCCCCGGAGCGATTTCTGTTTCGGCAGGGCAGGACCAGCAGGAGTAACAGGATGATGAGGACTACTGCGCAGACCGCCATCAGGGCGTAGGAGATCACCCAGAGAAGAGGCTCCTTCAGCACCCCGGCAGAGCAGTTGGCCGCCACGTCTGTTGCTGAGAAGGGCCCTGCGATCTCTGAAAGAGCCACTTCACCGCTTACTGCAAAGAGATACAAGACAGATAGTTGCACACCTCACTTCTGACTGGCTGAGTCACATATGAAGTAAAAAGTAAAATATCAAAGTGCTGGAAAACCCACACCTGATCATGTAAATATCAATGTACCGGCCAAAAAACTCATAATGAACCTAATGACCCTTAAAAAAAATAAAATTAGTATTGTTTTTTTAGCCACCCAGTTTAGAAATTAGAGCTGACAACCCTACTGTCACAAGCCTGCATCCTTAACCTTCAGCCTACATCTGCTCCAAGTCTGTTTGCCTAATACGGAACAAAAGTGATCTTTGTACTTTAGGATTGGAGTGGGAATTTACACAGAACTACCGGAAAGTACCACTGTTCAAGGTTTAACCTTTGCTGTTTAGGTCACGATGAACAGGGTATTCTCTGGGTTTTGGTCAGTGAACTGGCAAGTATTGTTAAATAATACATTGTACTTTACAGTAATCGTTAATCAAGGGCAGCACTTTACGAACTTCTGGACTGAGTTTTCCTTCCGTGTTAAAAGTTAAATGTCTTGAAGCAATATCATCAGCAACATTTGCTATACATAAATGTAATCTGCTGACATCTTGCTGATTCTATCACCAGCTGATGCAATACAAAAGAGATTCAACTATAGCCCTTTCATAAAATATGTAACGTGCTGCTCTAAACAACTATGAGAGATCCATCTTTCCTCTGCAGGTTTTATTTTTTACATAAGCACCTTGTAAATAACTGAGTATATGTAATGGTGCCTCATTCATATGCATGTTAGTACCTACTACTTGCTTACACTGACATTTGACAGTGATTTTGAGTAATTATGATATTGTGTAAGTCAGGGGCGTTTATAGGACTTGAGGAGGTTCGGGGCTTAGCCTGTACCCATTTAAATAAACTGAATGCAATGCAAAATGGTGATTGGCTTGCCCAGCTTGTTAATAGTCAGTGTATGTTCATTTCAGCTGCCCTGTTTGTAGATTAGTTAGTGAGATGGCACCAACATTTGAATGAGAAAGTTTAGGCAAGCGGCTGTGCGCTGCTTAACATTGGAGGTGGAAAACGACAGAAATACATGGAGCATGGACACAGCGCGACATGTCTGCCACAGCATGCCCACAGCAGAGCGCATCCATTATAATTACCTGAAGCTGCACAGACCACGGAAGCCGCGCTGCTCATCTCTATTTTTACAGAGAAAGTGGACACAAAGTGACGCACCGGTCTGCTTCAGAGCTCTGTGTGTTTGAGCCTGAACCATAAACTGTAACGTCACGTCACGTGAACTTTAAACAAAATCATTATTATTGCGCACCTAAGCTTTGTGTTGCCTACAATTAAAATTGCATTTGGGACTACAGTCAAAACATTCGGAAAAATGACCTGGCGACGCTGATGGCGTAAGTGTTCTGGTGATTTTAGTGCACAATTGATGAACAAAGCCCTTTTGTGCAAACTTCTGTCTTTTCTGCTGTAAATTATTGAGTTCAGTACTTCATATAAACATCCACACTAAAAGTAGCATACTGAGCTTGGCAACACACATTTTAAACCACATACAAAATGTTACCATAAGGCTGATACAAATAGTAATATGGGTATAAAAATCTGTAGAACTTTGTGCACAAATACTTTCTTGTTTGCAGATTACTATCCTAACTAATGGTTTAAGATACACAGTAAACCAATTCCTTAACTTACAATGTTTGGACACGCAGCCTTTCTGTCTTAGCATTAGTCTTGTACAGTATGTACCCTCACCTGCACAGTTGCTGAGTGCAAAGCCCAGTCTCCGCTGGGCACGGTCAAACACCACGTAGAAGCCTTCCATAACAGTAGCGCCGATCACCAGGCCATTAGCTGACGAAGACAATCCAAAACGGAAGCAGTCCAGTGTGCCGTCCACATCTGTGATTGGCTGGATGTACAGCTGTGAAACAACAGAGAAGAACCCATGACTGTTCGATGCATGTTCGATAAGTGTTTGTGTCTCTTAGGTTGATGGAGAAGGAGGGATGACTTGTTTTTGTGTTTATGTTTATCCAGATACCTGAGGCAGGATGGTGATACGGAAGGACTGGCTGGTGTTCGTGGCCCTTAGGTAGATGGACAGCTTGGGGAAAAACATCCAGGGGGTCTCTCCCTTCATCCAGCATGCAAGCTTGCTGCCATCCCAGAACCCTGAAGAAAAGTCCTGGATCTGAACCAAAGAGAAACAAAAGAGAAATAGGCAGAGGGAACAACAGACAGAAACAGGAAGGTCAGTACAGCACCAAAACAGGTTTTGCTGTTCTCTTTCATTCCCCGACCTGGGATTAATCTGCAAGGATGTGCATATGTTAATTGAAAACTGTGCTTCTAGGTTTAAATTAACCTTGGAGTACGGTTTGTGTGCAGTTACGAAAAATTTGTAAAGTAGAATGGGAAAAAACAAACAGAAGCATGGGCGTGCACACATATTTTTATAAACTCCTGATCTTTCCTCTCAAAACTATGTCCTTGAGCAGTGAATGTGTGCTATCCTCCCCTGCATCACTTTGCTCTGACAACATGTTTCATCACTGTCTGTGGAGAGAAGGCAGCTTACCAGAGAGCTGCGTGTGATGGCTTCTACCACCGCATTGAAGACGTTGACAGGAAGACGCAGCAGTGTCGTACCACTGTCAACTATAGCTTTATCCATGTTATACTGAAAGAAAGGGAGAAAGAGTGAAGTGCAGTCGTATTTTTCTATGGAGGACCTTGAGCAAATTGAAGAATGTAAAACAAGAAAGGTTTTCATTACATTCCCTTGCAGTATTGCTATTCAAATTCAAGTTTCATTTTCGTGTTGTAACCTTGACACAGTCATCTCATTAAGAATGAATGTTAACCGTTTCCAATTAGTATCGCTTTTCTGCTTCAAACTTAAAGATATCTTTTAATTACCATCTTTGAATAGTGATGGGTGGTGTTGCAATGCAGAGTTTCATGTTTACCTCTCTGCAGTCCAGGTCCAGATTCTGGTCGCCAACCTCCAGCTTCAAAACCTCCACTTGGTAGTACCACTCCTCTACTATAGGGGTGTACCACACTGACCCCCGATACAGAGTTGGTTCAGCCCCTCCCATGATCTGAGGAAGGAACCAAAATACTTATCAATCATCTATGAGTCAACTGTGACCACAACAACACCGTGAATAGCCAACATATCCATATCCAAAAAAAGTATGCTCTAGCAAAGGTTAATATCATCCTTTCAAAATTTGGCAAAATACACACGCACACACAAGCACCCTGCCATCTTATCCATCTGTCTGTGTCAGTGGGTCACATGATGGAGATGCAGTAAGCGAGGCACTGAGGCCGTGAAACAGTGACAGACCTGCTCTCAGCAGGATGCTATCTTAGCTTAATTAGCTCCACTCTAACAAGAATGGGCCTCCAATGGAGAAAACCCATTTGACAAGGAGGATACCAGCTATTATGTTTCTAACTCAGCTAACTCTACTCAGCTGCTATGTCTGATCCACTAGTGAAGGGTTTATTTTGTCTGCTCAACCACATTCCAGTCCCCTATGAGTAAAGCACATAATTGATACTGCATGTTAAATAACTTTAGGCACAAACTGTTATACAAGAATACAGAATTAGAGGCAAACGTGATACAAAATCTAAAAAAAAAGGTCCCAAAGACTGTTTAGAACATAGGTCTTTGCCTTTGAGCTAACTTTACAATCCAACCTTTTTTGATAAGTTAATTTGATCATACTCAGCCCCTCCTGACTACTCACAAGACTGCCTCCTGCGGGGTCAGCTGTGCTGCTGGCTGACAGTCCAGCACCACACATCTGGAGGGAAAAGATGTCAGGAATTCCCAGCTGTTGCACCAAAGAGTTGAAGAAGGGCTCCACGGACGAGTCAGGCTAATTGAGAGACAGGAGATGTATAATCGTTACCTGAGCTTATACATTTGCATTTTAAGCTTAACGTTTGTGAGATTATCCAGACTAACTTAGAATAAATTAAATGTTCTCTTTGCCAAAGTATACACAGCCAGTAACATAAATTATAAAAACGTGAAAATGTTAAAAAAAAATTAAAAAAAATAACTGTTTTGTGTGAATACTGGAAATACACAACTGACTGAAAAACAAGGCTTTACAATGCTATGGGAGCAAAAAGGAAAAGTACACTGGTTGCTACTATAATTGATACTAAAAGATATGACCATAACCCTTTTCATGGTAAGTAATCGTAGACAACTTTTTTTCCTGATTAGGCAGCCATGCATGTTAAAACACTTAAATCATTATCTATCAGCCTGTGGAGCTGGACAAAGTTACATTAAATAGATGTGAGAAATGCAAAGTTAACTGCTGGTATTTGTTTTACTAATGTTGCAACAGACATATTTTAAAACAGATGAAAATGTTTTTTTTTTTTTTTTTTAAAGGTTATGATTTTAACAATATTCTGACCACTGTGTACGAATGCGTGTGTGGACTGGTGTAAGTATGAGGCAGTGGTATGCCCCTTGACTAAAGATTGTTCATCAGGTTTTTCCTCAGATAGGTTCTATTGTCAGTGCTGTGTTATCATGTCACGCATGACAAACAGCAGCCCTCAGGCAAGTTGAACCTGAACACCCGGGAGACGCCAGCAGCACAAAGTGGTCAGAGTTAGCATGTTTCTGCCCCTCACTCACTGGCATTTGATCCCAAAGGTTACTGTAGTCCGCACAGAATGAAAGAATGTATTGTGCCGGTTTATGCTGGCGTTATTCTTGTCCCATCAACACTAAATGATCACGTTAAGCAGCCATTGGGCGAAGCACCTTGGTTCTGTGCCTCCGTCCTACTTCAAACAAACATACTATATAGGATGTTTTTGTGAATGAATTAAATTCACTGAAAAAAGTATAGCACTTTGAAAATGTGCTTCTCTCACGGTATAGAGATTTTGATTTTTCTAATGAGATTAGTTTTTATCCAAATAAATGAATGCTCTAAGTTCATTAATTACCTATGACAAAACTAATTTACTGAATTAGTAGAATATGGGTTATTTATATATATATATATATATATATATATATGTATATATATATTTTTTTTTTAAATTTGTGTCTAATATTCAGTGTAATTTCATTAAACTGGGAATATTAAAAAAAAAAAAAAAACTTCCATTACACAAAAGCATCACACCTTTGCTGCTGAAACTAAATCATGAACACGGAACTTTGCTGTTGTCATGTGAAATGTCCATGACTACACCCAGATAAGATCTCCGTTCAAGTTATTCAGTGCTGTAAAAGACATGTGGGACAGCAGGAAGTTATGCAGTACTGCTTGATTAACTTGATAAAACCTGATCTGTTCACCCTGCATTTTCCACACTGACGTGTCTGTTTCTTACATGCATCTGTAACGTTTTATAAACTGCATCTAAAAGTTACACAATACATTCACAATTCATATACTGCTCCTAGTTCTTTGCAGCATAATATAAAGTAGTGTAAAAGTATCTGTATTTATTGATTGTAAAGTAAAATAGTGTATTTAATTAATTTTGCGTATTTTAAACGGCAGCAATGGAATTACAATAGCCCCATTTGATTTATTCATTGTTGAATTTTACTAAATACTAATCATAAACAAAAAAAACAAAGAATCCGTAGTCAAGTCATGAGCAGTAACCAGACAGTAATCACTTCTACTTAAGGGAGAAAAGAGCAGCTTCACAATTGATTACATATTTTCTAAACTGTTTTTGACAACACATGCATTTTTGTTCTTGTTTTAATGAAGTTGAATTATCTTTTTAGAGTGAATCTGCTGTTTTCATACTTAACATCACACTCAGCTACGAGTAAAATCAGTGAGAGAGAAATGTAAGCTTTTTTCTACTTACTGTGCGATCTAAGATTTAAGGTAAGATTTAAACTTTAAGAGCATCTCTCTCACCCGTGCCAGCATGGGATAGGCCAGTCCCAGGATGCCCTGCCAGTTGACCCCAGGAAGGAAGAAGCCGTCAGATGACAAGATGGCAGCTATGTTGATGATGATGGTCCCATTTAGGCCTTTGGGGATGGAGACACGGTCAACGCCCAGTTCACCTTCCCAGTTACCCTGGGTGTACCTGACAGCCACAGTCCGGCCAACTGACTGGTAGGTACTGGAGCTAGACACAGGGGAAGAAGCCAAGATGTGTGAATAGTTATAAAGGCCTCTGGTAGGTAGATAAAAAAGCTAAATTTGTGGACAGACATTACATAGCAAAGATCATGAATTTGTATAGTAGTACTAGGAATGTCCATTCTTTCTGTGAAAAAGCTACTATGAAAAGCATTCAAGGTAAAACAAGAAATAAATTAAAACTCAATATTGGTATGATGTTTCCAAGAGTTTGTGTTTCGGATTAAACAAAGTTTTTGTTTAGTTTATTATTATTACTTTTATTATTATTATTAAACAATGAGTCCCAGCCACTTACAGCGCAGTGTTGAAGTAGTGAGTAATGAATGGGTGTGGAGCCGCAGCCACGGCAAAGTTACTGCTGCCTGTATCCACCAGGATGTTCACCTGTAATGACACAAGGCAGTGTTTGCTTTAACAACCATTAACAGTTGTCTGCTTCAGGTCAACCCCACCGCTACCTTACAGAGCTCCTGAGTCACAGAGTCAAAGTAACAGCTGTAAAACAGTGAGACTTTAAGCTTTTTTTAAATGCCACTAAGACATTAAAGTCGCTGTGTTTGTATGAATTCTAACAATTAGAGGAGGAAAATGAAGAAGAGCAGAGTGTGTAGAGGGAGAACAACAACATAATTTCCAGGAAATTAAACTGGAAATAGTGAGGAGCGAACATAAGATGACACACAAAAAAAGACGCAAACTAGAATCACCGCCTTGCTGTTGTATGCCTCCGCCAACCAGGACTTTGAAGGAATTTAATAAATAGGTATTAAGTGTATTCTTTTGGCGAAATGGAAGTTATCACTATATTGACATGTAGGAGTCCTTTCCAGTGAATAATTTCAGCCGTCTTCACTTAGAGACTGTTTTTACAGAGGAGTACAGAGGACTGATAGAGCTTTGTCACATGGTGCGACGACAATCTCCTGAAGCTCAAAATCAGCAAACCCAATGAGCTTGTGCTGGACTACCAGAAAAACAGAAAGCCCCCCTGTCCTGGTTGTCATCCAGGGAGAGGAAGTGGGTGGACTCATACAAGTACCATGGAGTCCAAATCAATAAAAAAACTGGACTGGAATCACAACACTGAAGCCCTCTTCAGGAAGGGATGGAGCAGACCATCCCTTCCTGAGGAGACTCAGCTCCTTCAGTGTGTGCAACAGGCTCCTGCAGATCTTCTATCAGTCTGTAGCCAGTGCTCTGTTCTTCACGCTGTGTGTGCTGCCTGGGGTGGTGGCATCAAGGCTTTGAGGTCAGCAGTCTCAACAGGCTGTTAAAGAAGGCCAGCTAGGTGATCAGGTTGGAGCTGGACAATGTGGAGGCAGAGGTGGAGAGGAGCATGAGGGACAAAATCAAAGCCATCTTGGAAAACCTTACTCGTCCTCTCTACAACAAGCTGTGGCAGATTGGCAGCTCATTGCAGAGAGAAGGATGAAGGACAAGATCAAAGCCTGGGAGTTGTTCCTCATTCGAGTCGAGGGTCTAAGGATAGAGAATGTCTTTTGGTGTACAGAAGACATTCTGAAGCCCCTAGAGGCAAATATTTTGATTTGTGATATAGGGATATCAATAGAAATTGATTTGACTTTGATGAGCTTTGCTGTTCTTGTTCTGCTGTATGTCTATTAGCAGACACTGCGTTTTGTTTGATGCGGTAAACAGTCAACGTTTTGGTCCGTGTTTTGTTGCAGGCTGGTTATTCCTTAATTATCATCATTTCGGATATGGGCATAAGCAGGAATTTCACATTGATCAGGTACAAAAAAAACTGACTGGGGTTTCCCTCATTGCTAGAGATTTCGGTGTCACACAAACTGCTGTAAAGAGCTTTGCAATTGAGCAAAAATGACTATGCACCTCCGATATAATTGCTCTCTAATGTGTGATCTATGAGTCAAACATGACAGCCTCTAGCTACTAACCGGACTAAATGACCTATCCAGCCATCCTGGTATGTGTCATGGGCACAGTGGGGACCAGCTAACAGCAGTTGAGATAATGTTGTCTTCCAGGCATCAAGTCAACGAGAACTAATTAGCTTGCAGACTTCTGTGACCTCCACTACTGAGCAGTGGCCACATTAACACACACACTAGCAAGCATTCCTCACCATGACGGGGTCATAAAGCTAATGCCCCATTACGACCTGATGACTCAACAACAAAGAGGTCTATACAGTGGCTTTTCAATGATATCACATGACACAGTCTATAGGAATATGCAGGCACAAACAGTAAGTGCAACAATCAATCTAACATGGCTCCTCTATGGCTTCCATTGTTTTAAAAAGACCAAAACAGCAGGAAGTACTGGAGTTAAAATATGTATGTGTTTGACAGGCAAGGAATAAGGAAGTCTAACAATTAGATGAAAAAATCCACTTCCTCAAGCTTGTTTTTTTCAAGCCTATTATACCCAAATTATTACTGTGTTTGCAATTGCATACTAGCACACTATTTATACTAAGTATGACCTGAAATGTACTATTTAGTGTGTTCACACTGCATAATATGTGGATTTTGTGTATGCAAAAAAATGCCAAGATGTATACAGTACTACATCAGCAAGAATTTGATGCAACGTTTTCACAGATGTTAGAACCGCTGGCTGGGCCATCGTCTTGCTTGAGCATACTTCAGAAAACGCTGTTGGTCATGTCATACTTAATTGTTTATTTAGTAGCCAGTATGCAGTGCATACACTTTGAGTATGTAGAAGGCAGTACGGAAGTATGTGATTTCAAACACAGCTAGAGCCTGTTCATCATTACACTGCACTATTTCCTCAGAAGCCAAAAGTATCGTATGTTATCCCTTTTAGGCAACTGCCACTGTCATGCTCAGGTGTACATGAGTCCTTATGAAACAATTGGGAAAAAAACCTGTAATTATCAACAATGTGTTATCAACTGGTTCAGTTGGGCACGGGAAGCCCCAGTTGGCCTGTCCATGGGAGTCAGGCTTATCAGTTCCTCCTCATTGGACAGGCCCTGGTCCCATCACTAGGACTGCTGCCTTGCAGATGGCATCAGTCCACAAGCCCTGAACCAGCCAAACAGGCCAGACTGGATATACTGAAACCTCGTGGTTAGGAAGGGGGAGAGGGGGTATTTCCTTATGCCCACACCGCCTATCTTTTCTTGTCACACTATCCTCCCTTAGCTCGGCTGCTGAGCCTCAGGCAAATCTCTACCCCCGCTGCTGTGGCAGCCTGCGGTTGAGCGTTCACTGTCTAATTGGCAGTGGCTCCATGGCAGCAACGTGCATCTGCTACCTGTTTGTACCAATTAGCACATGTGAGGCTTTCCAGCCGACACCTCAGCCTAGCTGTGCCACATGCTAACAGATGCGGCAATTAGTGACTCATTTGAATAGTGCCTCATTTAACACTGTGGCCTTGTAATAATCACATCATTATTTAGTTGGAATAATATTGAGAGTATACCTTAATAGTACTGAGTTACAGGACATTTTGGCACTGCATAACCAATATCAACCTAAGTGGATTGAGATCTGACTGCTGCCATTAATAACTGACATAAAGGTTTCACAATAACTATGTACAGGAAACATGAGTATAACGGCTGGAATATCAGAAGAGCAATATCAAGAAGTGGAACTGTTTCCTTTGCCACAATTACTTTGTTTACCTTACTGGGACACTTAATGGAACTGAGCCATCGTTCTTTTCCTGCTATGATATGACAAGTAAAAATGTCTGCTGGGACAAAGGTCTATCAGAAATCAACTTTGACACTAAGTAATCACAGATGCCTTACATACACAGAACAATACATAAATCACTAAACATTTTAGTCCTAGTAGCTATATATAGAAACTAATTGTTTAAATGACTAATTATAAAACACTTATGTTTTTGTATTTGTACATGTATAGTTTAGTGTATCACTTGATCCCTATGCAGTCTGAGGATGGTCCACAGGAATAAAACGTTAATAAAAATAAATAAATTACGGTTTGAACAAACATTTGGGGAATTCCCTTCCTTGAGCAATGCTTTAAAGAGTGGTGTTCGATTAGAACAGCAGATTTGAAGCATATTTTCCAAAGTACAACTATGGACTGGTTGTAAAGTTATGTGGGAACTGCTGCCTTATCCTCTCAGAGGTTGACACAGGGCAGTGACATGGCAGGCAGCACTGATAAGCCTCTGTGAGCCTGAGAAACTGAGCTCAGCTGTGCCACCCAAGATTCTTGAATCTGTTTAACTTGAGAGGCCTATGAACAACAGGTCAAGTCACTAATGAGATAATTTACTTTTGTTTTAAGCTCCATTTAAAACACATCTACTTACAACACAATGGCAAAGCGTATAGCCTTAAACCTGCAACACCCTAAAGCGTCATGTATTTTTAATAGTGACAGGAGAATCCCTCTGCCAACTCTTCCGGGACCATTTAGTCCGCTTTAATCATTAATATGATCTTGTTAGGCACTTTACATAACCAGCAGTATAAAATGATGACAGTAAATTACACAGGCATATTTCCGTGCAACCAAAAGAAAATAAGCAGCAAATATGCCTAAACCAGGGCTAGTGCTGTTTTGTAGAACTGTGGAGTTGTTCTTGCTCCCCGGGAGCCTCATAATCCCTGTCAGCTGCCTGGTAAGAAACAGTGTTCCTCACAGGCTGCATCATGTGAGTGCATGTGAGCGGGGATGAAGTCTACCTACAGACCCCAAGGCTGTAAAGACTTGACCCAGCTGCTGCCCTCCACAGCCAAGCTACCATCCTGCCAGGATGGCCCCAGGCAGCCCTGTAAATAAACATCTGGTTTTGTTTTATAAGGACATTGATAGCATAATATGGCATCCTAAACTCTTACCATGACCCAAGTTGTTGTTCTGCTTCTGGGGTCATAGCAAACAGTCATTAAGTAGGCTATATCAAATATTGCAAAAATAGGTAGCCAAAGCCCTGGGTTGAAACAAACACACTCAGCCCACTTCAATGGATCACATGGTGGACGGATCTACACACAGCAGACACACCATACCTGAAAGAATTGACTGAATATAACACATGACCCTGTTTCAATCCAATGACTAAAAAGGAAAGTAGAAAAACGAAAAGAGAGGGGTATTTTTAATGTAATTCTGCTCAATAATCTTAAATACTAAAAAACTGAAAACCACCTGCACAAATGATACAGGTCTCAAACAAAAACAACAGATACACACAGTAACAGGGTTTGTCTTGTGATAACATTACCTTTTGGCCAGGAGTACCAATTGACATTTCTATGTAGTAGCCTCTTCCAGAGTCCCCTTGCAAGTTATGTATCATGTCCAGAAAGTTCACGGTACCAGTTGGATCAGAGGCCAACGAGAGGCCGTTTCCATCAGACGTTAACACGACTCGCTGAGTGAAATCTACATCAGAGGATACATTGTACCTCCCTGTGTATATTTTAAGTGGTATAGCAAAGTAACACTTGGACACGCCGAAGTAAAAACTTAAAATAAATGCCCAAATCGAAACAGAAGTAGAGTATGCCATGGTGGTGTTACTTTTTATAGTGATAAAAGGGAAAGTTTTGGAAAAGATTCCCAACTCCTTGCTCAAAGTTTTCTCCTTAAGTTTTCAGTTTAGCCATCTTGGAATCGCCTGTGCTGTGGTAACCGCCACCATGGAAACACGGCCTCTCCACCGTCAAAAAGCAGCTAAACATACAGACATGGTAACAAAATATGACTACAACTACAACAAATGTTTGACAGCAGTCGGTATACTTCTCCGAGATGTTTCGCCTCCATACGCTCCCCTAGCCAAGTGGGTCAAGCTTCAAAAACGAATTATTACTTCCGGTTATATGCACTTTCAAATTAAATTGAATCTAGCTAAACCATTAGCTATTGTTTTTGTAACGTAAAAACAGAGCAGTCTTTTTATGTAGGCATATAAGCCACATACAGCATTATACAAAGAAAGAAAATCACAAAATGCAGTCACCAATCATACCAAAAAAAATGCATGAGGATAAGTCAATGAAGAAGTCATTCGACTCCTTTAACTCTTGCTGAAATGCTTTCTGGTGCTTGCTTCATATTTCAGGGTATAGTGTATGTTACGTGAACATTTAGCATTTTATTTAATTAAGTTAAATTATACGACTTTTTTTGTATTTTAGTGTCATTTTGCTTTTTTTATTTATTTT
Organism: Sander lucioperca; assembly: GCF_008315115.2. NCBI lineage: Eukaryota > Metazoa > Chordata > Actinopteri > Perciformes > Percidae > Sander > Sander lucioperca. The sequence continues at coordinate 28,404,370 of NC_050180.1, forward strand.
GAAAACCTTTATTTTGAAAGAAAAGTGGCCTAACCGTTGGTCTAATTTTTACTGCATTGACGTTGCTGTTTGACCCCTTTCCGGATGCTAGGTAGGTGACAGATTAACCAACCATGGAATAACTTCCCACCATGTGAACACGCCGGACAGATAACTAGGAAGTGTGTCTGTTCTTTTAACAGCGTTACACAAATAAGACAGTGTTCCAAAGTTTTTGATATTCTTAATGTATTTTTTTATTTACAGTGCAAATCCATTCTTCTACCATTTGCCCTTAGCCTTTGGTCGTCTTGGGATACTCAGTATTTTAAATATGTCCAGTCACAAAAAATAAAGTTCCCTTATGCTTGCCCCAGAGACTTAATGTTACAATCAGCATACGTTATGAAATATTCATAATTAAGTTAAAAAAGTTGTGCTCTGCATGTTTTCTGATCATCTCTGTATTGTAGCCTACATGTTTTCCAGGTACGCTACAATACAGGTGTTAATGCTACCAAGACCAAATATGTCAAATTGTGCAAATTTTTTTGTAGACCATGCTATGGGTTTTCTTATTTATGAGTGTTATGCTTTTAACTTTTTGAATTTTTAAAGACAATCCCCATAGACAACATGTAGCTTATATGTTTCTTAGCTATTACAGTCCAAAACCCCATTGAGATTTCAAAACACTCAGTATTGCACACTGATTAACATAAGGCCATTAGGATGATATTTACAGTTTGTATTTTGAGTTATCCATTCAAATCTATCGAAACACATTCAGTTTATTATATTATATTTATAACAGACCCAGTAAGACAAACTCCTTTCAAGTCTCAAATTTCTCATAAATTCACATGCTCACGTAAGCACAATATGATGACATGCACAGTTCTATGCTGTTATTTAATTAAGCCTGATGCAGAAGTGTTTTAAACCCCCCATTTACTCCCATTGCATGTAAACTTAGAAGATAGGATTATCATTTTGATATTAATATGAGTCATCCAAAAATGATGCCGATCAGCATCACACAGCAATCAAATGCATTTCTTGCATGCTGTAGTGCACTGTGTACCCAAGCACCAACTGCTGGTCAATAATTGTCCACTACAATATGAGGAATAATACCAGCTCTTGTAAGATTGTTGTTATGGGTATAGAAAACACTGCATTTCATTTTCCAAGTTAGAAACTCAGAGGTTTTTGTTCTTTGCATGGCTCAGCCAGGACAGTCTAATTTGCCACAGACAGTGCAGAGAAAGAGGAAGAGGATCCCAGTCGTAAGGCGAGATCAATGTCACAGGCCTTCTCCATGCTGCCTGTTTCACACACAGACAACCACTGTCTCGCTCTGGATTCCTCATGAGTTCACAGTTACACTGTCACATGTTCACCCCATCTCCCTCTCTGTCTCACTTGCTCATTGAAGTTAATCACTATAGTTACAATAACCTGAATAATATGAGGAACGACTGTGACCACAAATGATCATCTTTCCGGGGTATTGCTTGTCATGCACTCGGTCTTGTGAATGACCCATTTAAGCACAATTCCTATTTTTTCTTCCCTGTGACTTTGAGATACTTCCTTAGCCTGAGAGTATAAAAACAAGGGGAAGCAGGAATGCATTGTTAAATTGTCTGTTACTGCCCATGAAACAAAGTGAATCCAGTGGTGGATCATGTGTGTTATACCTCCTTGGATTAAAGGGTTTCTCAATTTATTGGCACATATTTTTTTGGGCATTTTTAGGCCTTTATTGAAAGGACAGCTGAAGAAATGAAAGGGGAGAGAGAGGGGGAATGATACGCAGCAAAGGGCCACAGGTCGGAGTCGAACCTGGGCCTGCTGCGTCGAGGAGTAAACCTCTATATGCGGGCGCCTGCTCTACCAACTGAGTTATCCGGGCGCCTCACGACCTCATTTTTAGGTAACAAAAAAAATGATTATGAATCCAGCAATTAGAGGCCTGTGAGGTTGATGCATTTGTTTTTCTCTAGTGCATACAGAGCTGCAAATGTATTATAAATGGTAATAGATAACTAACATATTTAATGTTTTTATCAGACAAGCATTAATCAGATAGATCAAGAAGACTTTATTTTTCACGAAACAAAGGGTTATTGGTGACTGAAAATATTTGAAGAAATGTGGGAAAAAATGTCACAATTGTCTCTGCACAACTTTCATTTACTCAGTAGCTTTTGTTGTTGGTTATATTTTAATAATGTGCCTGTGTTTTATCTGTTGATTCAGTATTTACCCATCAGCTTCCTTCTGCAGTTCCACTGCTGGCCACTACACGGCACTCCACACCATTTCTCTGCCTTTAATCCATTCTGAGCAACACTAGCATCGTCTGTGTGAGCAAATTAGGCATCTTAGGAGAGCCAGTGGTCCTACATTTGTCAGTGCAAAGCTCCTTTACTGGGACATTGGGACTTAATCCTCACAGCTCTGATCATTACAGCTGATCAGAGAGAATGAGAGCACTCTACGTTATCTCATATGCATCTACTTTTGCCTTAACAACACAACACAAATCTCCACCTAATCAATATAAATTCCAATCTTTTGCTTTGTGGTCACTCATTGTTACAAATGTGGATGAGTTTTGTATAATTTAACACAAGCAGTGTGAGTTTAATTTTGAAGCTGCTAAGTGAGTTTCTACTACCTGATGCAATATCTGTTTTTATTTTAATAAGAAATAAAAACAGTATGTCAACTAATTAACACAATATCACAACCTAATATAATTTATTTAACTGTAAGAGTTAAACAAAAAACTCCAGCAGTAATACAAAAGTAATACTTTTTGTATAATTCTTTTTACAACTAATGCTAATGTTAACCAGGGATGCAACTAATAATTTGCATCATTGATTAATCTTTTAGTCAATAAAAGTGTCCATTACAGTTTCCCAGAGCCGAAGGCGACATCTTTAAATTTCTTATTTCGTCTCACCAACAGTCCCAAACTCAAATATATTTATTTATACAATTAAAAGACAGAAAAGCACAGAAAACATTTGAGTAGCTGCTACCAGAGACGGTTTTGTTCTTGATAAATTACTTACGTGAATATTAGATTATCAAAACTGTTTCTGAAAAAAAAAATATTAATTGATTTATTGTTTCAGTTTTACTGCAGATGTGTTACGGCATGAAGTGAGTGCATCTGTGATTTGTGTTTTAAAGGGCACATCATGTAATCTATAATCCACAGAAAGACAATTACGCCTGTATACCTGGAAGAAAAAAGACCAAAGATCCACAACAGCAAAATAAGACAAAAAAAAACTTTGTGAAAAAAGAATGTAAATTGCATGCCTGTGACGATTTCCTGCATGTCTTCCCCCTCTCTCCCCTTTCTCACCTAGCTGTACTAAAAAAGAAAGAATATTTGGACAAAATACACTCATTTGTTTTATTAGTGTACAAGTGCAAGATGAAAAAAAAACAATACCATTTTCATAGACTAGAAACGGGGGGGGGGGGCAGCTAGCATGGCTCAGCTAACACAATTCACCTATAGCAGCTCCTCTAAAGCTCACTAATTAACACATATCCAAAGTGTAGAAATGACAAGTTGTGGCTTTGTTACGTTTCGACAGAGCCAGGTTAGCTGTTTCCCCGTTTACAGTCTTTATGCATGAGACACGAGAGTGATATCAATCTTCTCAATTAACTCTCAGCAAGAAAGCAAATTAACTTATTTACATTTTACATTAAAATGTATTACATTACATTTAGGAATACATTTTTCAAGTTTAGTCTAACATTAGAAACAATGTGTTATGAAGTCTTGAATTTGCCAGATTTCCAGTTCTGTGACCCCACCTCTCGGCCTTTTATAGTGTCACACAGGCCTGTGATAAGCAGCCACACAGACACAATCACTGTAAGTCGATCTGTGATTCCTGTGATATTGGATGCAGTGTAATTACAGCACAGGCATGACAGAGCTGAATGGGCGGCAGGGGCAGGTCATAATGAGCATGCCGGCCACATGTTTCTGAGGCAAATCTCATTTTGATATCCAGTCTACCATGCTGTTTTATTAGCAGAGTGGCTGGGGTCAATTAGCTTTCAGCTCAGTACATTCAAATATTTAAATTGATATAATGTAGCTTGCTTTATTAATTCCTTTAGACTGAGATGAAAAGACTATTTTTATGTTTTCGTATGTAAAGGAAGATCATTTGTTTATTCTTTGTCTGCTTTTGTGTTTCCTCTCTCTGCATAGCAGGGATTGACATATAGTTAACCTGTTCTTCATACCAAGCAACTTTCCTGTCTCTCCCTCTGCCAGAACTGTCAACCTCCTAACAAGGTGTACATATTCACAGCTGCTACTGCAGGTGAGCAGCCCAAATGAGGAGAGCCTGAATAAGATGAGAGGAAAGAGCCAGACAACAGGTGCATGGGTACAACACTGCTCATTCCAGCTGACAGCTGGTTTTGATTTATTTTGTTTTTTTTAGATCAATTACTTGTAACTGTATGGCAACTCTCACTGCTTAGACAGGCGGGAGTATGACTAAGGATGGCTCATGCTAGTCTCACAGGCTATTCACACTTACTCCAACCCCCGTGGTGGTAGCGTTGCCTCTCTACAGTGTATCTGTATCTGTTCGTTCATTCATAAAAAAAGCATTAGTGACACGTAGATGAGTCATAGAGGCTAGTGTCTAAACAGGCTACGGTGGCAGTCAGGAACACTGCCACCCCTTCTGCTCCTCGCCTCAAGGCACTACTCATACCCTCACCAGTCTCCCTAGTTACTCTAAGGCTTACATACACAAACATATGCCATCTGTGTTTGTTTAAATACCACCAAACCCACCTGATGCGTCGGGTGCCACAGAGCAGATGTAGCTGTAGTAGTGGGCAGGAGAGCGGTGGCGAACTGTGGCTGTTCTCATTGTTGAGATGCTGTTTGCCGATATAGTTAGGGAATTCTGTACTGGGATCAGTTTAATGCAGCTGTTGTTATAATTATTCACCACAACAGGTAGACAGTTGTGTTTTTATTTCACCCTGTAAAAAAATCCATCTGAGGTCATCCATAGTATTATCTTTTGCAGATTAGACTGTTTCTCTGGTTTGTAATAACTAAAATAATAGATAGGGTAACTTTGGTTTAGGTCTTTCTGGCTCTGGTTTTTGGCTTCCAAACAAGAGTTAAATAAATTACATAGAAGCAGTTTGCAGATCTTTGCTTTGACTTTGTGGTTGAAATCCTGACATATTATGGCCTGACGGTGTTAATTGTAGAGCAGGCAGATGGAGAGCAGGTGTGTGTGTGTATACAGTACGTGTCACACTCCCCCATGTGACTCTCAGGGGTTATATCAGGTGCAACACCTGGAGTTTGTTTCCCCATTAGGATGGGCATCTCCAAGGTGATAGCCAATTAGAAAAGCTGAACCTGGCTCTTAGGACTTCTGAGATGATAGAGATCAGATACAGCTCATCTCTCACAAGCAAATTGCTTTCACAAATACAGCATATTTGTAATGCTTATTGCAGAGGTTGGCCTACTGTATGTCTGTTGTTTCCTCATACAAACGAGCACGCTTTCTCACACTCTGCCATGTTTCTTTGCTCCCACAGCAGCCAGAATGAAAATTCCACTCTGAAGTAATATTTTCATGAAGGCTGGTACACCGACTCACCTTGCGATGTGGTATTGAGTCTCCTTTGCGCTTGACTGTGTCCCTCTGTTCTTACAGCTATCTATCAGTTTCATAGCATGCAATCTGCATCCTTCCAGCCTCCCACTACCCGCCCACTAGTGCTGTATCTGTTGTGTTCTGCGTGCATGCACTGTAAGCATACAGTGTACATAAGCATATTGTGTTTTTGCGAAAGGCTCAAGTGTGTACATGTTTCCTGGCCCCCTCCATAATAAAATATAACACCCACAGCAGAGCTGCCCTGGCAAGGGTTGGATAGTGTTGAGGGTACTTGCCCCCTGGCTAGATGCTACTCAGAGAGGGGGAGATAAGGGCTGTGAGCGTGGTAGTTTGGTTGTAGGAAGGACTGAACGAAGGCAGGGAGGGGGTTGGAAGGCGAGGAGTGGGGGCTTCTTCATACATTTTTATGACCACATAGATAAGGTCAGTAGTGTGCCATCGTTACTAGGCAACACTGTGACCCTGAGTTGGATTGAGTTGTGAAGCTGAGAAGTCAGATATTCTTATTACAACAGCCTGGCTTCGGTTGTGCATTTGTTAACAAGCAGCCTGTCTCCGTGTGCCATTCTGAGAGTCAAGGCTGAAAGACTGCTTTAACTGGACGATTAACTGAGGCACTGAAATAATTAGATGCCCATTGATTGGGTTATTACATTGTTACAGCCATGTTGGTCATATACCGATATCCATGCCTGTTCAGATTCGTGATTATGGTAAAAGTGATGAAAAATTACAGTGGGGTGTTTGATTATATATTTTTAATGAGTCAGTTCGTGTGGGGATACACTAGACTGTGGGGGTATTGATTTTTCAAGTTTTCAAGCAGAGAATGGAGGAGATGGAGACCAGGCGCATATGCAGCCAGAGTACAAATCACCAAATCCACCCTTTTCCCTCCCTCTTTTTACTTGCACTCTCCACCTTCACTCTCTTCCCTCTCCACCGCTCCTTTCTCTATCCCCTCTTTTCCATCACCCTCTCAGCTCTCCAGCCTCACTTCTGTATTTCTGCCACTCTTCCACCAGCCTTTCATTATGCTTTTTTTCCCCTCTCCTCTCCTTTCGCTCGCTCCCCTGCCTCTCCTCTTCTCTCCTCCCATTTCTGTCCCCTTCAGCGTCCTAGTTTAGCACGTCAAGGTTGGCTACAGATATGCTCCTCTGTGCCTTGGGGCTAACCAATGAGAAAGTGGCTGGGGTTGCTGTAGCAGGCTGGGGTGTTGGTATCATGAATTGAGAGGGAGATGGGAAAAGGTTACTGTAGTGCATGCATGTACTGTGGTCCTTTCGGCAGAGTGGAATTGAAGTCTTAAAAGGTTAAAATACAGTATTCAGGAAATGTGGGGCTGTATTACAGATATGGCTTGCCTCTGAAATCCTGTCATATCTTTCAATGGTCATTTGAGTTAGGGTCTAAATTAGAATTAGCAATTCATCAGTTCAAGATTATGCATAGCTTCTATTGGACTCCCTCCAGATTGTTTAGAATTGGTCTGAAAGACACACCAAATTGTTGGAAATGTAAGACAGTGGACAGCCAATTACTTCATGTCCTATGGTCCTGTGATAAGGTCCAGGAATTTTGGATAACCTATGTCAGATTGCAGAGACCCAGGTTCCATTCAGCCCAAGATTATTTGTTCTGGGAGATGGGTCAATCCTAAACGGGATGGATAAGCACATAAAAAGCTGGGTTCAGACTAGTTTAATGATAGCCAGACTTTTATTTTAAGAGGATGGAAGAATAAAGGGGTGCCGTCAATCCATGAGATTGTGAGATCCGTGAGATGGCTAGGGTGAGGGCGTTTGAAAAAATGTCATATAAACGGTTTGCCAGATTGGATGGCTATACTAGAAAATGGGGAAAGTACCTGAACTTTCTGGAGGACTCCTAAGAAGCTTTGTGCTGGGGAGAGATGTGTATGATGGGCTTATGGTGTTGTCATTTATACCTGTATATTTGGTTTGTTGTTTATTGTCTATTTTGTTTCTATTCTGTTGAATGGTTTTGAATATTGCAGTTACTGTGTCATCTTTTCTTGATTTTTCTCTGGGTGGGTGGCGATGACGAAGGGGGGAGGGGGACGTGTTCATGTTGTGAGTTGTATGTTTTGTATTATGTTAAAAAAAATGAGAAATAAAAAATTGTTAATCACAAAACAGAATTAGTAATTTAGAGAAAGAAATTAAAGGCATAGTTCAACATTTTGGGGAATATGCTTATTTAGTTTTATTCTGCTGAGAGTTAGATGAGAAGATTCCACTCTTAAATCGCCTGCATGCTTCTTGCACAGGTCCCGCAAACCCAGCGCATGCATCTCAAAATTTGAAACATCCATGTCTGCAGCCACATTAACTGCGCTAGCTCCTTGTTGAAGATTGGCTCATAAGTCTGTGGAAACCCCGACCCAATCTCTTCCTATTCAGCATCCTTCCAAAACACAGATAATCAGATAACTGACATATTTATAAAGACCAGAAGATGTGCTGTAGTGGCAATATGCAGCCACTATAAATGTTTTAACTAAGAGCCGTCACGTTCTGCTTTTCCTGCTTCTTTTACAGCAGCCTTTTCCGTGTGCTTGCTGCAGACTGGTCCACAGCACCCACTACAGTGTCAGAGGCAGAGTGACAGGAGCTTGGCTTGCGCAAGTATTTATACATAAATTGTTGTTGACAGTGCACCCACACCCTCCCCCACAGAGCATGCCTGAGCCCTTATATGTGACGCTATGTTAGCTCAGTTTTGCATAAAGACTGAAAACAATTTCTAGACTTTGTGCTAAGCTAAGCTAACTGGCTGAGTGGTATTGATCTTCTCATCAAACTCTCGGCAAGAAAACGAATGAGCACATTTCCGAAAATTATAAACTATTTCACTCAAGAGATGAATTTTTAAGTTTAAATAAAATGTATCTATTTTATCCTGGAAAGTTTTAAAGTCACAGTTCGAGATGTTATGTTTCTGTAATATATGAACTCAAATTATAAAGCAAGTATTTTATCCACACCATCGAGTAGTGCCTTAATGTTGATGTTGATGGCCCTCCAAAGAAGGTAATCAGACATCAGAAACGTACTCCTTTACTCTTTCCACTGACCTCTACAGACACACATCTCCTCTTTAGTATTTTATAATTAGTCCCTTTGACCTGTTAACTTCTTCAACCCTGTTATAGCAGTTCTAATTTAAAGAGTGTGCATGTGTCCTGATGCTGATTGACCTGCAGGTGTCTTTTCATCCCATTGGGACCAGTAGAGGGTAAGAGTACACCACCCTGCACTCTGTTTAGGAGCCACATCACTCCTGCCCTGGCAACATGTAACCTTATACACACTTCTATCAGGAGCCACAAGCGTGGATTGTCTCTTATCATTGTCATTGTCTTAGCAAACAAAGGGGGATCATTATACCGGAGCTGAGAATGTTTCTATTCTGAGTTAATGGGTCGCATAGTGTAAAGGCAACCTGATCTTCCTTTGGGTAACGAAGGAGTGAGGCGAGGGTTGACATTTTGCTGATGATAGGCCGGTCTGTGTTTTGTTGTAAGAGACACTGGGCTTCACAGGAGTTGTCAAAACAAGAGGCCCCATCCTGAGGGATTACCCAGCCTGTCTGCACACACGCCAGGGACAGGGTTGGCCAGAGGGACAGGGAGGGGCGGGGGGACTCTGTGTGTGTGTGTGTGTGTGTGTGTGTGTGTGTGTGTGTGTGTGTGTGTGTGTGTGTGTGTATATATGTAAGAAATAGTATGACCACTGAAGCGCACTGTGTTGTTACCTATCTGATCTCAATTCATTAGCTAGGTAGAGGATAGCACATGATAGAGTGTAAAGTGAAGTTGCGTGGTAGCAGTGTATTTAAACATTTTCTTTGATATTTAATGTACATTTGTGCCCAGGGAAATTTACAGTATTGGGTTGGATTCTCATATTTTCACCATTGCTCATGATAGTAATGTTGATGGAGGCAAGGAGCACAAGTGTGCTGCAGCTTTTCAAAAATGTAACAGGAATTATTTCAAACACTTTTTAAAAGTAGTTCCTTGGAAATCCCTGTAGCTGTTAAGTTGTTACCATGACTAATAGTCATAAAGGGCCAAAATGTGAGAATAAGAGCCAAAATTTCCCTTTAATATTAAACTTTTTTCAAGGCCTAGACACTATTTATGTAAGCTAATATGTCAAAGTATATGCTTTGTTTGTGTCTTTTGTCTGTGTTTTTTCTTTAAATAAATGTCTCAATTAAAGTTAATGCAGTAAGGTACAGTGTTAATAATAATGTCCTATCCCAAAACTGCACATCTGGTGGAGCATCAATACACTGATTAAGAAAACCTCCCAGATATTAAGATGCAGTTCATTTTGCACAATCCACTTCTTAGTTGCTCCAAAATCCTTCTTTAATATGCTTATATCAATTCATCTACATGTATATCAATTCATCTACATCGTCTTTGTTCTACCATAATGTAGATTTACCATATGGACTCTTAAATATCCTTCCCCCTTATTTATTTGTTTATTAAGTGAATCCACCTACAGACATCAACAGCCTTCCCACAGAATTATTTCACACATTACAGTTCTACCTTGCTGTGTGGGATAAATTAAAATACTGCAACTTTCACTGATATAACTGCTATCTCTACTCTGATTAATGTCTTATTTTATCGTTCACGATGAAGTTGGCAGTAAAATAAAGAGCACAGAGCACAGATCCCATGCCAGTGTGAGTATAACAGTCAGAGGAGTCACGACCTGGGGTGAGCAGTGTTCATGAATCGTCTCACATGTGCTCTACTTCTTTCCTTGTATCCACACAAGAACATGGTGGCACATGTAAACACACCCACAGACAGTCACGCATGCATGGCCACACAGCAAGGCCAAGACCATCTGCAGCAGCCCTGGGGCCTCATTGTCACATTCACTTACCACTGTTTAGGCATCATGCTGGGGGGCTAAAATGAACTACACCCTTTTCCTCCCCCTTTACCCACACAGTAAACCCAAACCCCACCAAAAATCCACTCTACTCATATTCAAAACATGGCTGTGGACGAACTGAATTATGTTACATGGGCCATGTTTTTCTATGCTTATATCATGTAAATATGTATATGACCTGTTGTCATGAGGATATATCAAACCATGATGACAAACTACGCTATAAATAAGTCGTTTTTTTACCACAGTATTTCTCCTTTTGCAATGTCTGTTCATGTCAGTAATATAAACAAATGATATTTCACTTTCAAATCATACGTTTCTATATGATTTACTGAAGTGATTAAGTTACATGGCGCAGGTGCAACCTGACAAACCTGATCAATGTTTCTTATAATGCATTTTTACCGAGTGTTCCTCCACACTTCTAACGGATGAATATCATAATGATATACTGATTAAGAAGCATTATGGGCTTTAAATTCAGTATATAAGTGAAAATAATTTACATTAGCCTTATAAGGACATACATATTGGTTTAACAGTTTGAAAACATATGCCTACATGCCTGAGGATAATGTGTTAGGAGTTTACTACTAAATACCTCAGGCCACTGGTCACAAGGTCAAGGCTCTTGTCTTCAGAGTGAAAATCAAGGTATTGTCTTTCACATCAAGTAGCCTGTTCAGTTGTACAGCTGTCTGCTGGGTGTAAGTGATAACACTAGCACCTGTTTTCCATAAAAAAAAAATGGAAGTCCCTGTGTGCCACAAGCAGAAACATTTGATCTGTGTGTATCACCACGGTCAGCTAAATTTGATCTTTGTATCGCCAAAATTACAACGGAGCTATATTGTTCTCTGATGCTAAAACTGTATATTTATTTCTGTTGTTATTTATCGTGTGTTGGGATTGCATTGTACCTTAATGCATGTGTTATTAAAAGCTTCCCTTGTACAGTCAGATATGTGTGGATAGGAGGCAATTATTTTTTAATTACAGTTTTTAAGGTGAAAGGGCAATTAACCCTCACTAACCAAACATTAGACCTTATATACAGATCAAATATGAGTCATACATACAGTACTGATTAAGGCACAATTATATAGATTTTTCTCAACCTATAGTTTGAGAAACTATCATACACACCTGCTGTCGTTTGGTCGTTGTAAGGTAATTTGGTCAGTGTTGCTGTTACTCTGTATTTGTGAAACTGTGCTTATACTGGGCAACTCCCATGTATGGAGTGTGTGTACAGTGATGTGAGTGTGAATATAGTGTACACACAATACATAGCCCCCCCTGCCAATGTTACCCAGGCCTATTTGCGGGGTTGAAAAGAGCTATCGCTCCTCTTTTCTGTTTAAATGACGCCAGGCTTGATTGTTCCATCTGCGGTAGCATTAGTTTCCACAGCCCACGCAAATAAAATATAACCTTTTGATTTGCATTTCTTTACTTATTCCATTTCTTTTTTCAATTTTTTAATTTCAGCTTCTCATAAAATCCTGTTTGCTGAGCTAGATTATACCAATGCCTCATTTCCCCTAAAATGTCAGATGGCACCCTCTAATACCACGGATCCCCTCTCCCAATCCCTTGAGCCCACAGTTGGATCTTTTTTCCTCTCTCTTTGGGTTTTGTTTGTCTTTGTTGGCTGTTAAAGTCACCTTCAGTGACAAAAAACTTCTACCATTTAACATTGCTAAAGGCAGAACCAAGGAAAACTACTACTGCAGCACTGGTGTGGTTGATTACCTGTAGGGTACGAATAGGCTTTGCATGAATAGACTTTGCCCTTGAGCATGGCACTTTACATTCACTTTCCCCACTATAATTGTTCAGTGGCAGTAGAAGATAAAGGTTTCTACTACAACAGAGCAGTGCTGAAAAGCGGATTTGGCATCCTGTTTTTTTAACATCTTGTTTTTTTAAGATTATTCTTTGGGCATTTTAGGCCTTTATTTGTATAGGACAGCTGAAGACATGAAAGGGGAGAGAGAGAGGGAATGACATGCAGCAAAGGGCTGCAGAGCGGAGTCAAACCTGCGTCCACTGCGTTGAGGAGTAAACCTCTATATATGGGCGCCTGCTCTACCAGGTGAGCTACCTAGGCGCCCGGATTGTGCATCTTGTGAGGAAAAACCAAGGTCTGAGCCAGGCTGTTATTGCATCCTCCCTCTTACATGATCATATCTCACAGTCTGCTGCTGCTAATCAACTTACTTGCCCGTCCATGCCAAGAATCCAGAGCTGAAACACAAGCACAGGGCTCCTAATCCACTCTAAATGACAGGCTCTCTGACCTACTGCCCTGATTCACCCATGTTTTCTCCTCAGCGCCACAGAGACTTCAACTTGTTTGGGTTTAACTTACGGCTTAGGGAAAAAGTAAGTAAAAGGATCCTCTTACTCAAGTAAACATATATTTTGGTGTAACAGTACAAAACGAGGACATCTGCGATTAAAGAACAATTTAATGTGGGCTATTGCTAATACAAACTGAAGTAAATGGAAAATAAAGAGCCATACCTTTTTTTCTTTAAGATAATTTTTTGGGGCTTTTCCACCTGTCATTTTTGACAGGACTGCTAGGTGAGAATTACAGGTCGGATTCGAACCCTGGACGGAGGACTTGGTGCGCCTGCTCTACCCACTGAGGCAACCCGGCCACAGAGCCATACAATTTTAAGGCAAGCTAGAACAGTGTGTTCTGGTGCAGACTTCAGCAAATGCAGAGCAGTGTTTGTCTGCTGCACTGAAGTGAACACTGTGAGATGAACACTGTGAGAGAGACAGGCAAACAAGTGGACAGATATTGTCGACAAACAGAAATACAGAAAAGGGGCTGATCAGAACACCAGGAGAAGGTAGAGCCATCTTTCCCAAACCCACATAGATTAGACTAATTAGACAAACTGTGTTTTCTTTTTTCTTTTAGACAAACATATACAACTACACACAGACATAGACACCTGAGCTGAGCATTTACATCACCAGGAATAAAATTAGGGCAGACTGAGTATGTAATCCACACCCACATCATGTATTGTTTTTTCTATTTATTTTCATTGTATACACATTCAGAATTGTAAAGATACTCTCCTCAGTTCTGATATAAGAGCAGAATATTAGTATCCTGGGGTAAATAAACAGGATTTCACTTTCAATATATTCTGTCATGTGGAATAGAGAATGAAATGCAGACTGCCCTGCTGGTTATATCACATTCAGTGTAACCGGGTTCTGTGGACAGGCCCACAGGCTTCCACTGCCTACTACAGCTACACCCTTGACTTCAAGGCAGGCATTAAAATGGAGGGATGGTGGTGGATTACGGGGTTGAGGGAGGCATATAGAGTGTTTGTGTGCGTGTGTGTGTGTGTGTGTGTGTGTGTGTGTGTGTGTGTGCGCGCGCCTTTGGGGTGGGGGATGCTTTAGTTTAACCCTGTATTTTCTGATTTTCTGCAACCACTGGCAAAATGTTGCATTTTCTTTGTTCTATTCACACAATTGTTAAACCACTTCAATCATTTTTAAAGTATGATTTAAATTTAATCAAACAGAAAAGCCTCATTCATGTACTTAAATGAACACAAAGCATGCGTCATTGGATGTCCTTGATTTCCATTCCTTCAGGGAACTCTCGTCTGTTCTTATCCGTAGGAGAAATACCCTATTGGTTTAATTCAAGCCAGATCTGGTATGTAGTGCGGTAGACTGACTGCACCTGCACACCAGCAGACAGCGCTTTCTGTTTGAGCCGGTATCTCCGTGCGTAAAATGTTATCCTAGGTGCCTCGGTGCGTCAGGTGCAGCTCATTTCCTTAATGCAAATGCCCCACTCACTGTGTGCTCTCACACTCTCACCTCCAGTAGTACCTTGCCCTCAGGACCGACCGGTAACCGCCTCTGCTCCTTTAAGGCAATGAGGAATTAAAGCGTCTGCAGGGGCAGGGATAGGGTTATTCTCTGTAATGCTCAGAGTCAGTGTGGTGCGATTAGAGAGCGGCAGCGGGGAAGATGCGCTTGCTCGCCTCTTGCTGGACGCTCAGAGGCGATGAAGATGATCTGACTTTGGAGTCTCAGAAAAAAACTGCTTTTCGTTCTTATTCTACCACCCTCTTCCCCATGTTTGCTTCTTTGCTGTTTTAGTTATTTTTATTTTCTAAAATTTAAATTTCCTTCCCTCTAAGAATGATCCGTCAGTCAGTCTTACATTTAGGAAATCGGAGCTTTTTTTAAAAAGATTTAGTTTAGCCATTTTTTTTTTTTTTTGCATTCATTTTTGTTTCAGGATCCGGTCGTACCCGGCTCTGACTCAGCATCACACACACCTGGGCTTCACCCCTTCAGCATCCTTTTGAATAACAGGGAGAAGCAGCAAGACGCGGAGCAGAGGAGGAGAGTCTGAGCACAGCTCTCCCCAAGACAATCACAGGCGCATTTATGTTCCAAGCGCAAAGACAGGACTCAGAAAAAAATCAGTGTAACGAAAAAGTAGGAAGGAGATATTAAAAGTAGAGACTTGGAACTGTTTGCATAAAGACAGTGGCAAATGTTTAACCTTACCCCAAGCGCACAGAAGAGAAACCCAGGGAGGCACCGGTCGGTGGAAGAAGAGAAAGCATAGCTTGGGGGGATTGAACGGAGCAGGGCATGTGGATATTGGCTTTTATCTTTTTCCAGAGCATCTTGAATGGTAAGTTTCACCGGCTCATCTTTTTTTTTATTAGTGCTCATTACCTATTGCAGAAGGCAAATCACCAGCAGACAGCTAAGTGACTGGAGAGGGAGGATGGAGGTCACCTGTGACCCACATGAAATGGATTTTATATGGTTGTCAAAAGGCTGACACCCTTGATAGAGGGAGAGAGACGGGCGAGGCTTGAATTGCGTTTTAAATCCTTCAAGCTCTCCAAACCATTAGACACAGCTCTGGCCTTCAGATATACATCCTGAGCCAGATGAAATAAAACGGGTAAATGATGTTTGTTGTGGGTTGGAATTCAATTAATTGGTTTGATTGTATTGATTGGATATGATTTTATAGGTTCAAGTTTACATTGTTTTTAATTTGCATCTAATTAATGTGATTTTGTTTCTTTTTTTATTTGATGCATATATGATACTTATTCTGTCACAACCTTGCTCCACTGTGGCCCTTAGTAATAAGTGACGTATTTGATATAATGGACATTTGGTTTAACCCCTTCCCCCTCCCCCACAGTGAACATATTCTTCAAGTTTAAAGTGGCCTAAATGAATATAATGCATTAAAATGGTCAATTTACACACATATTTCAGAATCAGTAATCCATATTTTCATTTTGAACCTATTGGATGTAAAATATTGAATTTTGTTTATGGCTCGGTCAGAATGTTTCCAACATCTCTACTTTCAATTTTGTCACTAACTTGAACACGGCTTTATGTTATTTACCTTTACATTTAGTTTGTTTAGAGAAAATTAGCACAATTGGTACAAATTGTTCATGTTAGTAATAAAAAAAGTGTAATGTTGTTGATAAGACACATTCCAAAGAGGTCACAATTTTTACACAAGTTCACAAACACACAAAAAAAGTAAAATAAATGTTCCATTCAAATAGCTGAAATTCTCATTCTCCATTCAATTACTGTATTCAAACAACCAGATTTGGTTGTGCGTCTTGTCTGTTTTCTTGCACATGTGTGTTTGCGTGAGTGCATGTTTACCAGCGCACACATGCATGCACCTGACACCATGCAGGCATATTTGTGTGCTCATATAGTGTATCTATAATACACAGCAGAAAATTGATACCGT
This sequence comes from Sander lucioperca, assembly GCF_008315115.2. NCBI lineage: Eukaryota > Metazoa > Chordata > Actinopteri > Perciformes > Percidae > Sander > Sander lucioperca. The sequence continues at coordinate 28,420,815 of NC_050180.1, forward strand.
TTATTGCATTCACTTATTGGCTAGAGCCCGTTCTACAGGGAGGGATTATGGCTGACTGGGTGTGTACGAAAACAGGGGAAGAAAAAAAGGTGGAGTCGAAGAAGGAGAGGTAGAAAGAAAGAAAATGGAAACATGTCTGTGAGAAAACACATTAGGGTGACAAGATAAGGATTGTTCACACATTAAAACAAAATCAAGCCTGCGGTTGGCTGCATTTGTATTAAAGGGTCAAGAAAATCTGAGTTCACAAAGCAAAAATTTGGGGATTTACAGATATAAATTCATTTAACCACATCGAGGGGCTGTGATATGATATGGCGTGTCCACAAAAAGGATTTTCCCTTCTGGCTGGGATGATAAAATAAGGCTTCGAAATGGATTTTTGTTTCTGTGTCGTCGCTTGTTTAGTGCCGAGGCAACCCTCAGTCGGTGCCATTTATTGACACTGACTCTATATAAAATGGTATCTCCCTTAGCCCAGCTTGTGCTGAAACTCATAAAGGAACAATAAGGAATCCTCATTAATCATAATCATCTGACTCTGACATTAGATCAACTGCTATGCAAGATTGTGTCCGTTTATTGCATAAGGGATTATTGAGGAGGCCTGTGGCAAACAACTGATAGGGATTAAGCAGTAAGACGGCGTTGAGTGTAGACATTACACTTTTTGTGTTCGTCATTCACGCCGCAATCATGGAATTTTTATCACTTGCTCTTGCCTTGTCATTTGATTTGGTTTCTCTATCCCTTTACAGGAGCATAGCTATACGACTTTGTCCTCTGCCTGTTGGATGTTTTGTTGATTATCATGAAAATGAGGTGTTCGTCAGCTGAGCAGGCGTTGTCAGAAGAATGAATGACCTTGTAGATAGAAACCAGCACAGCGATTGGATTCTAGACAATTCTTGCTGTTTCAGAGTTAGGCCTATCATATGCTCGCTGGCCTGTCTCTATGGTAACCTCCTAATGGGTGTCAGGGGCTGCGTCCGAAAGCGTTCACTTATTCACTCTATATGGGGGTAGAAAACTATATGGTGTGTTGTTGTCTGGTGGCAAAATAAAATAACATCAAACCTTATTCTGATCATTCAGAATCTATGCTGGTTGTTGGTTAGTGTCTGGTTCTCGTTCATCACTTACTGCATTGTATGGTTTTTGTCCACTTATGTTCTAAGACAACTCGGATACCACTACAAAATGGCAGACCCAGGAAATAGTGGACTATATAGGGAGGATTTTGGACATGGAATTAGGAGTCTGGCTCATGTCAAAAGCTGAGTTGACCCAGAAGTACTTCATTAGGAGCTAATCGCATCCTGTTACATCATTGTGTCCATCCATAGGTGATAAGTGGCCAAATGGCTTTTCCACATTGCATTGTGGCCATTTTGCTGTACTTACGTTATCTTACTGAATTTAGCAACCAATTGAAAAAGAAAATACAGTAGATACACACCTACACAATATTTACAAAATGGCAGGTTTACATTGCATTCATCATGGAAATCATTGCAAGTTACATCAAAAGGTAGCCAACCACAGATTCATTCAACATTTCAATTAAAAATGTTAAATATGACATGTTGAACAGCCAACAGGCACATTTATTTTTTGTATTCTATGAAAAAAAATGCCTATCAAAGTAGAATCTATAAATTCAGTCATCAAGTACAGGAGAGAAAACATATTAAATATATCTCCCTGAAAGCTGCCTCTAGGCAAAACCACAGCAAGCTAAACTGGCCTATTCAAATTCTCATTGCAAATATATAACGAGACAAGGCTTCTCGCACACTCCCCACAAAGACTGCAGTGATTTGTAGACATACACGCGGGTTAACCTGATGCTCGTGACTTAAAAGGGCTTATCTCGTACATCTTCAATAAAATGAACATTTACGCAGAGGTCAGGGGATCACGCAATCAAATTTTGATCTCAATTAGCTGTGACATTTCTCGGGGTAAAGGCAGATCCACTTTGAAATAAGGAAGCTCTTCCAAAGCGTCTAGCACAGTGTAGCTTACAGTATAGTAAATAGCTGCCAACATCAGTTAGCCTGCCAATTTTACATGACCCTACATTATTAGCAACCTGAAACACTGGTTGAAAATGCTACAGGGACCGGGATGGATAGATAGATTGAACTTGGCTGCGAGTAGAATTGGGGAACCGGATTTTTGCATGGCAATAAATCTACATGAAGGCAATGAAGGCAGCGCACTGATGAGAGCCCCATTTGTTGGAGCTGTGAGGTGATTCTCAATCCTGTGTATAGATGTCCAAAGATCAGCGGCCTCCCAGTGCGGCCACAGTGGTCATTCACAGGCCCCGTAAGGCAATGGAGTGAAACCTGACCAGGCGTACGCTGCACTCACAGCCATTAGTCTGTTTACTAATTACCAATTAGGGTTTGGTTGCAGAAGCGGTATCACAGCTCATGAAATTAAATTACCCCTTGAAAACACGTAGTGTACAGTCAAGTGATAGATCATCCTGTGCAGTCTTACTCTGATATGAATATCTAATAGGCTAAATTAAGTTTACAAACCCACTTAACTCTTGCTCACTTGTGTGAGTTATAAGAGGGTTTGTTGGGTTACATTTTGAACTCAGTGTGTGATTCCAGTTGAAAGGGCTGCTAATGTTGGGTAATGGATACCCTGATGTGTGATCATAATAGATATCTCCTAGTTCATACATCCCAGCTGTATAATGAGGGCTACTCTACTGTACCGTACCTCCTCGAGCCTGTCTAGCTCTCTAATTAGGAGCAAGCTTTGGCGACTGGTGTGTGTGTGTGTGTGTGTGTGTGTGTGTGTGTGTGTGTGTGTGTGTGTGCTGCGTTCCACCCAATGTAAAATCTAATTACCGATCACACTGTGTCTGTCTGGATAGCACTGAATCAGAGGTGTAATTGCGCAAGCCCACATGTAAATGTCTCTTGCATTAAAATGTTAACGATATCATTTAGCATCTGCAGGGAAGAGCAGAAAAGCCCTCAGCACCCAGATGTAGGTGTTTGATCATGCGTGCAAAGTGAGGTTGTACATGTAGTACATCTGGCGGGGGTTTCCCACTCAGACAGGGTTCTCAGTAGAGAGGATGTTTTTAATTCACTCAGCACCTGTCAAAGTGACATGTTATATTACTGTGCTGCACTGCACAGGTACTGTAGCTGAGGAACCAGTGTAAAAGCAAAGTCAAGAAAGAGGCACTTCTGCTCTCCTATGCAAGAGAGATTCTATTTTGAGTTTTAGTTTCAAGATTTTAGGAAAAAGAGTGTAGAAGTTTAGAATTATTTTGTTCTAACTGTAACAATATCAAGATTGTGGCCAACCAAATAAGGTCTGTATTGACAATACATAATTACAAAGCTTCAGCATGTTATCAATACGTACTGTATTGTGAGATAATACAAATTCGATCTTCACTGAGACAGTGTGTACATCCAGAGATATTAAAGGGATAGCTAGTCATCTAAAAAAGACACTAACAGCTTTGATATGTGAATTTTCAAATCAACAAGTCACAGAGCTCCAAAGAGGCCAAATCATCAGAGCCCTATCTGCCGGTGCATCGGTAAAGTAACCAAAAGGAATATGATTGACATACACAAAATATAGGGGGTTTATAAATACCTAAATTAATAGGACAGTCCTTCGTGGCATTGCTTAGAGTGGTGATGGATTCACTTCAAAGTTCAAGTCATTAATTTATTTTGTATATCTGCTGAATAAGAAAATCCTTTAAATATGCGGCATTAGAAACGTATTGCCTCAGCACGAGGAAACATTGTTAATTAACATATCTGCCAAATCATAAAACGTTGATTCTTAACATATCTGCAAATCATTCACTCACAATATGCCTTATGTTTTCCAACAACACATACTCATAATAAGTAAATTGTGATTACAGATACGATCACAGCATTTGGTTAGGGTATGAGAAAGATTGTGGTCTTGGTTAAATGTTGATAAGTCAATAGTGACTTAAAGGAGACACATCATGAAAATTCACTTTTTCAGTGCATATACAGTACATTTGGGTATCTGGAGTGCAAAGATGCCTTTGCAAAGGTGCACCATATTTTTCTTGCAAGCCAATCAGAGCAGAGTCGGCTTTTCAGAAAGGGGACTTAAAGAGACAGGCACTAAAATTGAGCGTTTCAGACAGAGGGTGAAATATAATATCCAAACAGACAGTATGACAAAAATAATGTGTTTTTTGAACATTAAAGTATGTAACCATGTTCCATGTTGTAGTAGAAACCCAAAATACAAGTGTGAACCTGAAAATGAACATGATATGTCTCCTTTAAAGGATGCAACAAGCTTTCCCCAACTTTAACCAAATAGAGGTTGTACATGCACACAAGATCCTGTAGTCCATGCAGTGTACCCTCTGCTAGTATGTGTTGTACACTGCACACTAGGCCCCAGTCCTTGTGTTGAGCTCCCCGCCAGAGCTTTTTTTCATTGTGGAAGACAGGTGGCGGAGGTGTGATGAGTTTGCTATCCATCACCTACCAAGACAAACATTCACACAGGACCTCATAAATACTGCCTCTTAATCCAGTCCTCCACATACCAGGGCCAGGCTTTTAATTCGACACACTCCGAGGCCCAAGGCTGAATTGATCCCTGTGACTCTGGCCTGGGCATGATACATGTGTCTGATGTATTGTGGCTCACTAACATGTTGACCGCTCTGTCTCTTTCTTTTTCTTCCTCTCATATTTCATGGACTTCTCTTATATATGGCGACCTTAAACAAAAATCACACAGCATGTCTCTTCGACCTCTCTGCAGTTTCCTAACCATTGCATCTTTGCTGGATTTCACATCCACATCTCAACCAGATTATTCAACAGGAGATATTTCACCATGTTTCTGATGCTCCACAGTCTGAATATTAAAGTAGGCTAAGGGATAACAGAGGAGGCAAAGCTGGATAGACAGAGTGACAGTAAGACAAATGGGTCCAGCTTGGTTTCTCGACACTGCTCTTTATTTTTAAACCTGGCACAGATGCTAAGATTTAAGACCAAGTTTGTGGCGGTTATTTTTAGCCAGCCATTTTTAAAGCACTGTCATCTTGTTGGAGTTGAGGTAAGGTGTGTGAGAGCGTGTGCATGTGTGTGTAAAGTGGTTGCTTTAATGTGTATTTGCGGGTGTTTACATTCAAGTACCTATATATATGTGGGGAATTGCGGGGTTTACAGAGTGTGTGTTCTTGTATGCATGCATGCTCGCCCTGTGTTTGGCATTTAATTGGGGATCTGGGTGGGTGGGTTAGGGTGTGACATGGAGTGGAGCCACAGGAGTCTGATTTATGTCCTTCTAGCCACTCATCGATCCCCCAGCCCGGTGTGAGACTGAGTGCATTGTCAATAATCTTAGCACTTTGTGGTATTCCTAGAATTCCCAGACCTCTTCTGCTCAGACCACGGTGTGATGCTGCAGTAAGCCATCTTGTCCAAGATCAAATAAGCGGGCGCAGGGTCTGGCAGCAGTGCATTTGATTGAAGGTAGCCTAGCAGTGAATAGATCATTTTGCAGTGGCTGCGCTGTTGAAGGAAATAGAGAATTGGATGGATTGTTCGTACAAAGGGAGGTAATTTGGACAGAGTCCCGCATGGGTCCCTGGAAGCATGTAGCTGTTTACATGTTGCTAAATGACCCCGTACAGTGTTGCCAGGATGAGGTCTATTATGTGTCACTCTGTGTCTCTCAATCCAGACCATCCATCCCCACAAGTGATTATGGTAATTAGTGTTTGATCAGATGATTAAATTTAAACTCAATTCATCCAAAGTACTAAATGCTCAGAATACATTTATGTCTGCTCGGCTGCCTGGCTTCATACAGGTCCCCCGGTGTCCTAGCCACTGAGGGAAAGGATGACCGGAGAGGTGAGGAGGAGGAGAGGGAAGAAATTGTACAAAAATACCTTTTAATTCAGGCAGTGGCACATAGAGAAGGAGGGTTCTAATAAAGCAAGCTGGGGGATGAGGGAGTGTGTGTGTGTGTGTGTGTGTGTGTGTGTGTGTGTGTGTGTGTTTGTTTGGCGGGAGTGGGGAAGGGGGGGGGGTGGTGGTGAAAGGAGCCGTGCTGTGGTCCCCTAAGTGTTGAATAAACATGCTTGGTTTAGGGAAATGGCTGCGATAAATGTTTAATATGATAAGTCCATAAAGACGGTCAAATGAGTCTGGAGTATTAAAATGAGCATGGCACGCAGCAGCAGCTTTAAAGGAGGAGGAGGAGGAGGTGTGTGTGTGTGTGTGGGGCCTGATAATGGCAAGCAGAGCTAACAGGATGAGAGCAGCCAGCTGCTGTGACATCAACATTAACACACTCCACCAGCTGCTGGTCACAGACGTCTCCTGGACAAAACAGGGATGGCGGAATATCTTCAAAGGGTTGCCATGGCCATGACATTATTACCTGTACAACATTAGTAGTAAGTGCAGCATATTTGTACAGCATTTTGAAAATAAAGTCAAAACTCCAGTGAAAAAAAAGCTAGAAAAAACAGACTTGCACTGGTAGTTCAAATCAAACAAATGGCACATGTAAGAGAAATTACAAAAAGAAAAACTGGATACAAGAACATTTTATTTGGAATATACAATATTTACAACCAACCAAAGAGCAAGCTGTCATTTTGATATCAAACAGCTAAAACTACAGGGATATTATCCTAAAGTCACAGTAATACCTAATAGTAATACCTAATAGCAGCCCTGTCATCAAATTACGTTCATATACACTACTCATTTGCAACAGCAAATGCTACCTGGACTATTATTTCAATCCAGCAGTTTCAATTAAGGTATCTGGAAAGTCCCTAAATGTTCATACTGAACGTATCTGTAAATATTCACTGACAACATATTTAATTTGTTTTTCCTACAATATCCGCTCTAGCGAAACAACATCTGCTTGCAGTGACTAAAGCATGATTAACGGTTGTTATGGTTGTGTTTTGTCACTCACAACACTTGGTTAATGTTAGGGAAAGATCATTTCTTGGTTAAATATTGAAAAAGTCCAGACTGAACCACATTGGACTTAAACCCCAAGCTTGGTGTCAAAATCCTGCATTTTGTAGGGCCATCATCCTCCCCAACCATACAGTATTCAAACTTAGCACTTCCTCTACTTGAATAAATGTTGCCACAGGATATAATCCTAGCAGCAATTACATTTCCCTCAAAGCTAATAGCTACCACAACATATAAAGTAGATTGAGGCAAATCTTAATTTCGTGGACTTTGGCCTGTAAGCATGCAGAAAAATAAAATTCAGCACACGGTGACAAATTGAGTCACCACTTAATAATTCAAAATATATAAGAATAGGGATATAAATGCAGAACTTTAAGTGAAAAAGTTCTTTTTGCCACCATTCCACAAAGGAATGTTGTGCCATGGCTAGCTAACAGATTCAGGTAACACAAGTGAAATAAGATCCTTCAGGGCCAAAGGCCATCAGTGTCACATCATTCTCTTCAGCAGCCTCTCGTCACAGCTTGTGTACATTGAAACCTCCATGGACATTGCGGTACCTTAGCTGGCATGCAGGTGGACAGCGGCCATGTTAAGACACCATCATCAGCAACTCTTTTGAAGGCCCCTAACCTAAATGTTAGGTGACATAATGAGGGTGGTCCAGTATGTGCCATGTCTACTTGTTTAACTGAGGTAAGGCCTCTGCGAACAGGCATCTGTGCAATAAGAATGCTGCTGCTTAATCGTGTTATCAAGAGAGGCCGTGTATGCATCCATTAGATTAGTTTAGAGGGGATTCGATTATATCCACTCAAGTCTCAATGAGCCATGTTTAAGTATAATAGTAAATTACAAGGAGAATCTTAAAGCATAGAAGATTCTGATGCATTGGCCAAACTATACTTGTCATCCAAAATATAGCATATGTCATAATGACATAAACTACTGCATTACTGACGCGGCCCACAGCAAAACTGAGCTTGAATCATAGCCATGACAAAAGTTTGAGAACAAGATAACTCATTAACAGGTAGTATTTGTTGAAATGTGTTTATGCTGCATAAATAAGCACATGAACGCTGGACATTGTTATTAAATCATATAGAGAACTCCATCCATTCATTTACTATGTGTTCAGCAGTATGCAAAGCGTGGGTTGTGTGATGATTCTGTATTATTGTGATTTTCTGTTAGTGGAATTATGCCATGGCAATACATTTATGTTGTCTTATATGGTTACTTAACCACTTTACCTTCAATATTCTCGATTATTCCAAATCATTTTATTGTGATAATCTTTAAGATTGTTGTGATCTCCACCATACATATATCAGACACATTTTAAAGCTACTGCTTTTCTTTTTGGCTGTCTCTGTGTTACCACCAGTGATGCACCTCACAAGAATAAATCTACCGTAAACAAATATTTATAAATATATTCATGCTGTTTGTCAGAAGGATTAGCATTAGTTTTCTATAAATACAGTTTTCATTCTTGTTAATTAGGTTGGGGAGAGGCAACACCACAGTGCTGCTCTCCTCAGTTCTTGGTAAAATGAGAAAATTATTTTAATTCATAGGTATGATTGCAGGTGTTGAAATCTTAAAAACTGTGTAAGTTCCTTCTAATTGCAAAGGCTGCTGTAGATCAGTAGGTACGTTTTTAGGTCCAAATTCATAGTAAACATACAATGAAACTGAATCTAAGTGACACTTCGAATGTAATCTTTGTTTTACTTACTTTATTACAGACATGAGTTTTCCTCAGGTTTCCCTACACTTTCTAGTGTGCTGGTTACATCATATAGAAATATTAGATTTGTATTAGTGGACGTTTTTATTAATCATCATCAGCAGCAGCAGAGGGAGCTGCTATAGTACAATATAATCCCTCATCAGATCCTCTCTCATGCACTCATCATCAGCAGCACTAGCATAATTTAGACATCACTGTCTTTATTGCTCAGTTTTACTGAAGTGAGAAACAGTCCAGGGTCTCTGGCCTCCCCTTGATGAGACAGGCAGCCACTCTGGCCCATTTAAGACGTGAAAATAGATCAGGGAGAAGGAGGCTCATCTGCTGTGGGGGCCTCGTTTTAGCGTTGCCCGCCCCTCATAGACATTAGAGGACAGATCTGTCGGTGTGGATCAGCAGCTTGCATACAGCCAACCCTTTCTACTGTCACAGCACTGCTTAATATTCATGAGAGCAAATTGGAAGACAGTCATTTAACTTCTGTGCATGGTGTATTGCCTCTGGGCAGATCAGATCAGTGGGTATGCTTACTCATACTGGACTGCCTGGCCCGGAAGGGTTGTTGTCTGCCTGTCTCAGAACGTCTAGCTGACATATAATGGCCTTTAAGAGGAATTAACTTTGGTAAAAATAGGATTTTTAAATTATTTAATTAATTTAAATGAAAAAGAAAATACCTGTACACTGTATTTCAAATTTGGGTCATGCACAGGTCAAAGTCCTATTTTTAGCTGCTGTTAACACAGCTTGATCAGATGCTTTATATCATACCAATGCTGCTATCCACAAATCCACTAAGTAGGAATAGGAATGTGTTAAGTTGGAAAATTGCTGTGGCTACTGTGAGTCTTGAATGTGAGGTATGAGCCAGGTATGATCTCCACATCCCAGGCAGACTTGCCCTGGGGGCACAGAGCAGAGAGTTGCTTTAATTACCCAGGGTTCCTGCTGTCACATTGTCACTGTGAAGCACCCGGTGCCACGCTGCCATGCATTGCTGAGTCCACCTACCGTGGCGGCTATGATAACTCAGACAATGGCTCTGCTTGCTCAAAAGATGCAAGTGCCCTCTGACATATGGGAAGCTGAAGCAATCCCACTGTCTCTCTGATTCTCTCTTTGCTTCTTCTTGTTTGCTCTCCGCGGTTCTCTCTTCTGTCAAAGAGAGTTCATGAAATAAGTCAGTGGCTGCATGAAAGATAGAATATGTAACTATGGAATGAGAGTTAATAGGTTGTCACTTGTTTCCCATGTTGTCACTAAATGCTGCAGGTACATGAGATGGTGAAAATCACACCAATGTGACTTTTACATGCTTTGATCAGGTGTTCTAGTAGTAGTTTCCCCAAAACATATGGCTGTGAATACAACATTGAAAATGTGATTTTTGTGGCAACATCTTTGTTGTTGTGATTCTGCAAAGAGCCAGTTAGTGAATTCATCTTTACCTGCTTTTCGCTCCCATCGGCATTGATTGCACGTTTACTTAAATGAAGCGCCCCAGTGGCTCTGAAAGCACACTGTCATGGTTGGTTACACCCTGTCAACTAATCAGCTCTGTTGTGTGAAGGATCACAGTCCTGTGATGATGCTGAACCATAGGTGTTGTTTGTCATGTACAGTAACTCTGTGAGAACGCTATTGCGGCTGCTTTCCAAAATCACATTTTAAATAATAAATCAGTGTAAATATTGTGAAAAACAGCTCAATTTAGGAGTTCACACCAGATTTTTCTTCTCAAATAATAATTAGTCTCTTAATATTTTAAAACAAACAACAGATATACTTTTGCCTTATTCTGGTCCAAATGACATAAATGAGTCTGCTCAGGCTTAAGTAATCATTCTGTTTAAAAGTTCATAAATACCCAGCAGTTACAGTATGTATTTACAGTACTGTACAGTTGTAATGCAGCATTCAGTTCAGATGATGTAAAGCCTAAGATTCTAATGCAGATCGGCACAATTGTTAAAGAGTCCTGGCATCTACAAAAAGTAAAATATATTATTGGCCGTTGGATTATTGTAATGTCTTTAGAAACCCCAATGCAGATGTCGAAGTGCTATTAAGCAAGGCACTGTCTTTCTTGAACTAGTCAACCTTGAACCACGAATGTGTTTACTGTATAAATATGTAGCAAACACGCTCATCCAAGGCTCAATAGTTAAAAGCTCAGAAGTAGTACCACACTGTCCTATTCTATGTGGATAGACAAGACTGATAAATTATGTTTCAAATGAAATACTAGAAAAGGTTGCTTTACTCAATATTTCTGTATATAATGTGAAGGGGTCACCAGTGATGAACCCACAGAAAATGATCAGCAACTGTAAGTCATTATAGGTCTTTTTGCATCTTGTACCTGATTGTTTTGGTTTTCTGCCCCACAACTTTACTGTTTTGGTTCACTTTCATTGCTCTCATCAGTGTTGTTTTCAGCTGCAACAGGCAAAAACTTACTGTACCAACGATTAACAGACAAAGTTCGCAACTTTGCAAGCATTTAGCAGCTAAAGAGCTGGATAGTTCCCGCAGGAGTTGGTGGAGACAAAACTGAGCTAAAAAACTGTGTAAATAACCCAATGTCCATTATGCAGTTGCTGCAACTGTATGCACACTGCAAATGGCAGTAGTGCAAAAGACAAATAATGTAGTATCTCTACACTAATGGTAGTGGGTGCAATTTTAAAATATGCTAACCTAAAAGTATACCAACCAAAATTATGACAATAAAGCCCAAAAACAAAACAGCATACATCTTAAAAAGAATAAATGGAAGAAGAAACGTAGTTACTTGTTACACATGACCCAGAGTCATGTGTACTCCCCACCAATGTTTATACGGTTGGTATTTTTGCATTCCAACTCTTCTTCTGGCCCTGAAACAGAAATATTAAAATTAAACAGCTTTTTTCCTTCTTACCTTCTTTAAGATATTTAAGATATCCCATAGAAAAAAAAGTCATAGTCAATTATAGATGCATATAATGCATTATTGAACAGTGTCATTTATTTCACCTTTACAGTTGAGCTCATGAAAAATTATGCCAATTACTGATTTTCTCTCGGGCAATGTAGTAGTCTAAGTGGTTGGGCCCTGAGGCCGTTTGTTGGGGCATGACACGGTGCTCTTTGTGAGGTCTGAGGGGGTGATGTACCTGCGTCACTGGACCATTTGTGGCCGGGCTCCTGAGCTTAGTCAATTAGGAAAACGAGTAGCGCAGTGATATGCACCAGAGTCCATTTCTTTTTTTAATTAAATCAATCTCGCTATCACTCAGCCAGTCTAAATTGAGTTGCTCTCATGTACTTTTCATATGTGAAATAGACGAATATCAAAACTGCTATGACATAAATCCTAATCCAATTTCTCCGATGCTTGCACAGAATAGAAGCTTTCCAAGCAACCACACACTTCTTTGATCTACTTCTCTCCAGCCGTTGCTATTGTGGCACTGTAACGTTCAAAGTATTAATTAACTAAGTACCCAAATTGTATTTGCAGAAAACTTTGATGTGTCCCAGTTGTGTCTGTCACATTTTTTTAATGAAGAAAATGTTATTTTGTTTTTTTAATGTGCAAATTATTTTTGCAAAACAGTCTTTGTCTTCCCAGAATCCCCACCATATGATTATACAATATCATCAAAGTAGGATCTCAGACAGTGTTTGGCTGACATATTACAATACTAATACATAAGTCACATTTACAAAGAGTCTTTGGTATAATCAGCAGAACATTTTATGTCTTATACACAAAGAAAATGTCTACTGAATGTAACATCAGTAAAGGCTGTGTGTTCTAAAAAATATACTGTACATGAATAATTTCAAAGTGTCTTCTCCTTCTCACTAACCTTGAGCACTGTCCATGAACAGGTAGGGTTTTGATCTCCCCCCCTCATGGCTCCAGTCTGTATTATCAACAAAGCACTGAGAAGATTGATACTCCCCATGCCAGCTGGAAAAAGGAGAATGAATCAGAATTTAATATGACTTTGATATATTATTTTCATCTTGGCTGGTGCCACAGACCCACTGAGAACCCAGCACACGATCCCACCACATTTTAAAAGATTACAATTGGCTAAAACTTTCTTTTTATGTAAGAGACTGTACAGAAGTGTATACAAAAGTTCCTCTGCTGGGAGTATGTATACTGTACTTACTAATATTTTATTGAAGTCAAATTGAAGTTAAATAACCAGTGTGTTACGTGAAATTCACACAATCTGCATTTACTGTATGGTTGTCAAAGCACAACACACTATTTATATTGTTCATTAACAAATTCAGGAGAAACAATATTTTCCTAGTAAAATGTTCAGTTTTCAGTGATTCATTCATATTAGAAAACATTTTTCTTATAAACAGATAAGAAAAAATGCACCAAAACACATCCAGACTTGCTAATAAACATTGCAAGTTGTTTGCAGTATCATGTCTATAGATTAAACATCTAATGTTTAAAGCTATATCCCAGTCGAAGAGTAATTTTGTTACAAGGCTACAAACAACTGCATAAGTAAACACAGTCTCAATATCTGATATTATAAGATTTTGTAAACTTCCAGTATGCATCATTTCCACAAATTTTGAATTAGGCCTATTATAATTACAAGCAGTGTTTTTGTACTGTATGTTAATAATTGCGTAGCCTGTGTGTTGTTGTTATTGTTTTTGTTTTGTTTTTTAATTATTTGTTGGGCTTTTTTTTATTATAGTGCAGATAGACAGGAAAGGGGGAAGAGAGAGGGGATGACACGCAGCAAAGGGGCCGCGGGTCAGAGTGGAAACCGGGCCGCTTTAAAAATAAAATTGAAAAAAAGCAGGCTGCTTCCAACGACTCAGCCTACATGGGGCGCACACCCGCACCCCAGAGCTGAAGGTCGTACCGACTTCAGAGTGACAGAAATGCATCTTTCAGCAGCTGCTAGCTAGCTAAAAGAGGAAAAACTAAGGGTTTGTTGGTCGTTTTCACTTATAGCTAGCTAATGTTTTGTAAAATCTAGCAGATATTTTAAGAGACGCTAAATACAGCTAATGTTAACATGTAGCTATACAACAAAAGTCAGCTAAGTTCAGCGCAAAAGGTTACAGCTTATATTTCCACCATCGAGCTAAACAGTGGTGGAAGAAGCACTCAGATCACCTTTACTTGAGTAAAAGTAGTAACATTCATTTTTACTAAAGTAAAAGTACATAAGTAGTGTCAGCAAGGTGTATTTAATGTATCTGAAGTAAAAGTATAAATTATGCAGAATCCCGTCAGAGGTGATATTATTCTAACATTATATATTATAGTATTGGATTATAGTAATATTATTAATGCAACAAGGTGTAAGCAGCATTTTAAGTTGCAGTTGGTCCAGAAGAAGCAAAAAATGGAAAGTAAAGTACAAATACCTCAAAATTGTACTAAAGTAAGTACAGTACTTGAGTAAATGTACTTTGTGACTTTCCATCACTGTAGCTAAATATTGCCATATTGCTAGCAAAACAACAACAGCACCTTTTCTAGATGTTATGGGTCACTTTGGTATACCAAATGTCAGTGTGTCAATGCATAAGTTTTACCCATATTTAACTCTGTCAATACAGGACTTAATGAGTACAAATAATTGTGCTAATATCTAAGATATTGTGCACATCCTCCATCTTGTGTTTTTCCCCTCTAAAAAAAATCTTTAACTATACCAGCTTGAAATGTTAAGCCCTAGCTAGTGTTACACACCATGGTAAATCTACACAGGTGTTTCTACTCATGGCTGATTAGACCTGTTTCCAGGCCTCCTTTAATAGTTTTGTTGCATCTGTCTTACAGTAGCCTATACCTTTCTCAATGACCTCAATTATAAAGAAAAATAAATAAATACATTGTGTGATATATTTTTTCATAGCCAACATTAAAGTAGTTCACAACATAATAATGCATGTGGTCAGACATCAGTTATTGGACATGGCTACAGCTTCTTTCATGTGGATGAAAACTCCCCACAGTCAGCCCTCATTATCTAAATAGGTTTACCAATGCATACACCAGTTTCTGTAACACAGAGAGTGCAGACTTGTTTGCATTTCAGAAGTGGTGCAAATGTCCAGATATCCAATATGTCAACAAAGAATTTTTGAAAAATGCTGCAGTATTGATCGTTAGTGTGCTAATGATTTTGAATGAGTATTCCTTATTTGTAACAACAAATGAGTGTTATGTGGATGTGCGTGTGTACATAAGCATGTCGTTGGAGTGTCTCATTGCGGTTGAGAGCTGCTGAAGCAGAGAAAAGGATGGAAAACGTCTGCAATTTGAAACCTTGTTAGAAATTTATGAAGTGCTAAAATGTTTTCTCCCCAGGGAGGGTCCAAGCCAACTGCCAGTGCCACTGTAAGCCATTTAGTGCAGAGCCTCTGGGCTTGTCACCAGGCTGAGATGGAAAGCGAGATACATACACAAATACTGTATATACAAGTATTCGCCTAAAATACAAACACTACAAACTGACTTTCTCTCACACAGAGAAGCTGAGATTGCAACATATGCTGGCTTTATCACTCTGAATCAAACAGCTGTAGATTACTATAGAACTAATTGGTCCAACATTGACATTTATTACCCTCCTCTCCTCTGGAGAATGGTCCCGCACAAACTGAATTTAACGTCAGTCTCATTTCTGTGATGTTGGCTTGAATTAAAGCTTGAACATGATCAAGGCAGCTGACCTTATTTCATAATTGATGGTAGTTTATGTTAATTTAATGTTCCCGAGGTCCCAGAGATGGGAATACAGTGATGAATCCTAAACTACTGATCATGTTCCAAAATAGAATCACTTACAGTGACTGACTTTAGAGGAATACTAATTTGTGCTATCTAATTTTTGACATTTTCACTAAAATACCAAACAATCTGAATATAAAGAAGAACAAAAAGTACATGTTTGGCCAAAAGTCTGTGCTCTCTGCTACAGATTTCTTTTGAGAACTTCATTCAATGTTTTGCTTCCAAACTATTAACAGGAAAAGGGATCAAATACAATACATGGTTGTAACAGTGAACATCTTGTGTTTCTCTCTTGCAGTTTTCAGTGAGGACCTACATTCCAGCTTATATTTTGTCAATGCATCTTTGCAAGAGGTAGTATTTGCCAGCACCACAGGGACCTCTGTGCCCTGTCCTGCTGGTGGCGCACCTCCTGCCTCGTTGCGCTGGTATCTGGCGACCGGCGAGGAGATCTACGATGTCCCGGGCATCCGCCACGTCCACCCCAATGGAACCCTCCAGATCTTCAACTTCCTGCCATCCAGCTTCAGCAAGCTGATCCACGACAACACGTACTACTGCACTGCCGAGAACCCCTCTGGCAAGATCAGGAGTCAGGATGTCCACATCAAAGCTGGTGAGTCCACAGAGGAGGGCTTGGTGTAGCAGGAAGAGCTTGTAGTAATGGTGGTGGTGAGGGAAAGAGCAGTATCACTAGTAGTAGTAGTGGTAGTAGTGAGAGCGAGATTAAAGAGTGTCATGTAGTTCTAGTAGCAACACTACTAGTGGTGTGATGCTTTTTGTAATAATACATTGGTAAAATCAAATACTTGAAAGACAAATGAATGTGAGTGTATAAATGTGCGTTGTACAAATGAATTAAGTGCATGTTTCCAAAATTATATCACATGTCCCTTTGACAAAGAGCAAAAGCTCAAAGCATTTGGAGCATGACTTTAATTAATTGATCTGAGTCTGATTGATGGATATCTTGCTCCAGATAAGTGATCGTAAAAATTGTCTTTGTAAGAGCATATATTTAAAAAAATATCTAAATGCTTAAGTAGGTCGGAGACATCAAATTATTTTTAATTACTTGAGTGAACTGATTCAAATTGCACTTAAATCACAATTATGAACAATGTGGTTTTTCTCATCGTATGGTCCACTCAGTATCTACTATAGAGCTTTCCGTTGTATATTCCTCAGCAGATGGAATTGTAGATTTTCATTTTTTCTGAGTACTTTAAGGACTTCTCGTCCATGTTGGCACAAAAATTAATAAAAACTTAATAGTATTCCAGTATAATGTTGCATAATTGTACACTAAAAAGTAGTATTGTGAGTCAATGCCCTGGTGCTGTGAGGGATTTAGTTTGCTCAAGGAGACTCCAGCAGCTTTGAACTTTTCTAGATGAGAGCTTGATACTGTGTCTTAATCGGGACACCAACCCTGTCACAAAAAAATGAAAAAGTAAATAATAACGTAGTTGGTCTGTTATGAATACGACTTGTCATGTAATTTTATTTTCACTGATCTACAGTTTCACGGGAACCCTACACAGTTCGAGTAGCCGACCAGAAGGCTATGAGAGGCAGTGTAGCCGTCTTCAAGTGCATTATCCCTGCTTCTGTTGAGGCCTACGTCACTGTTGTATCATGGGAGAAAGACACAGTTTCACTCAGCTCAGGTAAGACAAGTAATACTTTGTATAAAAAATAAAAATAAAAATAAAAAATCAAGCCAAATGTGTAATATGTAACAGTAAAATGCCAGTGTTTATATTAAAATGACTGTATAGAAGGTATTTCAGTTATTAAAGAGCACACAGTGAAGCCCTTTTGTGCCAAAACTGCAAGATTGAATGTTTGACGAAGGGAGAGGTGTGTTGCTTTTTGTTTGGGGCTGTTTATCCCTGCTCTGCTCCGCTCCGTGCTCTTCGGACACTATGTTCTGTTTCACTGTGAGTCATCTTCTTACCTGTTTTCTGTCGTAGTCTGCCATTACTGAGGCTCTGCAGCTCTGCACAGCCCTGTCCTCTCACTAGCCAGAGGATGTTGATAACTGTCACATTGAATCACTGAGCTTCTCTCTCCTATACACACTTCACCTCAGCCTTCTCCATTTTGAGTCCAGCAAGGGGAAAAGTGGAACAGTTTACATAGCGTCATTGACCTAGTTACCCTTCTTGTTTGAATCCAGTGGCACAGCATGATAACGCAAGACACCAGAATGTTCTGCGGGTTGGATTTTTTTCTCAAGTTAAATGGGATGCTTATCTCTTGATTGCTCCATGTACTGCCCGCTGGCTGATTTCGCTTCATACTGGGGTGTTCAGGGACCTGTAAGTGAGCACTTGATGTCATTTGACTGAGGGCAGAATCTGGGACGGTGTTTTGGTGGCATTTTAAATGTGTCTACTCAAGCATGAAGATGTGTCTTTTGATCCATGCCAGCGACTTATTTACTTGAGGTTACTCGAGTTACTCGCTGCGAGCTACCAGTTGAAGACATTGCCTAATGTCACGGACATTGGACAAATATGCAGCATGCAGATATGATTACATTCTGTAAATGAAATTAATCATGTAGACAAGACTCAGAGATGATGTTTACCTCATCTGTTGCTGCAAAAAGGAGTTCATTATGAGGATAAAATGCTTTCTCTCTAAAAAAATCTCCTCTACATCTTTATCAAAAGCAACGGTCTGTTAGCTTGAATTAGGAAAAACAGTAAAACCATTTCTGTGAATTATACGTGTGTGTGTGTGTGTGTGTGTGTGTGTGTGTGTGTGTGTGTGTGTGTGTGTGTGTGTGTGTGTGTGTGTGTGTGTGCGCGCGTGTGTGTGCATGTGTCATACCTTTACATTGACAGCAATTATTGCCAATCATTTCTTAAATCAGCTCTTATTGTAGTGTCTACAGTGACGTCTTTCCTGTTTTTTACAGCAGGTCTGAAGGCTTTTAGAACATGCAGTGAAGTTTTGATAGATTATATTGTATGCTCAGTGTTCTTTTGAGTTCTTTCGCAAGCGTTCAAAAGAACAACGATATTGGATTGTCCGTGTTTACTCCAATAAGTATTGCAGCAGGCGAGTGCTGTCAAAAGCATGAGCACACTGTCAAAATCACTGCTGCTCTGTGATAAATATTTGATGGTCGATTCTGATGCATGAGCGGATTCACCTTGCACTGTTATGGAGAGGGTATGTTTACTATAGGAGCGAGGGTTAGAGGGATGTGTGTGCAAGTGTGTTAGTGTTTGTGCGTGAGCGAAAAGCACGAGAGAGGCCATAAGGATACCAACAGGGCTTGACAACAGCAACTGGGTGCAGTTCTGCTTCTCCGCCCCCCTTTTCTTCTCTTTTTTTTTTCTTCAATTTTTCATGAAAGAAGATTTGGTCTCAGTGGACACAAAATAAAGCTATCCAACAGCCACACTGAATTATTAATCTTAGGTTTTTTGTTGGGAACGGTAAGATCAAGCGCACTTTCCTACCCTTGCATTGTGCATCAGAATGCGAGAAAGATCAGTCAAGGCTCCAGATATTTCTCGACACCAGGATGGTGTTTTTGAACAATTTAGGTGGATGATGTCACATAATTATTAAGCAAATGATGAACATCAACAGTGTACATACCCTGAAACATCTAAATCTTTGGTCACTACTGATTATTTGTCTGCTTGTTTAATAACGTCAGGTGTAAATGTGCTTTTTGAGATCAGTAACTTGCCCGTAGAGAGGAAACTGGCTTAAATCACTGCCACTGAAATCTTTGAATATCCAGTGATTCACATTAGGGTCAAAAATAGATGCATAATTACAGACTAGGGCCTGTCTTAATTAATCAGCTGTGATTGTAAAGTTAATTACAATATGAATTACCTCTCAGAATGAGGACTGCTTAGTAGTCATTTGAAGCCGCCTGTTTTCAATGTGAATGAGCACGACGCAAGCTCACTGGGTCCTAATGTTGCCAATAATATACCATTAACCCGTCATGAATTTTAAAATGGATCTCGCAGCACGACCTTTCAAATGCCCGGCTCCGATCGCCTCCTTTGCTGCTTTTGATTAACAATTGACAGAGCTAATAGAGAGATGAAAGAGGCAAAAAAACCAAAGAAAGTAAGTAGGGAGGGGAGGAGTCGAGCTGTGTCCTATTGTGTTGCTGCCAGGATTTTATATGGTGGACCTTTATTTTAATGCATGTGTCTGTTGTCACATGCACCTTTGTGTAACAGTGTGCACATGCTTATGTCTGTGTAGTTGTGGCTTTTTTTTTTTTTTACATGCTGTTTCAAGTTACCATGCTTTTGAAAAGGGATGGGGCTGGGATGGTGTGTTTTTTGTGTTTTTCCATCTACCTACCTTTTGTCTCTCATCATTCATGATATGAGGCAGCGTAATGAGGCGGGCGGCCTTGGTTGCAGAGAAGAGCTTCAACAAAACCAAAAAAAAAGTGCTTAGATATGGAATGATCGTTAAAGAACATGCTGTCCCTGAGACATTGCACTCTCCTTTAAGATGCATACAGTTGTATGTTGTGCAATTTGCGCATAAAGTCTTCTTACAGTAACATTTTGGCTGTTTTGAGTCGTCCTGATGTGCGGTATTTGTTGTAATATATGAGCTCAGAGCTGCTGCAGATGATTTTTCTTCTCTACCAAGCATGTACAATTGGGTGTACATCACCCACACAGTGAGTTCTTATTGACTTTTCTTACCTTCTACAGATATAGAAGCAACATTAGCACGGAGTCAACATAATCTCTGTAACAAATGATACACACAGTGCCGCTGTGCTTAGAGAGCTTTTTATGCATGTGTCAACATTTGCATCCATTCAAATCTTGTTCTGTAAGTGTAGGCATCTTGCAAATTTGGAGACCAGTTTAAATCCAATTGAAATTAATTATGGGACAATACCACAGTATAGTGAAAGCTGGATGTTATTATGTTCATCATCTTGACCCATACAACAAATGTTAGTGAGGAATAGTTTATTAAACACACTTTGGTTTAGCCTAGGTAATTAAGGCGAGGTGTTAGTCATATTTAAACAAGAAACACATTTTCTCAAAATTGATCATCGTTTTCAGTAAAAAAAACATCTTACGTATGTATTATTTTAATGTCATATTACTAGCTGTTTCAAGTCATTCTTAGTAGGAAAACGTATTTCTTTTACTTTTCTAGAGCTGAAACAATTGCTCAATTAATGGATTTGTTCATCGACAGCAAAATAGGCAACTATTTTGATAATTAATTGTTTAAGTAAAGATGGCAAAAAAGTGAAAATGATTCAGCATCTCAAATGTGAATATTGTTTGGTTTTCTTAGTCCTCTTTGATTGTAAACTGAACGTCTGGTTGTTGGACAGTTGATCAGACAAAACAAGACGTTTTAAGACGGGGCTAAGATGGGAACTGCAACATACACTCTTCATGCAGAGAGCACCTATTTGATTCATTATGTTCATTTCATAACATTTTAAAAACAACTCATCTCGGGCTCATCTCTTGCTAACTGTGCTAAATGCTAACTCTACCACCTTCATTCAGTCGTTCATCCAGTGGGACGCCTGACACAGCTTTAGATACATATCTGATGGAGACCTAAGACTCCATTAGCCATTCCTACTTCCTGGATGTGCTTCCATCTTGCTATTCCATCCTCTTAATTGTATGCGACTATTTATCACTTTTTCCCCTTATGTTTAACTAAACAATGGGCAATATTATGATATATGCTGTTAGGCAATATACAATTGTTAATCGTCGACAGCTTTATAGTAATTTGTGATTTTATATGAACATTTTTGCATCCATACTTTGATTTGTCTGCTTAAAACAGACAATATCATGTCTGTGTATTTTATTTATGATCAATTTCTCCATTGTTTTTAGAGATAATGTATTATATCATGATATATATTGATGCTATGGTATAAAATACATAATTATAAAAATATAATATATAAAACATACCAATGTAAAGTGATATTGGCTGCCCCTAGTTGGACTTAACTCACACTAAATGTAGAGAGGTTTATATTTTTGTGTATACTGTACATAGGATATCTGTTTTATAATATATGTCAGACGCTGACATTGTATATGTTGCATTTACATTGAAAACAATACAAAGAGATCAGTAAGTGCCTCCTCTTTTCTCTTCCACTTTTCTTCTCTCCTCTCCTCTTGCTTTGTGTTCTTCTTTTGTTTCTTTTTATTTACTCTTCTCTTCCTTCAGTCCTCCATTCCTTTCCATCCTCCTCCGCTGGCCTTGACTATCGGCCTTCTCTCCTCTCTTCTCACCTCATTGCATAACCTGCTTGGCACAGCGCCCCAGTCAATTTCCTCCTGCGTGGAAAATGCTGTTTTTTTATTTGCTTTATGCAAATAAGTCACTCCAATACTCACAGCATCAGTAAAAAAAATCTCCAGTTACATTTTTCAGTCACATTCATGTCAGCGGATTCCCAACTGTGTGTTTAGCATTTAAGTGATGAAAGTGCCTCTGCACCCTCGTATCTGCTCATTCCTCTCTCATGGGTTCTTATTGAGTGCTTATAGAGGATAATTAAAGATTTTGCTTGCTAATAGAATCACAGTCTTAACCAGCCACCAGCCCAGTCGCTGGAATGTTAGGATGTCTTCTAAGGGGCTACTGTAGGTGTTTGGTTTACAAGATCACTGCTCAGCAGGAATTTATCATGCCAGTGATGTGCCACCGCCTCCATTTTTCACTGAGATTGACAGTGAGGGCACTGAGAGGCAGGCGGAGACAGGGCTGTAAATTCAACACGCCCAAAGTCAGGCCAACCTTGAAAGGAGGGCACAGTGATAGAATTGAGCTTGGAAGGAAAGAAGATGCAAGGAAATGTTAGAGGAGGAGAGGGCAGATTAGAGGAGAGGAAGTGAGAAGAGAGTTGGGAAAACAAGAGACTGAGAAGGAGAAGATTTGAAGGCAAGAGAGGAGAGTGGGCGAGGTTTTTTCTTTGGTAAACAAGGGACTGCGTCACATTAGCCACATGATCTTTTCCCTCTGCCTTCTTCCCCTTCCCACTTTCCTACCTCACTCACTTTTCCTTCGCTCTGTCTCTGCCTCTCATTCTTCATCTCTCTCTAGATTTCTGTCTCTCCTTGCACAAACATGGTTTGTTGATCTTGTTTTTCAGGGGCTAGAAAATGGGTGATCCCTGCATGTAACCACATAGCAATTCACAGCAATATCTAGGTATTAATATGTACTGGTACCAGATCACGCCTGCAAATATACATGTGTCTGAGTTTGTGGGTGCATGATGTGTTTTTTTTGCAAACTACTCCACCCATCCTGCAGTGAAACCCTATGAAAACAACACAGCCTATCATTTTGCTCCCCCCTCCTCCTACACAGATCAGCAGTTAGTGAAATGCTGACCCTTGTCTTTCGCTGCACCCCTTTTCCCAGTCCACTCACACACAGCTGCCTGAAAACTAAGGAGATGGGGGGGCGTGCTTATTGTTTGTACAGTGTGTGTGTGTGTGTGTGTGTGTGTGTGTGTGTGTGTGTGTGTGTGTGTGTGTGTGTGTGTGTGTGTTGGTGCGTCTAAAGGTGCTGTAATATTCATTGTCTATACATGTGAGTGACGGAGTGCAAGGTCTGATTCTGTCAAGTAGGAAGTGTTTGGGGGTGGGGTGGGACGGGGGGCACTCTCCTGAAAGAAATAAAAAAAAAGAGCAAAGAAAAAAAAAAAATCAATATTTGTGTGCATTAATCACGCTGCTGCCACAGAGAATTATGGGAACATGAGCTGAAGGATGCATTTTGTGCATTTGCAACATATGAGTGCTGTGTGAAGGAGAGTTTGGGGAATTGGAAGAGGACGAGACAAGACCCTTTTAGTAAGAAGTGAGGTTAGAGCAGAGATAGTTGGGGGGTTGTTTTCTTCATGTATTGTGTGCACAGTGTGTCTCTCTGGTGCATTTTGTAGCATACTAAACCTACTGTCTTTTGTAAAGCTCGCATTAGGATAGCATTTATTCATTGTTATTTTGAAAGCTTTAATGTTATAGCTTCCGAGATTACATTTTTGTTTTAAAGCTTTTGTTTTGGGTCCCATTTTTAGTATTACATTATTATTTTGGTTTCACATCTTCCCTCTGCTTTGAAATTTGCCATTTGGAAAGAAAGAAACCAAGCTCTTCTTTGACTTTCTGTTTGAGCTGTTGCTGTTTGAAGTCTCCATCTTAGCTGCGGTGAAGGCTTGAGGATGTGATACATATTTGATAAGGATCGATAGAAGGGTTACTGAGACAGAGATGGAGGCAAATCGATCTTGGACTGGGCTTCCCAAAAGCATCTTAAACCTAAGGTCATCTTTGGAGTATCCTTATGGCTCAGCGGCTGATGCACACACTTGTAATTCGTGCCGAAATACAATGCACATTTTAATTCTACCTTGCTTTTACAAGGTATAATTTTATAAGACATCAGTAGAACAATCTAGTGAAGTAGAAATACCAGAAGAAGGACTGTTCTCAGCTTTCAGATTTGTTTAATGCTTTACGGTTAATGTATTATATTATGCCATCTACTGACATCCTATTCACTATGCACATAAAACAATAAAGCGATCTGTTTAGTGACGGGAGACTGAACAGCAGACAACGTTCTGGCACGGTAGCTGTGATTCCCAGCTGATACTCCATACGGATAGACAAAATCAACAACTGTTGAAGCGGGCACTCTTCCATCAGTGTTTACTAATAAACAGTAGCAATATGGCAGCCATTAGGCTGTTTAGGCAGGGAATGATTAGGGTGGTGATGGCTGGGCGCATTGGGAGACTAAACATGCTCTCATCTTTAATAGGCAATTTGGCTTTCTGTGATGGGGATGCCCCTTTGTTTTCGACTTGGATTGAAGACAGCATCTTAAATAAGCACTGTTTTGGTAGAGTGTGCTATCATTATACTGCAGGAATCTGGTTTACAGTAATGTCCTGAATTTGTTTTTATAGTTTTGGGCTGTCTGTGCATGATTCAGAGTATAATATCAAGACTACATTCAGTGTTACTTTATTGTGGATCTTACACAGTTTGTTATGCAATCAGGACAGTAAAAATAGGACTGTGCATTTTTAGACAATCCGATACAGTAATAGAAAAAGGTTAATATGAGGACTCGTTGACAAAAAAGTTAGAAATATGTGTTTATAGTTGAGTAAAGCTCAGTTAGTGGAACGGGTCCATCCTGCCAGAGCTTATGGATTACTGTAGAGCAACACTGTGTTGAAAATGGACTGGAGCCGGGCCAGAACTGGCCTGGCGTAAGGCCAAGACACAGATTAGTAATAAGCATGGTGTGAGCTAATTACAGCCGGAACAAGCAATTAATTTCTGTTTATAAACTCTCCTGGTTGTGGGCTGTTGGATGACTGTGGCTGTGTAGGTGCAAACTCCCTCTGTACGCGTCTGCGTCTGCGTGTGTCAGTGACAGGTGGCGTGGTTCATGGAGGAACCTTCCCATATGTTCCCAGCTGAAGCTCTGGGGGAAATGGAGACAAACTGGTGTGCTCAATCACATCCCATAATGCAACAGTGTCTGATCCCATCTTAAAAGTGACTGATTAGAGTAAAAAAGGCACTTAATAACTCAAATCACTCTGCTGACCTAATAGGGATTTTTCACTCCATTCTTTCTCTCCCGTCTTCCATCCAATCAAGGATTAATACATGGTCTTATTCTGCTCCCAGGGTGGTTAATCTGGAAAAATACAGTAAATCATATTGAGCCTCTTTAAACTTTCACACAGTGCCTTGGTGCCTGTGCCCCCCTGTGGGGCATCTGTAACACTGATTAGACATGATCATGGTTTTAGAGCACCTGCTGGACACCAATCAGAGGAAGAGATTTAAGTGAGGTTGTTTTTTTTTTAACTTTGGACTATGGATTTGTCTCAGAAAATGTTATCTTAAAATGTGAAAACCACCAATTTTACACAATAAAGTTCAATTTACATGTCACAAAGAGTACTATACAGTCTAGCAGTAATGAACTTTTTTGTCAACCAGAAAAAGAAGAGTCCTACAATTTTTTGTTCCACGATCTTTTGATCTTATTGGGCAGACTGTTGGTGACAGTAACATCTGAAACATGAATGAAAGCAAATTAGTTCATCAAATGTGGGCTATCATAGTAAGTGAGCTTTGCAAACATGAATTGGATTCTGATAAAATATCATAATTGTGGTTTTTATTCTAATATTTTTATATACTGTACTTGTATGGGTCCATGCCATTAGTCCATCTGTATTAGAGTTTAGATTCTCGGCCCAAGCCCGAGCCCGACCCGAGCCCGACCGGACCTCGGGTCGGGCTCGGGCCGTTATTTTCCGCCACATCCTCGGGCCGGGCCGGGCCCGGGCCGGACCGCGCCTGGGCCGGACCCTTGATCAAGCAATATCCATTACCTTATTATCCTATTTGGGTGGGGAGATAGCTATGCCATAATCAGAAATATTATAAATATATATATATAGGCTATATAAAAGTAACAAATGTGTACAAAAGTTAGGCTGCAGTTACAAAATGCAGCACTTCATGCGCGGAGTCTCCTCCTCTCGCTCGCATCACACCGGGAGCTTGAAGATGTGAAGAAAAAATGAAAAACAGGAGAATTAACTTTGAGCAAGTGTGGAGGAAAGTCGGAGGTATGGAAGCAGTTTAAACAAGTCGTGGGCAGTGACAACAATATGTTGTTCATCATTGTTTCTTTTTTTTTTTTACGTTTCTTCACTCGGATCCACTTGCGATCCGTTCCATTCTAAACAAACAGCGCAGTTTACATGCTTCGTCCTTGTTGTATTATTCTAAACAGATTTCTGCAGTTCAAACAACTCTGAATTGTAGTTGAGAACGTCAGTTATTACGGCCCACGTATTAAAAAATTGTCGGGTTTAAATCGGGCTCGGGCTCATAATTACAGTTAATGTTTCGGGCCGGGCCGGGCTCGGACACAACGTGCTCGGGCTCGGGCAGGTTCGGGCTTGATTTTTTGGGCCGATCTAAGCTCTAATCTGTATCAAGTTGAGCTGAGATTTTAAAGACTACTGTTGTTGGTGAAATTAGCACTTTTAGTACAACATGACAATGAAATATACTTTGACTATATTATTTCCTATCATAAAGTGCAGGTTGACTCCATATTCTGTCTATCTGTTTGAAGACAAAATTGACCAGCGTACCCAAAGCAATAGGGCTGGGTGAAATGGGTAAAATCAGTGTCAGGATATTAATATGAATATTTTTCCAATATTGCAAAATTACATCTTAAACATACACTGTACATAAAAATAAGAACATTTACGGGACAGTCTTACTGCATCACATCAGTTTCAGTTGACTTCTCCTGTGATTTCGACAAATGGTTCTCCAGGTTGACTCCTTCAGTAGCAAATGACCAGCTGACTTCACTGCAAGGTGACCCTCTATCTTTTTCATGATGGATGAGGCATCAAGCATCATTATTTTTCTTCAAGGCTCGTTTTCTCTCCTCTTCTTTGGCATGAGCCTTGAGAACACATACAGACAAACACAGACACTGAGTATACTTGCAGCCTGTCTTTGACCTCACCTTGCCATTGTACAGCCAACGACTGAGATCCAAACAACACCCAAACTCCCTGAAGGCTGCAGACAGTCAGTTTCTGTCATAACTTGAGTGTCTGTTAGATGGTCAGAGCTGTTCTTGTGGGGCTATATGTCTGATAAATTTATGATTATGTTGTTAACATAATTTAAAAATGTGTCCTGCATGCCTGTCGATGATTGGTTCTTAAATGTAAAAGGATGTGTCATGCAGAAATATTAAAGGTGGAATGATCTCATGTTACACTGTGAGCGTGGCCAGTCAAACTGTCATTTGCGCCAGTGACGTCACAATGTTACAACCGTGAGCAGAGTGGCCTTTTTGACAGACGCAGCCTGCAATCTTCACATCAGCACAGTGCGATGAGCCAGCCAATCAGAGCCACACGCCCATCGCTGCACACACTTATCACCTGCATACAGCTGCTGTTGCCCCTCCGAGGGAGCGAGTGAAGAGGAGAGGAAAGAAAGAGCAAGAATGAATAGTGTGCCTGAGACAGAGGGTGATTTGTGTCGAGTCGTAGCACATTTATGCTTGCTTCTTTCTTTTATACAATTTCAGAGGTGTGCGTGTTTGAAGATATCTTTTTCTGGTCACTATAATCCACATTTGCCATTTACGGGGAATTAAAAGAAAAATCATTGTGTTAGTTGTGATTAGTGCTGCATCAGCCGGGCAATAGTTAAAATGTGATTCAGAGTGGAAACGTGCCTTGTAGCCCTTGTGAAATGAGAAGGGAGTGAGAGAGAGGGAGAGATAAGCTCAATCTGAATTGATTTTCCTGTTACTTTCTGCTGTACTTGAGTTTCCATAGCAACGTGGTCAGGTTCCCTTGGCCTCCTAGGGCAAGTATAATTGTTGTCTGTTCCTCCCAGCCAAACTCTCCATTTCTCTCTCTTTCTCTCCTTTCCTTCCTCTGTCTATTTTCTCAACAATGGAAATGTGATGAGATTCTTTTTGGACTTTTCTGCAGTTGGTTGAGCTAATATTAAGCACTTTCAGCAACCAGCCACATTAAAGCACATCGCAGACCTTTATTTTTACCATAAGCAAGCTTTGCTTATTGTTAACCAATGTAAAGTGTATGTTTATCCAACCAATGTGGCTGAAAATTATGGCTGTATTCATTATTGGTAATCTCCATATGATTTGTACAATTCATCAATTGTTTGGTCTATACAATGTCAGAAACTATTACAGTGTCCCAAGGGACATATTCAAATATCTTGTTTTGCCCAACCAACCATCAAAAACCCAAAGCTTACTATATATATATATATATATATATGACAGGACAGCTGAAGAAGTGAAGGGGGAGAAAGAGGGGGAATGACAGCAGCAAAGGGCCACAGGTCGGAGTTGAACCCAGGCCTGCTGCATCAAGGACTAAATCTCTATATATGGGCGCCCGCTCTGCCAGCTGAGCTATCCGGGAGCCCAAAGC
The DNA here is from genome assembly GCF_008315115.2 of Sander lucioperca. Taxonomy (NCBI): domain Eukaryota; kingdom Metazoa; phylum Chordata; class Actinopteri; order Perciformes; family Percidae; genus Sander; species Sander lucioperca. Next base: position 28,449,434 of record NC_050180.1, read on the forward strand.
TTACTATAATTAAAGAGGAGATAAAGTAGCAAATCTCACATTCGAGAACCTAGAACTGGAGAATGTTTGGTATTTTTGCTCAATTTGTGCTTTGATAAAGGATTAATTGATTGTCAAAATAGCTGATCTTGTCTGTCTAAATAGGTTAAATTAAAAGGCAAATGCATTTGATTTCACAATTATATTCTTTATGATGCTTGTGATGTATTACTGTGTCTCAGTGCTCGTCAGTGGCCATATGCTTAAAATCTTTGCAGGTACAAAATAAAATGCTGCTGTTGTCCCTGGCTGATGCTCACAGCACAAGATCTGCTGAATCTCATGAAACTGCCACACTCTCACATAGTGCCATGCACATATCAGATCAAATGAGAAATGTACAGTATAATGAAGAAGAATTTACCAATAGGTAGCTCATTATGTGTAAAATGTTCTTAGTTACATGATTATTTCAGAAGATCAGAACAAGGATAATAATACAGCACAAATCCATTTTAGTTCTAATAAAACTGTATTGCAGAGGTTTGGAGATAATTAATGCAAACTGCTGTGTCACAACTTTTACTGGGATTTGATGGTAAGCACAAAATGTGTGTCGAACAAGAGATTTTAAATGAGGCCTCCTAGCTTAGACACAGACAGGAAGAGAGAGGAGAAGAAAGCTAGAATATTCCTAAATTGAGTTTGCCGCACATACAAAGATGTCAGATGGACCCTTTTTTATCTGAATTAGATATTACCAGCTCTCTCTCTGACTCCAATGATACACTGCTCTGCGCATAACAAGGCATTCACAGCTGTTTGGAGCCTAATGGCTCAAAGATGCCTTGCCTGCTCAGCAAGAAGAGATGGACTGCATCTTGAGTCTGCGATTAGGACTGCTGATCTAGAAACATTTACATTATGGCTTTTAGGTCATTACAGAAGAAAAATGGTCAAAAGGATCCAGGTGAGATAGCCTAGATCAGCACTATGACCCTGAGTAATGTGCAGTATATTCGAAACAAAGGACTGAGCAACAAAGAAAAAGTTTGATACTAAAATGTTGATGCTTACTCAGAACATACTTGTTGATATCAAATCGAAACTGGAATATTTGGAATATTTGATAAGTAAAAGAATAATTCTTCATTTGTAAAGCAAATATGGCAAAATGTCTTAGTGTTTATATTTGATTGCATAAAACCTGAGAGTATTTTTTTACCTGGAAATTGTTGAACTCATGGTGCATTTCTTTGGATCCAGCTGTCAGTTAGCTGCCTAAAATGTAAAATGTAAATGTATTCTGTTCTGTATTTCAAGTAAGCTCCTGTATCTGTGATAGCCTTGGACCTGTCCCAAGCTGCTATGTGTTTTCTTGCTCCAGATCAATGCTAATTAATACACATCTCCCTTAGGGAAGGCGGGGAGGCCACGCAGAGAATCAGAAATCGCCATCATAGGCTGGGCTTGATCTGGACCGTATATGGGAAAGAAACCTTCAGAAATATTTGCAATGGGGAAGCAGTCGGAGCTTCACCTCATGTATTTCAGTTGTAAACTGTAAGGCTCACTCATGGATGCTTGGTGGACAATCAGAGCTTGTCCAGTTGCATACTTGCATGCTGATTGGTTATTTAGGTGGTGGGAGTGCTATGTCTAAACATGTGCTTTAAAGGACAAATCCAGTGCAAAATGAACCTAGGTGTTAATAACACGTGTATACAGGCGGGCGCCATCTTGGGAAAACAGTCACAACCAGTCGAGCGACGTGCTTGAGCTATGTTACTGGTTGCATGGCGTTCGTCGTTCGACTGGTCATGACTGGTTTTCCCAAGATGGCGCCCGCCTATATACATGAACAGTACTGTATTTCTTTTTTTTGTTATGATTTTTTTTTTTATGGGCATTTCCACCTTTAACCCTGGACCTTCTGCATATATGTATATATGTGCGCCTGCTCTACCAACTGAGCTAAACGGCCACACACTACTGTCTTTCTAAACTATCTTTTTAATAAACTGTCTGTACACTTACAAAGTTCTCAATGCTTTGGTTTACATGTAGGGACCCTCATTCTGCTACCGTGGAAGTGTGGTGCTATTTTGAGCCTTGTTAGTGGTATAGAAATAGCGATTTCTTTTTACTTTACCCTTGCCCCGATGACTAGCGTTATAAGGTAATTAGCGGTTTGCGCTAAAACTGGTCACATTCGATTAGCATGAAAACAAATCCCAGAGAACAATCGACTCGGTACACGTGTTATTAACCCCTAGGTTCATTTTGTGCCGGATTTGTCCTTTAGCAAATCCAGTTCAGATGAAGTTCAGCCACCCTCTTGTTTTAGCAGCCATATTCCAGGAAAACATGCAACACCTAAATGCAGAGTTGAGGACACTTGTGGTTTTCTAAACAAGCCAGAATGGCTGTGCCCATACATATACTACAGTATACGTGTGTTTTGTGCTTTGTGTTTTACTCTCCTGTTTTTCGTTCTCCTCTTTTCTCAACATCTCCCTCTGCACTGTTAAAAACGTAAAAAAGAAAGAAAATGGGAGACATGTTTTTGTGCATGCCTGGCGGACAGATAGGCGCTGCATAACTAGCAGTTTCCTCTGAAGTAGGGAGAAATCTATTTGCTTGTAGAAGCTGCTTGCTTAATCCTTTAGTTACACTTGCCAGCTGTGAGCAAAGATATGGCGCTGTGGGATTTGGCATGAATATCATTGGGAGGACAAAGAAATGAAACTGATAAGTGTTTGTGCACAGGGTCCTTTGCATAATCCAGGATAACCCATAATCTGAGTTCTTTAAAATCATGCCCAAATAGATGTGGTGAGAAACCATTAATGAGAACATACTGTTTGGACAATTTGGTTTGTCCAAAAATAACTCGAGCATTTGAGCTATACTCTGAAATCAGAGATCAGGCTTGCTTTGTTTTTTTTAAAATGTTTTTTAGCATCAAATTTTGAATTAGAGAATTGCTGCTGAGTGAATGACGGTGAATTTAATTTCAGAGAAAAGCCTTTACTGAGAAATGTACAAGGTATTTTCATGGCCATACTACTTTGTGTGTCACATTTCCATGTAGTACAGTCTGGCCTTGTTTTGGTTATTAATTATATGAAAGGATGTTATTCTTACTGAAACACACTTCACCTACAGTATCTCTCTCTTTCTCTCTCTGTCTCTGTCTCTGTCTCTGTCTCTGTCTCTGTTGCAAATCTCTCAGTCAACAGTATGCACAGCAATAACGAAAAAACATCACTCAACAGCTTTCAATACATCTGTCCTTTCTCTCCCCACCTCTCAGTGTGTTTGTTTGCTCAGCCTCCTCAGCCCCGCAGCCTGTGTTTTATACCTCTCTCGATGTGTTATCGGATGGTAATAGACAGCTGTTGAAAGCTAGCATGAAATACCAGCATGCTACGGTGTGTGGACCCATATTGAATAACACAGAGCTCTCACAAGTCCAAAGAATGTAATAAAACAATCTCAAGTTATCACTAAAACAAATAATTGTAAAAGATCATTTGATGTATGGCACCATAATTTAGATCCATCCATAAAAATTCAATATAACAATGAATAAGCAACATGTCAGTAACAGGAGGTAAATAATATTTTGTCTGCAAAGGTAAAATTGTAATTGCCACACTTTTACCTATATTTGGAAGAACAATTAAGCTTAGATGTTTAAAATGAATTGTCAACAAAATAGTCAAAACAACGGACATAGGTAGCATTGTTTTATGTTGTCTCTTCTGACTTCCTCAGCCAACCCCAAGCCCATTTGTTCCTACTGAAGATAGATCTTTAAAAACAAATCACAAATATATAGTGTCATTTTTTTTAAAAGGCTAAATAATTTCATTAAAAAAGCACTGTAGATTTATGCAGACTTTAGTCAAACAGGAGTTCCTTTTTTTGGGGCCTATTTTCAGCTGTGCAATAATACGTTTGCTGCAGTAGTGAGTATTTACGGCAGCAGTATATGAGGGATCCACACAAAGTACACTACAGTGCTTGTGTTCAGCGTAATAAAGGAGTGTGATTTAAATAGTTTTTAAACAACAATGGAGCTCTATGTCACAGAGGAATGAGATACTGTATAACAGCCTTTGGCTACACAGGCAGTACTTTGATTTTGCATCTGCAGTTGTCCCTACTGTATGTACTGTAACTATTAACAAAGTGTCCACTTCAATAGAGTGTGTCCAAATCAAAGCAGCTCTCAAGTCTTGATTTTGGTACTCTTAGAGAGGATCTGCCCATGCAGATGGCCTTAGTTTTCTTGACTTTTGCAATTTAGCTGCCATGGTTGTCTTCAGCCTGTGTTAACAGCATGCCTCTCTTGCTCCCAAATAACATTAACATTTCATTATCCAGGGGAAACAATAGAAATGTACGAAAAAAAGGGGGAAGTCTCCGCATCCAGGAGGGCTAAAATATTGATGCAGTTGTGAGGTAAATGGCTCCAAATCTGAGCAAGAGGGTCAAAATGGGAGCTATGAGGAGAGTGAGCAAGGCGAAGAGGGGAAGACATCACTTGTAAAGCTGGGCTCTGAGGGGCTTGGGCGCATAATCAATGAAGTGAAGTGTGTGTTGTATCTGTGGTGTCAAGTCGGCTTCACAGAAGCCAATCCTATTTTTACAGGGAAGACAGGTCTGTTGCTATGCTCTTTGAGAAGGTCTCCTGCAGCTTGAAAAAGACAGGGAGCATCCACTCAGGGGTCGTATCACACCTCAGGAGTGGACAGAAGGAAAAAGAGCGGTCACAATGAGGGGAGCTGCTTTTGCTAGGTGACACATTAAATTGATTATTGATGATTTGAGCCATTATACACTCAAAGGAACGTGTTGACACAGGCAGATATAGACTCTGTATTTATTCATTTCTTTTTAAGCAGAGGTGTGAATGCAGTGAGACACATGCCGTCTGGCAAAAGAAGAGGTGCATATGAGTGTGTTTCAACTATTTATTAACTATTTCATTATTTACAATTTAATTATTTACTTCCAAAATGTCCCACTTAAAGAAGTAACATGTTCATCGGCATGTTAAAAAGATAACAAAATAATTGAAATTGAAATAATTTGATCAAAAACCTAAATGCCAGACCACCACTGCTATGGGTCCTTGTAAACATTGTCCCAAAGACAAGATAACATTTGTCTGTGTTGTTTAGTGGTAAACATGCGGATAAATTCATGCTTACAGGAACAAAGTTACTGTACAGACAAGATTATCGTTCCCAAACAAGTCAATCAGATTGTCTCCGGGCAATGTTTTCATCTTGTCCAGATGTCGTCTATTAGACGTCAGATTAGGAGGAGTGGTGTTGGATTAGCCAATCCAGAGCAGAATCATTTTAGATTAGATTAGAATTACTATTAGATTATAGTATATGGACATCTGGGTCGCTCCAATGGCTCTGCTCTAGCAAAATAACATTAAGTCAGTGCTGCACAGCTAGACAGTACACAGACTGTAATCAGCAGCCAAGCAGAAGGTGGATGACAGCATTAGGACATAGATGGATGAAAGAATCCTTTGGTTTGTACAACTTCCCAATTACAGTATGCCGACACACTGCACAACAAAAGCAGTGGTGATTCTAAATGTCCGGAAAAAAAATCAAAATTACAAGGCAAAACAAGAAGGGTGTCATCTGATTGCACGAAGCCCAGAACCTCTGAGTGTGTGTGTTTAAAGAAGGTGATCAGGCCTCCAGTGCAGACAGCCTCGTCTGCTAATAATAATGGTTATTTTCTCTCTCTCTCTCTCTCTCTCTCTCTCTCTCTCTCTCTCTCTCTGTGCTCAGCGTTTGTGCCCAGGCCTCCTGGCAGATAGATGTGCAGAGATTACACCTTCTAATTGTTGCTGGCATCTGTGGGCCGGTGTAGTTTAGTGTATTTTAGAGCTGTGTAGACTAGTTTTTATGTAGTGTGGATTTGTAATAATAATGATAATGACTGTAGAATGGTATGTTTGTAGTATTGCAGTGAAATTCATAAAGCATGTGGTCAGGAGAGGCTAAACAAAAAGAATGCATTGTTCCCATTAGTCATTACTTTCCCATCAAATTTAATTTCAACTGATTGTTGATGCACCTAATCTACTCTAATAGGTAGAAGCAAGAAGTCCATATGTATATATCTATCACTAGAGAGATTAGTTTAATTTAAAGAAAAGGTACAGCATCCTCCAGCATATCACTTTTTTAAGGGGTTTAAGTCTGTTAATAATATGCTGGGTATACAATACAATTACACAATACTTGAGTTTCTGAACCAATACTCAAATGTTAAATACTGACTGAACACAAGCACCTGTACAATAATCTAAAATACACTCAAAATACAGTCTAAAATTAGCAGAATTATGATTTTAACCAAAGAATTAGGCAACAAGATTATGAATCTGACTGGAAATTTAATGACAACTTTCAGTACTTATTTACTGCTCGGCACCTAAAGTTTGAGGCTCGATACCCAGCCTTAGTTCACACACACACACACACACACACACACACACACACACACACACACACACACACACACACACACACACACACACACACATATCAACACAAACAAGTTAACTCAGAATATGTCAAGTTTTGTCTCCTGCCTCTGTGCGTTCTTTAAAGCTTCAGCAGTAGTAAACTCTGCATAAGAATGAATCAAGCTGAACAAATACCTGACACAACCCATATGAAGAATGATGAAGTTGTTAATGTGTGACATTATTGGAGGTGATAGTGTGATCTGGTCTCTGGATGATGATGCAGTGGGCCTGGCTATGAGAAGGCATCCCTATTTCAGCTGTGTGCATCAGTGGCTTTCTGTCTCTCCCACAATCCGGAGAGAAGAGAAAGAAAATGATCTGAAAATTAAATATGACGTGTCATTTTTTTGTATTTGATGCACATTTTGCAAAGGGTCCCGCAATGCCCGTCTGCAGGAAAATGACGCCTGCATGCACATATCCACACAGTGTGTCTGCTGTAAGTCATTTGTGCATACAGTATGTGTGTGTGACAGTCCACCTCTCCCTGTGAAAGTGTATCTATGCGAGTGTATGATTCTAGTTGCATTTGTCACTCTTTTTTCCTGGGGTGTGTGTGTGTCATGTCTGATTAAAGTTAACCCCTGTGAGGCGGCTGGTGCACCCTTCCTCTGTATCCCCCATCCCCCCTCTCTATCTCTCCTTCCACTCTCCCTCCACTCCACCCTTCTATCACTCCATCCCTGTCCTCCTTCCTCCTGGCACTCTGACAGCACAGGAGAATATGCTCCCTCAAGGTCCAACCCTCCCTTTCTGGCTCCCGCGGGTGGTGTTTCCTTGGAAACAGTGTCAGAGTTGACTGGGTGGGTGCAGATAGATGGCTGCCCTTTATCGGACTACACCACTGGTCCATTAAAAGCAACCACACTGGACCTGTGAGCACACTTGCACCCCTCTGCTCTCACCCCGAATGGACCGTTCCACCTGACACGCGTGAATATTAGCTAGATCCAGGCTGAGGGTGTGTGTGTGTGTGTGATCTTTTTTGTGGTGTGTGTATATTGAATGTCTGTGTGTATTCCTGCCTATGTGTGTGTGTATGTGTGACTGATCGGCAATATCTCTCATTGAATTGGGCATATTTGGGGAAATTTTCTGTGCAAGTGTCTTCCTTCCTCTGTGTCCTTGGAAGTGAAACAAAATGGAGACTGGTCTTTTCTCTGCTTTGTCTCCCTCCTCCCGAAATGATGTAGCAAAGAAACCCAGATCCCTCCACAGCTAGCTTTTGTGAGAGTGAATTTGACCTATCATTTTAAACAACTGTATTACACTTTCAGATATATGACTACAGTAATTTTCTGTTGAATTATTTAAATGCAAACAGCTACAATTGGCATTGAGGCCACACATCACCAGGGAGCAACATGAACAAACCAAACACAATTTTGTAATACAAATAGGAGCTGTTACAAACAGTTGTTGGTTGTGGCTATAATTGCTGGCGATATTAAAGCAATCTACCATACAGCAGATATTGAAAAATACATATTGTATGAGCTTTATTTGAGTGTAAATACAGTGTTGTTTAACACAATCTAAACACTAAATACATTCAGACATAGTACATAAGTGAACAGATTAAATATATTATATATAGAGTTATCATTTTTCCAATCTTTATTTATAAATCTGTGTTATAGATCAGATTATAACATAGGCATCACTAGTGGAAAACACAGTGTTTTACTAGTTTTCATGTCACCTTCACAAGCTTTTCCAGCTGTAAAACTATAGCCTATGTCTTTCAACACTGGTATGATGGCTTGTCAGTAAACACTAGAAAAATAACAAAATAATAGAACAAAACATTCTTCATGTTTCCCATTATGTGCTTGTTCTCTTCTTTTTAACCTTGCTATCCTATCCTAAGTCCTATTCAGCATATGATGTTTCATTATTATTTTTTAAGTATAACAAACACAGAAGCAGTTGATGTGGGTTACTTTTCTAAACAGGATGTTTATGTTTCACTCAGGTAGGACACACAGGAAGTTTATTTTCATAGTGTCAGAGTGGTTTCAAACTGCTACCTGTAGTCAAGAAAGGTACACTAGTGGAAACTTTCTTTGAGGTAGTAAGCTACCTTTCAAAGGGGACAGAGTTGTGGTTTTGACCCAAATGTTTTGTCAACTGTGGCAGAAAATAATCACAATAACTATGATATTGCAATATCATAGTATTAACACAACAACCATCATTTAAATCGTTCAAAATCAACTGTGCTTAGGCATATTATTGTCAAATTCATTAACACATGCTATTTGGTGCAAATGAATAACAATTAAATACTACTAATCATATACCATAAATTATTGTTTTTTCCCAAGGTTTTCACATTGTAAAATATATTTTACTTCAAAATTTTTATTATTATTATTATTATTATTATTATGTTTTGACTTTTTCGTAATAGCTACTCTATGAAATGTTTGTCATCCTATTAAAATATTCAAATATGTTTTAGCCAAATGCAGTTCTTGGCTGGTGAATACATTTAGGAGAGAGTAATCATCTGCTCATGGACACATGCTTGTCTGTGTTTGCATACATGTGGTTGGCCTCATAGTGAATGTTATAGCCTGCGCCGGCGCGTGCATATAGGCAGACTAGGCAACAGCCTAGAGCGGCACTTTGGCAAGGCGGAAAAATGTGGGCTTATAAAAAATATCAACAGTTTGGTGAGAAATGTGTCTGTCAATCAAAATCACCAGTCAGCGCCCCTGCCCCCATCCCAAGTTTTCACAAGGTCAGGGGTCGGAACACTAACTGTACAGTAGGCTACACAAGGTGATGAGGATATGAAGGATACACTGTACAACCAAAGAATTATTTATTGAAATATATTGATCCCAGTGGGATCTTCAGCCCGGAGATGGGCGTAGCCACAAGCGCTACAGGGAGTGACAGTGACTTTGAGGCCACTGAACATATAACATTAGCGTCGCTACCTGTACACGGATCAGGTGAGGAGGATATAAAAGAGCCCAGCAAATGGCCAACAACAATAACGCAAGAACTAATAGACATTATGACAGAGAGAGGACCATATCAGGTCAGAGGAATTGATTTCCCCAGGTATGATGCGCACAGAAAAAACAGTAAGTTCTCTAGTGGTTTTAAGTTGTGAACCTGCTATAATGCGCCTTGCTGCGCACTTGTGTGTATGTGTGTGTGTCCTCGTGTTTTACACACAAGGTTTTGTTTATATAAAGATTTGCAATATTATTGAAGTCGCTATTTAGATTAATTAAAATTTGATTATTTAGAAAATAGTTGTGCTGTTATGACTCTGCTGTAAAGGGGTTTGGAACCTATTAGATTTATTATGCTGCAGACCTATTGGTGCCGTTGTTGTCATTGAGATATATGCATATGCGTTATGCGTCGGCCTACTTATATTTATTGACACTTTGTGTGTTGCACTTGTCTATTTGCGTGATGTGTATATTGGCATTTGTGTTTTTGCTGTTTTTTGCTTATGGCATAAATTGGCTGTATGTTATTGTTGGTGTAGCCTATTGTACGTTGCAAATAGAGGGGCGGCACAATTGTATTTGGCTTAGAGCGGCAGAAATGCACGCACCGGTCCTGGTTATAGCTGTGCTAATCACTAGGGAAGTCTACATTTTACTACTTTTTACTATTTGTTTGCTATATTTGATAGTCAACACATGAGAGAGTGGCAACAGGCATTTTTTAATGGCTAACAGACCTAACCAGCACAATTGTGTATATTCATCATATACACAGTAATGTTGACCTCTGCTTGCAAAGTAGTGCACACCAGGACTGGAATACTGACGAGTCCACCTCTCACTTAAACATTAATGCTGTGGACAACGGTCTGTCAGAAACACACACACACACACACACACACACACACACACACACACACACACAGTATTATGTATTTAAAGTAATTACCTCAGGCCTGATCCAGACGGAGTTTAGTAGCATGTGATAATCCATGTAAGCAGCATATGGGAGGAGGGGAATTAGAAGTCCAGAAGAAAATAAATAAATTAAAGTGTCCTGGTGGCTGTCTGCAGGAGGGAATATAAGGCCTCTCCATGACACTCAAACGGTGGGTTGCTAGGAGTGTGTTGGAGAAGTGTGATGATTTGTAATTGTGATGGGACGTTTTCTGGATAATTGTGATGGGACTTGTGCATGTCCGAATAATCATGTGTGTGATCAGCATTGAGGATGGAGAAAGAGGGAACGGAGGATGTTGCGTGCCATGTGTCAGACAGATGGTGTAATTAATGACATCACTGGAAAGTGCGTGTGGCTTTATGCTGTAAAAAGGGTCATCATAATATCATCAGAGGAAACCTCAGCTGCTTGATAACAAGAGGATAAAACTAAATCAGCTCCATATTGTCAGAATCACATACTAATTTGGATAACCTCCCCCGCAGAGACTTTGTAAATTGATTGAACTGCCACAGAGCCCATACTTCGACAAATTCTCATCCAATTTCACCTCCTGTTTTTTTTTGGCACCAGGGTATCTTTTCCTGGTTGATTTGCATCAATAAACCTCAGTAAGCAAGACATTGTAATGCCTAATTGGGCGGTAATGAGCTGTCGCATTATGCAGAGTGCTGAGGTTCAAGCTTATTAGTTGCTTGGTTGCCCATAACATTTTTCTGTCTTCCCTCTGCTACTTCAGTGTTGCACGATTGTCAATGCAATCTCCCTTTCTCTCTCGCCTCCTTTTCTCCCTCTCTGCTTCATCCCTATTCTTCTCAGCTATTTCTCTCAATCTCTCTCCCCCCCCTCTCTCTCTCTCTCTCTCTCTCTCTCTGCCATTCTAAAAATAGTCTCCTATTATCCAGGAGGCCGGGGCCATGTACAGTGAGGCAGCAATCAGCATGGCGGCCATGCACATCAAGATTCACAATAGCTGTCATTTTGCTAACGCTAGCTAATATAATTCTCTCTACATTACTCAGGGCCCTGCTGGACTGAACGGAGGGTTATATTCCAGGCTAATCTGAATTAAAGGTTCCCCATTTTTTAAACAAGTTATTACTATTCCCTGAGCTTTAAAAAAGTCTCTTAAGTGTTTAGCAGAAAATACCTCATGAATCCATCATTTTGGTGCCTGTCTAGTCCTTTTGTCTTTCCCTAGAGATGGCTATTTTGTGCCTGTCACTTCAAATGCAGATGTGGCACTGCCTCCCATCCAGAGGCGTGTGCAGAGGCAAGGAACGTTCTACTCTACCTGGCCATAGTGAACTCTGCAGTAAGACTCTACATGTTTAGGGTGTTACTGCGGTACCTATTGTGCGTGGTAAGGATTAGTTATATAGAACTACATGTTAACGCTCATGCGTACAGAACTACTTGTAAAGTTATACATAGGCCTATAGGCAACATCACCTCCTTTGGGCCAGAGCAAAGTGGTGACCCAATGGTAACCAGAGCTATCTCCTTGGCACAGGGTTAGTGGGCATTCAGCTTGAAAACAGCACTGCCCTGAAAACGCAAGGGTTAGAGGGGGTAGCTCAATGCGAAGCACAACCCCCTGTTAACTTAAAAATGGGCTCCAAATCCATACAGCTTGATGAATCACATGTCTTCTGACACAGGAAACCACAGGATCAAGGCAGATATATTCTCATTTTACATGGGTTTTACATGGGTAAGTATCAGCAACCCACATTTACATGCATAGGAAATAAAACATTTCCCACAATATAGGACTTCCTGGAAATACTTACTAATACTAATTAGACACAAATCATTTTTTTACTCTACCCCATGTGGGATGCAGGTTAAAACACTGTGGACTAATGCCTCTGAATCCAATAATGTTGACAGATGTTAACTAAAAAACATTAGTCATCCACTTCCTAACCCAGAAGACACCAGCCAACAAATTGAACATTTCTCTAAGCGCCCCATCCGGCTGCCTCTTGGGGCCTGCAATTAGCACTGTAGGAAAGAGAGTGTTTGTGTGTTAGGGTGGCAGTGGAAGGTGGGGGGGGGTGAGGGGTGGTGGGACTGTGTGAAACATTTTCATCTTTCAATCTGAATGCAATAAGGAAAAAAAACGTACCCTGAGGCAAATGTTGACGTTGCGTTCAGAGCCGCTCTGTCCTGAGCTCCTGCTCGGTATTGTTATAATGTATTTATATAACGCTGCTAATCGGCAAAACCTGTTCCACATACATCTACATAAAGCAGTAATGTATTGCCTAAGGGTCGAAATAGACATGCACACACACAGACACGCAGATGAGATCGTTAAGCAAAGCCCTCCCATTGCTACCCCCAACCCCTCAACACACCCGGCATTCACTGTTGATTCCCCTGCTCACTTGTCACTTGGGATTGCCAAAAAGCAAGGCACCATATGCCACTCTGTTTGTAAGTGCGACCACCCCCTGTGTCATCTTAAATACACACGCATACGCACACATACATATGCACAGAAACACTCAGACACCGCCACATACACCTACATTTAATGAACACCCATATGCACACACACAGACACACATACGCACTACTGACACAATTTTCCTGTCGCAGTCAAAGACAACGACAAAGTGCAATTCCCCTCAGCAAACGACTCTCAGATGATGAAAGTGAACGTTTTCTGCCTCTGATTTTTGATCTGCAGCGTGGATGTGATCAGAGAGGCCTCACATTGCCACTCTCTTCTTTCCCTTTTTTTCTCTTTCTCTGCATTATGCAGTCTATTCTATTCCCCCCTGCTGTAACGAGAAACACACACACACTAGACAAGAGCAAACAGTTTCCAGCTGCTTCCTAATTCTTGATCTGTTAGTCTGGCTAGCAGGTGTTTTCCAGGAAAATGTTGGCTTTTACCTATCAGTGGAGGGTCAAACCCCCCCCCCATCCTTTTACTGTAAAAACATTTTTTACCAATATTGCTGGCTTCTGCAGCTTTATTCCCAGTTGACCAGTTTCAGTAAGATGAATCTTTTTCACGTTGTCACATTCTAAACTGTCTGTAAATGGTTCATCATTATCATGCTGACTGGCAAACTGACAGCAGTCACTGATTACAGTAACATATTGACTCCAATTCACTGTCTGGCTGGCCATCTAAATGACTGACTTCAGTGGAGACTTACCGACCAGCTTACTAACTAACACAGCCACATGGCCGGTTCACTGACTCACTAATTAACTGACTGACCCACTAAATTCCTGACTCTTTGCTGACTGACTGATTGACTTGATGTCTGCAAACCGACCAACTGACGGTCGCCCTGACTCATCTGTCACTGGATGTGTTTTCATTGCCGTGGAAAGAAAAACCCTGCTCCTGATATCGGCATGACGACTGTCTGACTGACAGGCACATTTCCATATTTTCCAATCAGCTCTGATATGGAAAGAAATGGGATGAAATGAAGAGATATGAAAAGAGTCTGGGAAGAAATAGACTGGTGGCTGTGTGTGTGTGTGTGTGTGTGTGTGTGTGTGTTTCTAAGTTCTATCTATCTTGTTGCATATTTGTCTATAATGTGCAATCAGTGTAGAAAAAAATTCGGAACAAGTTGCTGATATTGAACTGTTGCATGATTTGCCCATTCAATTTCTTACTCGCATCCAAGCCTAATTTTCTAATATTTTTAGATTTAATTTAGATTTTTTTTTACATTGTGATGTATTTTTCAATGATAATCTTCTGTTTTTTATCAGTTTCAACTTTCTATCACAGTTTTGGCATGGAGGGGTTTGAGGGGAGGGGGCAAGGAGAGTGTGATTTACATATAATCTGCATACTAAGGAGAGAATGTCTTCTGGACCCACAGCCTGCTCCGAAGCCCGGCATCACCACTTCTACTTGAACTAGTAATTCTTCAGATTGTGGGGGGTGGGAGGGGGACCTAGCATCCATGGGGGACCTATATTCACATGCAACAATTTGGTATTAGTGATTTACATTCACTGGGAATATTTGTGTGCAGTATAGAAAGTAGGTATGAAGTTTATATAGTTCAGCAAAAAGTAAGGGTGTGGAGGTTTACAAGGTGAAAGTGTTCACCTTTGACACACACACCTCAACTTGAAAATTGTTAATATTTACATTAGTAGTATGATCTATCTGCAAAAAATGCTGGCAGTTTTGCAAATGCAGAATAGTTCCTTAAAAGATGATGGATAAGTTCTTGTGTATGTGCATATGTATTTACAGTATTTGTGTGTGGACATATGCTTGTATAAGTGTATGTGCGTCTGTGAATGTAACCATGCATGCGTGTATGTAGAGACTCATAAACCATGGTAACGAAAGCCGTCTGTGACAGCTGCTACATAATCAGATTACTACTGGTTCAATTTGGGCGTGTGTGTGTGTGTGTGTGTGTGTGTGTGTGTGTGTGTGTGTGTGTGTGTGTGTGTGTGTGTGTGTGTGTGTGTTAATGTCTGGTCTTCTTGACTCGACCAAGCTCTGTTAGTATTGTATATATTAAATACATAATACTGTGTGTGTGTGTGTGTGTGTGTGTGTGTGTGTGTGTGTGTGTGTGTTGGAGAACTGTGATGATTTGTAATTGTGATGGGACGTTCTCTGGATAATTGTGATGGGATGTGTGTATGTCCGAATGATCATGTGTGTGATCAGCACATATGCTTACGCTACATGTTTGTAGGTGCAGGTTGGTTCACAGAAGGTATCTGAACTACAACTGCGGAGCTTTAAAGGGAGCGTAGCGTTGTCAGTGTGTCACACAAGCTGTGCTTTTACATATTATGCTCCATTTAATGCAGGCACACTAGCCCTCTCATCTTTTCCTTTCATCTTTCATTTTCCACGTTCCTCCTCTCACTCTCTGATTCTTGTTGAATTCTCTGAAGCTAATTAATGTTGAAAAGGACATTTCTTTTTTAGCAAAGTCCTCCAAATGTTTTTTTTGGCTTTCCCTTGGGGTCACCTTATCACATTTAGATTCTCATTTTTCGTGCATTAATTTTGACTTTTTTTTTTTTTTTTTTAAAGTTCTGTTCCTTCAGTAACATGGTTTCTTTTTTACTGTTGAGTTCAGTATGCGTGTACCCAGACTTACTGTACTTCACATATAATTTAATTCTTGTCAGGGTACAAATCACGTACCTGCATGCGCAGCAGAAGATTACTTTTTCACACAAAGCTACTGTAACATACATGTATTGATGATGGTTCAATGCACTCTTTCTCTGTATAACACAAGGTCATCAACAGTGCATTATAAGTGTTCTCCGTGTCTTTCTTCAAAGTGCCTCAGCATTGTTGCAAGGCATCATATATTTAATGCCAGCTAACTTCCAGCTGCCATGTCTGACCTGGAATGCACCCGGAAAATTGCTACAGAAATTTCACCAGTGACCTCAGTCAAACTATATTTCTAGGCCAGCTTGTTGCCCCTGTGTGTGTGTGTGTGTGTGTGTGTGTGTGTGTGTGTGTGTCTCCAGTGTGGCTGTTGTGTCCACCAATATGGTATTTTGTCATCTCCCAGCTGGTCTTATCAGAGTCTTGCAGAGCTACGTGGCGTTGGAAAGGTCATCCACACCACAGGAGGCAGCATCCACCCTGCAGACTCCCCACAGTGCTGTTTACTCTGTCTCCTCGACTCCTTACAGGCCTCAAAAGACAACATGGACCCTCTTTCTTTGGTTTGGGGGTTTTTATGTGTGTTTTCACTAGGGAAGGGAGTCAGCTGAGGTCAGAGGTCGATGTCACAGTCTCAAGGCGTGACATTTCCTTGTCTTTATTTCCACTCCTGAGCAAGAAGCAGAGACGGAGAGTGAGTAAGACGAGACAGAGAGGAAGGATTGCACAGAATGTCCTCAACTTCCTCATTATCTCCTTGGCTGCTTATGCCCTCATGTAGAGCTGGCTCACTCTGCTTCATTACTGTAAGGAGACTATCTTAAGGGAGGAATGGCAGGCTTCCAGTTGGCTCTATCAACCTGTCAATCACTCTGGTCTAATCTTAGCCTTGCCCCTCAGTGCTGCCCATCATTTCCTGGCACCGTGGAGCGGCAAGCAGATTCTGTGTTCCTAATTCCCCTGAAATAGATAAGGACTTTAATGGATGGCCTACTCAATTATGCAATGATGTTTTGTTGTGTTGTATCTTGTTGTTTGCTGTGGTGCTCCGTACTGCGCCACTCTGGTCTGCTCTTCTCACCTCTTCTGCAAACATATATCAGTTCAACTACTTCAGTGTTTTTTTTAGACAAAATAAGTGGTATTCACTCCTGAGCTGTAGCCGACTTCCAAGATTTTATTTTGCATTGCAAGCGGCACAAAATAGTCACCTTCAGGGACATATACTGTGCAATAGACATTACAATGAATTGAATAGCTTCTTGCAATCACACATACACATCTGCACACCAACACATGCACACACTGCTCTGCCACTCTGCCCGTCATTCTCTGCTGTTGTCACAGTAACCATCTCACCTTCCCTTCACAGTCCCACCCTAATGAGACCACTGGAGGACAGAGAGAGAGAGAGAGAGAGAGAGAGAGAGAGAGAGAGAGAGAGAGAGAGAGAGAGAGAGAGAGAGAGAGAGAGAGAGAGAGAGAGTGAGTGTAGCAAGGGGGTGGAAGGGAGATGCAGACACAGAAAAGCAGAGATATATCACAGGGAAGATAGGCAGCATGGAGGCAGAATTGCCATTGTCTTGTATCTGCTCTTTGCACATAAGGAAACCCACTCTGTCGACTGGCCAGGATCCTTCGAGAAACAAAAGCCTCTGCCCTGCTAGCAACAGCCGCTGATTACTGTGTGTGCTCATGACCACACCACAAGTTCGGTTTGCTGCCTGGGCATTTCCATATAAATCCAACAACGTTATCGTTAATAGATAATTACCCTGCACTGCATGATTTTTGACCGCAAACACAGATTAAAATTCAATTAAAAGTTAAAGTGTGTGCGGGTGCTGCTTGTTCTGCTTTGCTGAGTAGCTCCATTTAAACTCAATAAAATCACATTTGGTGTGTTCGTGTATGTCATAAGACTAAACATGTGCATTTAGTTGATGAAAGTCAAATATAAATAAAACTGAGTTTTATTATCAGGATAATGTTATATGACTGTCTCACATCAAGGTTGATAAACAAATACAGTAGATACAGCATGTAGAAATAAAGACAAAGAGAGAACAAGGCAGAGCAGACTAGTAGTATGATGTTGACATCTGTTCCTTTATGTACTTTTAAAGTCTCTCCGTCTGCTGCAGCACCATAAAAGGCCTAAATGAAGTGAACGAGGCCTCTGGGCTCGGCACAGATTGGCAATTATACACCTCAACATTTCAGGAGACCTTTAGTGGTTCAGACCTGAGTATTTCATCTGGGAAAACACATCTGCCAAATGTTAATAGGCAGGCCTCTTAGACATAAATATAAATGTGTGCAACAGGTTAAGAGGCTCTTGGTTGGATGTGTACATTGTGTGTACTCGTCGGAGAACAAATACAAGGTGTATAAGGATACATTAGTATTTTCAAATTTATGAATATATGACGTGCGAGAAAGCTGCAGTGGTTGCGATTGAAACGGCGAAAACAGAACTATACAAATGTAATTTATACATGTGTTTTTTTTTAAATAAGTAACACCACTACTGTAGTCAGATAGTGAGAAAATAAGCCGGTAAATATTTTGTTGGGCGACAATTGGTGGCAGTAATACTCTGCCCGACTGCAATTTACCATTTAAAAAAAGAAGAAGAACAGTCTTTTTCGGTCAGTGCATTACGGCTGTGCGCGATATGAGACAACATTACCCTGTCAAAATGTACACACTACACAAGTGAGTACATAGTGTACACAGTGTAAGTGTACTCACGGAAGTATCCAAATTGAGACACATCTTCTTACACTCAGTTTTATTGCACCTGTTGGGCGGGAAATAGGTGGTGCTTGGACCTTGGTGACATAGTGAGAAGTCAAGTCAAGTCAATTTTATTTATATAGCCCAATATCACAAATTTCCCTCAAGAGGCTTTACAATCTGTACAGCATACAACACTCTCTATCCTTAGACCTTGATTGGCCCTTAATGCCTCATAACTTTCTGCGTCCAGAGCTTATCGCGCCCAAGACAATTGTGATTGGTTTAAAGAAATGCAAACAACAAAGAGTGTTTTTTGGTCTGGCAATGCAAGACTAGGTTCACACCTACACATACTATGATATGTAAAGATAAACATCATACATTCTCATGTTACAGACACATGGTTGTATTTGTAATTTACAACATGCACACTGAAGTGCACAAACAGCCCACATACAACGCACACATTCACATCATCTGCGTGATGAATGCCCTGACATTGCTTCAGCCCTAACAGTCCTCACCCTGTGATACTGTTCGCTCCCAATCAACTTCCCTTGTCAATATTTACTATCATCTGCCTCCACCGTTTCATCAGCTGCCTTTGCCGTGCTCTGAATTCTCGCCGTCAACTTAATTAGTCACATCTCTCGGTTTAATTACATCAAGTGGAAGGAAGTTGCAATCTCAAGTAGATCAAATTAAGCCCTATGCAAATCCTGGAGTGTCTCATTCCCGGTCTCTGTGGCAACAATGTCTCTATCTCCCTTATTTCTGTTGGGAGGAGTCACACGAGGCTTGTCATCAGTTGCTAAATGAAATCTTACACTGGAAATCACCCCTATTAGGTGGTTAAGTGGTTGACTGTCTGTTTAAGTTCCCAGTGAGAAGTGACTAATCTCCCTGTGTGTGTGTGTGTGTGTGTGTGTGTGTGTGTGTGTGTGTGTGTGTGTGTGTGTGTGTGTGTGTGTGTGTGTGTGTGTGTGTGTGTGTGCGTGTGTGTGTGTGTGTGTGTGTGTGTGCGCCTGTGTGTGTGTGTGAGAGAGAAACAGAGAGAGAGAGAGAGAGAGAGAGAGAGAAAGAAAAGAGAAAGCAGCTTGATTTTCTTTCTTTTTTAAGATTATTTTTTGGGGCATTTTTAGGCCTTTATTGACAGGACAGCTGAAGATATGAAGGGGGAGAGAGAGGGGGAATGACATGCAGCAAAGGGCCGCAGCTCGGACTCAAACCCGGGCCCGCTGCGTCGAGGAGTAAACCTTTATATATGGGCGCCCGCTCCACTAACTGAGCTATCCGGGCACCCAGGCAGCTTGATCAAAAAGTCATACTTTATTTCGATAATCTTGTGTTATTGATATACTGATTTTCAGGCTATTCTCCTAATGTTGTAAAAGAAGCATACAAATATAAAAAAATCTAAACAAATTCAAATATCAGGAGGCACCAAGGTAGCTTCTTTGCAGTAATTCTGGATTACATTTTAATTCACCTTCCTTACACAGGACTAAGCATGCCATGTAAAGGATTTGTAAATGTACGCATCACATCATGTATTGGGCTTTAATCTGCTACACATGCTTTGCATTAACAGGGAGATTTTCAATTATTCCTTATTCATTTGTAGAGACTGTTATTTTGTGTTTTGGTGGACATGTAGTCCTCTATAATCCCATCACATGAAACAACTGGCCATTGCTCACTGGTCACCTGGATGATCCCCAATATTAAATAATACATTATGAGGCCAGCTGTACAAAACAACTCAGGGTGTACCCCACATAGCACCAGAGATGTAGTGGAGGGTAAAATTGTTTACCCATCCTTTATTTTGTAAATCTTAGGAATGACAACAACAAAAGTAACAATCATAAAAACAGTGATAGATGTAACAATTAAAATCGAGAAACAAATTGAGAAATTATACTCTTAGTGACCGTAAAGTGTCATAGTGACACAGAAATGAATGGATATAGTATAAAAACACTGATGTGATGAATAGATCATATAAGTAGAATAACCAAAACAAAAGAAGACTATACAGTATACTGCATATCGTTTGAAGATGATACATTTTCCATATTCATGTATACATACATGATGGTATCTGGATCATCTCCAGCTGTTTTCTCCATGTTCCCTTTAGCATTTGAATCAATTATGTCAATGCATTAAGGAATACAAATATCACTACAAGCCTGTATATTCATATTTATTTGGGCTTTCTATGGAAGTATAGTTTGGACTGAAATAAAATCGCTTTCTTCTTGTGTAGTAGTGTAGCATTGGTTGACACTAAATGGCTCCATTAACGATCAAATAGAGGTAATTTGTGTCACCATCTGACAATAGTGAAGGGCTGCATCTGGCTGCACCCACTCTGTGTATTCAGATGAGCCAGGAGAGGCTGAGGGAGGGTAGACAAGGAAGGAGGAAGGGTGTCAGGCAGAGGAAGAGAGATAGTGTGCAGCTTTCTCAGACAGCTGGGGATGTGCAGCTGTCTAGGAGGCTGGATTACTCCCTAAAGTCTGCCCTCGCAGGGAGATGTGAGGAGGGAGAAGAAAAGAGTGAGAGAAAGAGAAATAAATAGAAATGAAGACTGAAATGGGGACAGAGAATGTGAGGGATGATGACTGTGGAACAAAAGGGATTTGGGCAGGCAAAGACAAGGAAGGCAGTGCAGAACAGCAGAGAAACAGATGTGAGTTATTGAGATAGAGGAAGAGAGTGAGAGAGACATGAGAGAGGGAGAATGATGGTAAAGATCATCTAAGATTAAGAGCAGACAATTAAAACTCATCAAAGCAGGCCTGCAGATGATAATCTATGAATATTTTTAACCTTCTGCATTTAATGTTTTGAAATTGTATTTCAGTGGATTTACACTTTGTTGCAGCAAATTTATAGTTAGTTATATCAGTGTTCAGTTATCTGTCTTAATGCGATGTAAATGTGTTTTATTATGATTATGATTATGTAGTGGTCTTACTGTGTTTGTTTTTACTGTGGACTTTGCAATGTCTGGAGCACTGGACCAAACAAATTTCCCTGTGTGGGATAATACAGGTAATCTGAATCTGAATGTAATTATTGTTTTTACTGAGATATTATCAGGATATTAACTCTGTTATTACCATGGATTAACCCAGTGTTAACCATGTTGTTATTAAGATATTACTCCTTTATGGCATTGTTGTTGCCAAGCTGCAATCTAAAGAACTACCTCTTCTAAGTTTGAGGGCTTCATGTTCGTAATAAAATATAACACACCAACACATTAAACCATCAGTCTAGTTGACCCCGGAAACAGTAGTTTACAAAAACAATTTCACCATAAGGTCCATTAGTAGCTGTTCTGGAGCTTTCGGATGAATCACACCATTTTCCTCAGCAGATGGAGTTGATGTTGAAATGATTCAAAGTTCCTCTTTGAGTCTGGAAACAGCAGTTGACAAAAACAGGGTCCATTTAGTAGCTGTTTTAATCATATCACATGAGCTTCTTCAGCAAATTGATGTATCTTTGTTCTATAATATCCTACTAACCAATACATGTAGGTAAATACATGTCTAGCAACTTTGTACACCAAAGACCAAAACATTGAAACAATATTATTTCAAACTCCCTTTGTTATTATTGGGTTTCCAGGCCTACAGCTTTATAAAGGCTAATACATGCTGAAGATAAATATATGCATGGTCCTGAGTATTTGAGCTTTGTACGGTCATTTTGCTATGTATGCAAGCTTTTTTCTTTGAACCTTCCATATCAGTAACTCAGTGAGAAATGTCTTCCCCAGAAACACCAATCGAAACACTGCTCTACATGGAGTCTGATTCTCAAGCGCCATGTCACTAGGAAAATTTCCTTTGCCTTCGTTGTCAGTTAAGATTTTGATTCTGATCAAAGTGAACATGAGAGATCATGAGATGGATCTCTAGCTCAGAACATAACAGAGGAGTGTGTGAGGCCTGTACCGGCTGGAGATCAGTAGCAGATGCTGCCAAAGAACAGGAACAGTAGCTGGCTGGCTGGTATAATAATCAGACTGTCTTCTGACCATGTGTTCCCCTCAGACTGAACTAATATAGTTTTTGCTGGGTAATGATACCGAGACGCAAGCTCACATTCCCTCGTAATTGATCCTGCCGGCTACCGCCACAGACTAACGAGCTAAACGAGGAGGAAAACCCTCCTAGCAACTGGAGGATGAGAGCAGTAGAGAGACACAGGGGGAGGAAGAGAGAGAAGAGGGATGTTTTAGACAAGCAAATAAATGCATGTGAGTCAAACTAAGGTAAAAAGACAGGGAAAAGCTTCTAATACAAAGACAGTGAGATTTTGATCCGTTGCTATGACGGCGGCATGCTGTAAGGAGATCAAAGCAGGTAGTGTAAAATGGTTGAAGAGTGCAGGAGCTGCTTGAGTATTCACTTTCTTTTTTCTCTCTATTCCAGAGAGAATGAACAGAGAGAGAAAGAGAGAGAGCAGTGCGGACAGAGCACCAGTGCATGCTACCTCTTTCATCTTTGACAACATCCATGGGGGGATTGGGCTATTGTGAATTTGGAGTGAAATATTTCAAAGGGCTGTTGGAGTAGAGCTGGGGCTGGGCTTCTTGGCCGGGTTCAGGCTGTGTTTCAGAGAGATGAAACACACCTGGTTCCCAGCCTTTCCTCTGATTAGACAAGGTTTTGTAGCTCATGCCACGGGCACTCACTGGTCTTTATTTAATGAATGACTGATAGTAACATATAAAATTCTTCAAGCACATTTGTATCTGGCAAATTCATTAAAGGCAGACCTTTTGATGAACTTGTCGTTGTTAACCTTTTTTTTCATATTTATTCACGTTATTTGTTTTTAGAGGCAATGAAGTAGCCTAGAAATCTAGACGCACCCTATCGGCAGCAAATGTAATTTGCAGCTAGGGGCTCTAGCAACTATCCGTTGGCTTGCGAGCTGGAAAAGCCAAACTCTAGCCGGGCCAATCACATCATGTAGAACATCAGAGTCGGTGGTCGGGCTTAACATAATGACGGCAGAGTTACGACGGTTCCGCGTGAATTCCCTGCTACTTGAAAACAAAGAAGATGGCTGCTGCTGCTGGCGAACAATGGTCTTTCGAATCGGCTTTGGCCGCGACTCTGGAGACTTGGAGTTAAGCTTTTCTTTGAGAAAAGAACAAAGAACGGCACTGAAGTCATTCTTAAAAAAGGAAGATGTGTTCGGAGTTTTGCCGACCAGATACGTTTAATCTATCAACTAGCGTTGCTCTGGTTGGTTGTAGCGCTATCCTATTGCGTGCAGAGGGAATTTGAAAGACAACCGTTTATCCCGCCCCTCGGATTGAGCCCTGCCAATGGTGAGTTCCCAGACCCAACATCTTGATGTGGGTCTGGCTTGTCAGGCTAGCAATGAAGAACAATTTGTGTTAATCAGGATTTTGATCAGTTGATCTCAGTGTTAAAGGTTGCATCCTTTGGATTTATCTTAATTACTGTTGATAGATGGTGAGCACACTATAATGATGTTTTTCAGCAGAAAATTACAAAATCGATATGCCTGTATACTGTATAAATATATACCACCACACACTATACATGGTCATGTTGTATTCTGATACTGCAGAGCACACATCTAAACATTTGTCTCTCTCTTTCATGCTTTCCTCATCACTTTCTTGGATACAGGTAAGTCTTATTGATATTCTTAAGTGATTTGGTGTCCGCAGATTGGGCTAATATCTGCACATTGTGAGAATGGCAGTGGTGCTTCTCCCTTGGCTTTTAATCAATATCTCTCAGATATACTGTATATTGCTCATACTGTAGCAAATAAGGGGAAAGAGACAAACGAGCTAAACAATGCCCGTTTTGAAAGAGTGGGTGCAGGCCCTGTCTGTCTGTGTGTGTGTGTGTGTGTGTGTGTGCGTGCGTGCGTGCGTGCGTGCGCGTGTGCGTGTGTGTGTGCGTGTGCGCGCGTGCGTGTTTATGTATTTGTGTGTTTTTCTCTGCAAGTGTGTGTATGCAAGCAATTGCATGCATGCGCCTACTGTTGTCTGCCGAAACGGAGATGGAAGCTGCTGAATATTCATGGTGTCTGTGCTCGGTTGGGGCCGAGAGATAAGACGTTTATGTTCTTGCAGCCAGAGAAGGAGAGAGGGTTTGTGTGAATGGGGGTTGGGGGAAAGAGGCCAATGGGCGCAGTGGAGATGTGTCGACATCAGTGGTTTAATGGTTTGAATCTAACTTGGGCCAATTAAAAGGCATGCCGCGTGCACCGGGGTGGGCTCCCATTCATTTCGGGGGAAATTGAGGTTGAAATGAGCCATTGACGGGCCACGTGGCCACTGTGCATACTGAGTGGCAGGCCTGCAATGGCTCTCTCCAAAATGGTAGATAGAGGACAGAGGAGAGTCTTTGACTGTGGACAAGGAGAGGCAGTGTTTGCTTTAAGAAAGAGAGGAAGGAGAGAGGATGCACACACAGAGACAGGAGCGAGGGATAAAGTCAGATGCGGAGAGACAGAGGGTAAAAGGAAGAAGTAGGGAGAGAATGACAGGAGGCCAGAGAAGAAGGCACAGAAAGAATGACAAGTATATAAGAAAATAAGAGAGAAATGTACAAAGAAAGTAGAGAGAGGCATAGATGATGAAAGAGGAGGGGGGTATAAGAGATGTAAGGAGACAGCGAGAAAGAAAACAATGGAAACTGATATCAAAAGAAAGGGAGACAAGAGACGGAGAGCAGAAAGAGAGAACCATATGGATGCATAGATCCAGAGCTTCTTACATGGCTGTGGATGGGGTTGCCTGGCTGGTTGGTACAGTAGCTCTTGCCTTCCTGATGTCAGCTGGACAGCACATTGTGGAAGTGCTGACTGAGCCCTACACACACACACAAGAAAAAAATGCCTGCCAAGACAATGTCTGAAAATTGTACATCACAGCATATCAAGTGTGGTGTGTGTGTGTGTGTGTGTGTGTGTGTGTGTGTGTGTGTGTGCGTGCGTGTGCGCACACACGCATGCGTGTGCGTGCGTGCGTGCGTTACAGACGGGGAGCTCCAAAATAACAGATGCCCTATCAGATCCCATACCCAGATAGCACAATTCCTGTCTGTGCCGCCACTCTCTATCCTCAACGGTTTGCAACAACGCTCCCAGATGAGTTTCTGACTGCTAACAATCCCCTTGTCAAATAAAACAACCTTACATGTTTCATCATCATGAGTCCTCAGCATCCAGATCCAGATTTGAGCTGCCAGAGGCGATTATGTCACAATGCTGTCCAATCGAGAAACAGATCCACACCGCTCGGTGTGTATCACTTCCTGTTTGGCTCCCCTTTGTCCGCCTGCGTGATTGGATGATAGCGCATATCCCTTTGAGGCTCAGAGACATGGCGGCTGTGGAAGGAGTCTACATGCGACCTTTGGTTAATGTCAGACGTCGCAGACTTTTATGTTACAACCTGATGACAACGTGACATGACAGGAATCTTTAGTGACTTTTGTGTGTGTCTCCTTCACAGAATGCAGGGCCTCATGAAGGATAATTCAGAGCAGCGCAGCAACAATAATTATCGTTGTTAGTGATCTTGATGGAAGAAGGGCAGTAGTACACAAGCGGCAGTGACTGTATATTTATACGAATGTATGTGTGTGTGTGTGTGTGTGTGTGTGTGTGTGTGTGTGTGTGTGTGTGACCCTGAGGATTACCGTAGAGAGCACTGATGGAAGAAAGGGGAGGTATCTATAAATCATCACTCAAAGCACAAAGAAAGGGCCTCCATTATAGGAGTAGCACAGCTTTTGACTGTTTGGTAAACAAAATGGACACAGTGAAGTCTACTGAAGTTCACAAAAAAACAGCATTAATATTTCAAACCTGAAAACTTGAAAAAGATGTATATGATATTTGTTTATGTTATTATAACAGTTGTCATGTAGATGGATGATAAAGCTTACTGAGACACTATTATCGTTGTATAATGGAACATTTTCTCTTTCCAACTTTAACATACAAAGTAATTATGGATAGACCTTTTATAAAAGCTTTAATACAGGTAGTAGCATGGCTAATTTCTCCTGTTACATTTCTGTAAAAGAATTACAAAATTAGCAAATTTAGCTTGGCTGTTTGGGAAATGATAAACATTTTACGAGTGGAACAATTTCCTTGTCGTATACTGTGATGATATCATCTGTAGACATCACAGACTTGCCCTGTCTGAATCTCCTGCTATGGGAGAGGGCAGGTCCATTCCCCATAATGAGAAGCATAGTTGTAAGTGTTTGCGGTACATGAGGACTTGATCTACCATATTGTACAGTATAAACTAGACAAGTTTTACCAAGTGAGGGTTTGTTTTCCAATAGTTCTGTAATTTTTGTACTATATTCCTTTAATTAACATGAAGTTGTAAAAAAAAAGCTAAAGTGCCCATCCAGTCACTGGTGTTACAATTAGCCAACGACCAGTGTGTCTCTTGTTGCTTAAAGCTTAACACATCGGATTTTACAGTTAGCAGAGACATTAAATAGAGCGGAGAGGTTAGAGACAGCCAGCTTCTTTAGAAGCTCATATAGACCTTTTTCACAGCAGACATGTTGACATGTCATAGTAGGAAAAGCACATGTGTATTCAAAACCATTAATGATGGATGCATTCCACGTAGGAGAGGCCCTGGTATTGTACATGCTGACTCACTGAAATAGCTTACTGGGACACTTGAGGGAATTGAGCCATCGTTGAGGTTATCAATTTCAGCTGTGCTTTTCCTACTATGACAAGTCAAAATGTCTGCTGTGAAAAAGGTCCAGTGAAGGCCCACCCTCACAGGTGTTTCACCTATTGTGCCTGATTAGACCCAACAATGTTTTGTTGCACCTTTTTAATATGGGAGAGGTTAAACTTTTATCAGCCAACAGATATTTTTACTTGTCATAGTAGAAAAAGCACAGGTGTTACTAATAACATTAACAATGTCCCCGTACCCATGACATTGTAACAGTTTAGCCAACACGCACAATACCAGGACCATGAAACTGAAGCAGCTAAATGTCCTTTCACAAGATTTCACAAGTCAAAATGTCTTCCAAGAAAAGGGCCCATTGCTTCACAAAGTTTGGTGACCTCATGTAATTCTAGCATAGCTCTTCCCAACCTGAGCAGAATTAGCAAGAATAAGTGAAAACACCTGCAATAATATGCATAATTACATGGTAATAAAAGTGTATATAAAATGCATTGTTTACATGGAAATCTAGTATCTATTTTTGCTGCTTAGCTCCACCTTCTGTGTGTACTGTGCATATCTGTAAAAAGAGACTACATCCTGCTCATAGTACAATAACGTGCCTCAGGCTACAGGTTGTGCTGCTTGAGTGAGATCCTGCACGTTGTGTGTCATCTGTTTCCTTGAGCTCTGATATTCCTGCCCTTCTCCTCTATCCCCTTTCTTCCTTTTTTGATTTGCTCTTTGTCTTTTTGTTGTCTTTCTCGCTCTCTGCAAACACTGACTTTTATTAGCAGCTGCATATAACACAACACACACACACACACACACACACACACACACACACACACACACACACACACACACACACACACACACACACACACACACACACACAGTAGTACTCACTCCTGTCATGTCTCCCTCTCCCTAACACCCCTGTGACCTGCTCTGTCAGGTAAATTAGAGCCTGAATCATTTTCCATATAAGAACAACAGGGCTGCTTACTGAAATGGGTTTTATTGTTGCTTCAGTTGCTTAATATGGAAGCACAGACATGATAATTTCGCTGGGGGCCATATCTGTCAGAAGTGTGATATGCAGTAATGTGTTTTTTTTTAAGTTGCCACGTACTGTACAGTACTGTAGGCCAGATTCAGCCTAGCTTCTTAACAGGATCATTTGTCTTGTTTCACTCTGTTATTGCTCAGTAAAGTTGGGAGATGAAATGGCATTGCTGCATGGATTTTTTGATCAATGACATAGTATTTTGTATCTTTTTTTTGCGTCCAGCAATAATGAGATCTTAACAAAAACAGAAACAAAAACTACATCACTTGCATTAGAGTGTTATTTTTCATTGTGATGAAACTGCATACAAGCCTATGTAACTTCAGTTTAGAAAATCTTGTTTAAAATGTTTTATTAGCTGTATGGCTAAATGTACAATAATTAGGGCTGTGCCACTCATTCAATTGTATCGACTAATCGATTAGTTGATTTAATCGACAAATCTGTAAATCTGAGTTTCTCCGCAAAGAGTCATGCAAAAGCACCACTTTAATTCTTGTGTTTACCAGAGATGTGCTCGTACGTTTCTTGGAACTAAGTCATTCAGCATAGTAGTATGTTGTGATTTTAACAAGACTGCATATATGCTGACCTTTTCCCAAAAGCTTTTAAAAGGGCAACCATTAATACTGATATATTCTCCAATCTCAGTTTAATTTATGACAAATGCTGTCAATACTTTTGAAAGCATGTCTTTTCTCAGTGAAACAATCAATATATATATATTTATATCTTGTTATTCAGGGTTCTTTATGGCACTTTTGCAAGTATGTAGTGGAGGGTAAACCTACTACAACTTGAATTATGATTTAGTTTATACTGGTATTTGTTTTGTGATGACCAGGGACTGGGATACATAATTGAGCCATCCATGAGTTGCAATTATGCTACGGCCCTGAGAAGGGACAGCATCTTACTCACTGAGGACTAAAGCTATTTTCCATTAAAATCTATTGTTGGCATGGATTTGAAAATAATGGAAGATTGTATCAGAGATTGTGTTGTGTCTTGCAGGTGATTGACCCACAGCTTGATAGTGGAGATATTTGAGCAGAGTGTGTGGACGGATCGATGGTATTGTTGCAGCTTGGGGCAGACTTGCTGGGTATGACATTGTGTGTGTGCTCTGTAAAGACCAAGATGTCTGCATGCTAAATCCCTAGCGGGCCTGTTTTTGTAAAGTTTGGAGCAGAGAGGGCTCCAGTCTTCACAGGGATGGAACATGATTTAAAAAGAATGGTGGATGGCCACCAAATTTCCACTATGAGTAGAATACTGTAAATGTAAGGCTAAGTTATTCATTGATTTATTTATACATTTTAGGTTATATTAGGCCTTTTTCACAGCAGACATTTTGACTTGTCATTCGTAGGTGTTTTTTTAGTTTTTGTTGTAGTTTTTATTCATTTTCATTGCAAATACAATTTTCAACAACTAGGCTTTTCTTCAGTGATATGTAAAAATATCTTCCATGAAAAAAAGCCTATCCTTTCATTGAAAGGTTTCCATTTTTTATACTAAATATGGACGCACAGTTTATTGTTATGCCATAGGAAATGATGCAAGCAGTCATTGTTGACCGTCTTATTTAGTCTTCTTTCTTAACATAAAACAATGTCAAGCTATGAATTCTCTCAGCCCACGTACTGTTTGTTTGCCTGTGCTGTAAACACATCAAAGAGTTACTCATCAAAGTAACTGCAAATGTCATGTTCACTCACACTCGCTATTTTGAAATGACACCAGGCATGACATCTTCAGGATTATAACTTTATTGCTTTTTGTGTAGCATGATGATATAGCACATGTGGGCCTAAATCTGTAAATTCAGAAAAACTATAGTTTTCGTCCAACTAAGAGAAAAATATGACCACTATAGTGTGAAGCTCACAGCTTAGGTTTTCATACAGTCGTAAAATGTTTCGTGCCTATCGAACATTGTTACACTTAAAATGTGGTCAGAAGATGAGATTTCACTGAAGCACAATAGTTTACTCTGCACAGCCTAATAGTGTATAAATCGCTAATGTGGATTCCTTTCAGAAAAATGCTCGATGAGATGGATTGGAGGGTCAAGATCTTGGCGTTGGTCGTCTCCCCGGCAACGAGTTAGACCTGAAGTCCTGTCTCATTAGTGCATTTTTTACCCTTGCTACCCTGCACTCTCGCAGAGTCACAGGGTAGCAAGAGGTTTGTGAGTGTCCGCTAGTCCACATCTCAGTGTTGGAGCTGTTGGCAGCAGTTCTCAGTCGTGACATTGATGTCCAGTAGCTGCTGGACAAAACTTATCATTTTTTCAGGTGGTTTGTATATGTTTTGTATGTACTGTATGTGAGTGTTTATAGTGTGTGCTTGCATGTCAGTGTGTAACACTGCAGTACATCCAGGTGCAGTGTATCTTTATTATACTGTATGTGTATATCAGTATGTCATAGTATGTGTGCTTTAGCCTGTGCAGAGCAACCCAAGGAATCGATTATTGAGGGGGCCTGACAGCTCTGCTCGCCGGATGCAGTAGAATACATACTGTAGCAAGGGAGCGCCATCAGTTGCCCTGACAACACCAGTGCCTGTCAACACCTCCGTCTTAATAGTGACAAATTGTACTTATTACATCAGCGTTAATTCCCCCCGATCTCCCTCAGATGAAGATACTTAGCCCCGTGCTGATCAAATTGTGTCAGCATAATTACTGGGAACAGAACCCTATTAAAAACCAGGGCCTCAGACGCACTGTCCAGACTCATCCACAGGCCTATCACTCAACATGCATCTCTGCGTAGGAAGTAAGGGGTGGGGGGGGGTGGGGGGGGTAGAGGAAGGCAGCCAGATGGGAAAATGAGGGGGCTGAGAAAGGAGGGAGGGAGAATGTTATTCTGCGGCAGGTGTATGAACAAAAACTGCTGGAGTTGTCCACCTTTAACATTTTTTGACTGATGCGCTAGGGCTGCATCCTTAAGAGAAAAGTCTTCAAAAAACGCTTAATAAATCTTTCTCAACCACAAACAACAACAATGAATAGAGGTAAAGATCAGATATGTCTTTAGATGAGCAAGAAATAATAATTACAAAATGGCATATTGTCTCTGCTGAAGATCTTTAAAGCTGCTATAATCAATAATTTTATATTACAATGACTACTACTAACAATGGTTTTATAATAAGTTGCATGACAAAATGGTCTCTGGTAGTGATTAACCCACAAAGAATTATCACCAAACTCTAACCCTCAGCTCCGCAGAGCGTTTAGCGTCTCTTAGCCCATTGTTTCGGTTTGTTTTTATGTTTTGGTTCACTCTTGCTGCTTGTTGTTTTCATCTGCAGCAGAAGCGCTATTTTCATGGAAAAAGCTATAAAAACCCACTGTATGCTACCTGTCCAGCACCAAATGACAGAAAGACAAAGTCAGCAATTAGCTGGTGAACATAGTGGAGCAATAAGCAGCCAGATACTTCCCTCAGGAGGTGGTGGAGATCCAAAAACAGAGCTAAAAGAAGAGTGAATACTGGACTTATATTTGCCAGGTGACCAGAACACGATTGCAAATGAATGCAAATGTTGCTCCGTCACTGCTGGATGTGTAAAATGAACTAAAAAGGTGATAATATATCTGTTGTGCTATTGTGGGTATTTCTGAATTGGACATTTGTAAGTTAAGTAATTCATTAATTTATTATAAATAATCATTGTTATTATACATTTCCTACAGATCTACGTTCATAATATGTAACACTGCAAAGCTATACACTTAGAGGAATGAATATTGCCAATATGGGATTCTCCTTTCCCCCAGAGTGAGAGGAAATCATTGTTTGATGAAACAATTCAATTTATCTGTCGGGGAGAGGTGTTTTATTGGGAAGTCTGATGAGGAAACATGGCGTCCCTCGGGGGAGAAGTCAGTAAATGTGGACTATACAAAAAACAAATGATTAAAATTTTAAATTTCATTAAAGCTTCAGCCTAGTTTTACAATAACTGCAATTACCATAAGCAATTTTCACAGGTCTATAGATATAGATTTAGCATTGCCAGTAGCTCAACAGTGTATTTAGTATGTGTGTGTGTGTGTGTGTGTGTGTGTGTGTGTGTGTGTGTGTGTGTGTCTCTCTCTCTCTCTCTCTCTCTCTCTCTCTCTCTCTCTCTGTGTGTGTGTTGGTCCTGAATGGTGTTGGAATGGAATTCACAAATTAGTGTCGTCTGATGGAAATGTGCTAATTGCTGTTGTTAAGCTGTTGCAATAATTAGGTTATGATGGCACACTGCTACACACGCACGCACACACACACACACACACACACACACACACACACACACACACACACACACACACTGCTACACACACACACACACACACATACATGCACACACACACACACATACACGCACACACACACACACACACACACACACACACACACGCACACACACACACACACACACACACACACACACACACACGCACTCGCACACACACACACACACACACACACACACACACACACACACACACACACACACACACACACACACGCACACACGCACACACGCACACACATACACAACCGAGCAGCCCAAAGCCAACATCCTCTCTCCAGTATGGTTAAAATAGAAGGCTAGATTTAATTACTCATTTTACAATCCGTCTGTGAGTATAATTTTCCAGACATAGAGTCAAACACAGAGTGCAACAGTTGACAACAGTTTCTCCTGTGGGTTAGGGAGATGTGAGAGATGTTCTTTTTAATTACAGTAGACTGTAATATAGTAATGCTAAGTAAATGATTAGATTAGTTAGCTTGCCATTTGGCTGTGGAAATATGTGTGTAGCAGGATAACAGAGACAAAGCATCGAGGCAGGACGATACAAGTTGGTGCAGTATGAGATGCTTTTTTTTTCCTGCTTGAGACTTTTCTTTTCAACAGATAAACCTTTGAGCCTATTTCCATACAGGTAACCAGTCTACTAAGAACACAGGAGCCCACTATGAATTAGACAACAAGATTTAAATATGTCTCTGCTGTCTCATCAGGCCTCGGCCACTCTGCCTACAGACCAACACGACTTTCCATAATGTACTGCGTAGCAAAAAACATGCTAAACAAGCTAAAAACAAGCAAAATAAAGTGCTCCATTTGATGATGATGATGTTGATGATCTGATGGTCCGAATGGGGAACATCTGGAACTTTCCAAAAGCAACAGTGCGAGGGTAGGATCTGGTTGTGCAGTAGAAGAGAGAGCACACCAGTGCTGAGGCTGTGGGAGTTGGTCCGGTGTTATTTGTGCCTACCCACCTGCTCCTGGACTGTACCTTGAAGCCTGCTGAGTTGAGTGCTGAATCTTTCTCTAATTTGCTTTCCTTCTTGCTTTCTCACTAAACTGGTCAGGAGGTTGGTTTAGATAACTGTGGTTGGTTTAAGAATTGATAATATTAAATGAAATCCCCATCACCAGTGTGCATACCAGGTGTGACATATATTCTGCTACAGAGTTGACTGCTGAACACTTAAAGTGAATACCTTTGGAAAAAAAGCATGTGAAAGCAGGTGAAACACATCTTAAATGTTATCTGGTGTTTGCACTAGTGGTTATTGTCTCTTTGACCTGATAATATCATGTGTTTCCTTGCGTTAAACTTGTTTTGTTGTTTTGCTGCTGCTGTCATGGCATTTTCAATGCACAGACCTGCTTAGCAACATGCTGTTTAATGGCTCTGGACTTCAGCAGAGATTACTGGATTGCTAACCTCATCAAAGACATCAACAACCCACAGACTATTTAACCTTGGAGACCTGACTCTCCTTTTCAGCATTTTTTGTGATGTGTGTGTGCGAGTGCATGCCTGCAGCCGAGCTCAGCAAGCTACTATACATTAATGTAAAATGAGTCCTCTCTCCATGTGCTCCTGTACGAGGGCTTTGTCCCGTCGCGACATAAACCTCTTTACACATGTTCAGTGTTACTCTTCCTTTAGCGCTCTCGTTCACTGTAGCTTTGGACTCCATGTTGAGCACAATGTTGTTTTTGGCAACATGCATTGCAGGTAGGGTTGGGTACCTTTCGCATCTGAACCAATACCAGTACCGATACCGGTACCTGAAATTCGGTTCCCGGTACCCAACGGTACTTTTTTCAGTTCTTTCCCTCTGTAATTACAAAAAACTTATTTCAGTTGTAAAAATAATTCCAAACCTATTTATCCTATTTACTTACAACATTATAGGGCTGGTCCGAATACCATTTTTTGAGCTTCAAAGCTTCGGTAGTAATGAGCATCGAATATTCGAAGCTTCGGAGAGAGGGGGCTGAACATATTATTATCTTTAATAACGGCAAGAATCTCTATGTGTCTGTCTGTTTGTTTGCATTTTGATTATTTTGAGAACCTTTCATCCAAACGACTTCACAAGGGAGTGCAGTGTCGTATTTGGTGCAATATAGATAGACAGGCCAGACACGTTCAGAATTAATAAACTTTTAATAAACTACAGAACAGCGCGAGCAGGAAGCAGCGCGCCTCACGCGAGCAGGAAGCAGCGCGCCTCACGCGAGTAGGGCTTATATGCCCCGAGAACGGAGACTTCACTAATGATATAAAACACACACACACACACACACACACACACACACACTTCTGACCATGCAAACTGCGCTGTTCTGCGCTCTAGCCAGAGAATACTCCCGTTGCAGGAACACTTTAGTAGTCCAAGAAGAAGCAAATATATTTATTAAGTATAACGAGGTTGGGTTGTCCATCCTATTAAAATGGCTAGGCTATATAAGAAAATTGTAAAAGAGAGTATTATATTTCGAACATATTCAAGCGCGAATGAGAACCGTTTGGAGGGGGATGCCAGGTTGTGCAAAAACAAAACAAAAAAAACCCGAATATTCGAATGTCAAATTTTCAAATTGAATACCTCTGCGGGCGCGCGTGTGTGTCGGACCTCTGCTCTCTGTCAACATGCAGAGAGGACAGATAAGCTTGTGCTTACTCTCAGGTACCGAAATTTGGCACCGTTTGATTTTGATTTTTTGATTTTACGTGAACCAATACTCGGTAATACCAACGTGATTCGGTCGGTACCGGTAAAAGTACAGGGTTCAGTACCCAACCCTAATTGCAGGGCTATGATCTATAGGTCATTCCTTGTTTACACTCCTTTCACAAATATCAGTGTTCAGTAAATGCATGAACATAATTACAAAACTATATTTAGAATACCAGTTGTAAGGGTAATAGGCCATGCATATACTGTTACAATTAACTAATATTGCAACATCTAATAGAAAGAAAAATAATAAAATGTAACAGATATGGCCAAATGAAATTTTTAGGGTGCACGATTACATGCCTTTGTGTCCACTAAATCTGTATATTTCAATATTCTGTAGCAATCTGTCCAGGAGCGAGCAAATACTACAGGGTCACATGATTTATTAAGATGACATCTTTCACTTGCTCAGTTGTTTATTAAATATGAATTGTTCATCTCATGGCAGTTGGACATTTTTTGCATGGATTACAAGGCTCAAATTATTTATGATGAATAAAAACCCATTTTTTATTTAAAACAACGGTGGTATAACACTGACAGTCTGTGCATTTCTCTCTTTTTCAGAACTGTTTCTTCTCTAAAAAATACCTTCTGAAAAAATAAATATATAACTGCATGGCATTTAGGAGTGTGCAAAAAAATCGATTCATATTCGAATCGCGATTCAAGCTCTACCGATTCAAAATCATATTCATAGAATTCCAAAAATCGATTCATATTTTATTTTTATATAGGCTGGATGTTAAAATGACAAATAACAAACAAATCCACATGAATAATATGAAGAATAAAAGATACTAAATAAAAAATCCACATGAATATATAAGATATATATATATATATATATATATATACATACACATGGGAAAAGTAACTAGATACTGTGAATCGTTTTTGTAATCGAGAATCGTTTTGAATCAAAAATCGATTTTGAATCGAGTCGTGACATTTTCTGAATCGTGCACCCCTAATGGCATTTGAGTGTTTTGTTAACAGATTAAGTGTGAGTGATGGATACAGACTAATGGCACAAGGGGTGGAAGCAATGACAAAACACATCATTATACTTAAATGCACATTTGTTGTTGGCGCTTCAGTGACTCTTAGTCATATAATTGAATGGGTAGATTTAGAGATTCAAACACAGGCATGTTTTCAGGGCAAGATACAATAAAAAAACTTCTCTTATTCTCTGTTATTGATCCAAAGAGCCTCCAATGGCAGCAGTTACATATATATATATATATATCCCTAAAATCTAAAAGTCTCAGCATATCATTATCTTTCTATTTAGTAATAAATATAATATAATAAATATAAGATTTTATATTATAAAACTAAATGTTTAACAAAGGTGAAATATATCTTTTGGGTTAACGTCTAGGTAAAGTGAGGTGTTTACTCGAAATGGGCGTTTGCGACTGCAGGATTTCATTGCAGTGTTCTGACACAGCCAACCTCTGTTTTAGCATTCAGGACACAGAGGAAGAGACAGAAAGGGAGAGAAAGAGAGAGACCAAGTATTGGAGAGAGAAGAAGCAGGAGAGGAAGTAGAATGAGCCAAACAGGAACACAGAGGTTTTTGATTCTGAATAAGAGACAGAGTCTCTGATGCCAAAACTTTCACTGAACCAAGGATGCCTTCTTCACTGAGGCTTCAATGGCAGCTCTGTCATTTACTTGTATTCCTAAAATCTATTCACACAGCAGGTGCATTGAGAGAAAGACATTTTTATAGGTGACTTTTTACTTTTTTATTTGACCTGGTTATCATATTTGAAAGCTAATCTGCATTTGTTGTTGTCCAATCTGCACCATATTGTTTATTCTATACTATCTCAAATGTGATGTTTAAGTCACACTGATCGGCCAGATGATGGCACGATAAAAGTAACTTTATATTTTAACTGCTAACTCATAAGCTATATTATGTAGGATTGATTTCTTTTCTTCGGATTTCCTGCCTCAAGACAAATTCACTGTTCACTCACTGTTTTTCATGATTTTCTCACCACTTACAATATCATGCAAAATCCATTTTCATTGTTTTTCCCACCAAGTTATTAGAAGTATCTTGAAAGTTTAGACATGACAAACTGCCTACTTGACAGCAATGTTGAAAATTCATATTGTTTGGCTGTGACACAGAGACAAAAGGATCACAGACCACATTTGCTTCAGATCCAGAGCGTCTCCAACAGATCAGCCATGCTAAAGGGCATTTTTCCTACAAAATGACTCACTCTCCACAACACATTTCCTATTTTTACATTTTAGCTGCTCAGATTACACCTCTACAAGTTGCCCAGTGCTTCCACCCGTGACCAGGAATTATGGCCCATCCTTACATACACTTACTGATAGCTAGCGGAGAATGCAATCAATGCAATCACGAGGAAGCAAATAATACACTGAGTCGTAAACATCAGTGGTCACAATACAGCACTGACGGTGTTTAACTGTCTTATAACTAATAGTTTGACAATTTCTGGAAATATGGTAATTCGCTTTCTAGCATTGAGTTAGATGAGAAGATTGATATTTCATGTTTGTCCATTCAGTGTACTAGCCGGTTAGCTTAGTCTGGCTCTAAGACTTGAAACGGGAAAACAGCTAGCCTGGCTCTTTTCAAAAGTGACAAGATCTGCCGACCAGCATCTCTAAACTTCACAAATTAAGACGTTGTATCTTGTTTATTTAATCTGTACAAAAACTGAAAAAAAGTTTAAAAAGCAGTCGTTAAAGATGTTTTCACTGTTTTCCTGTCAGATCATTTATCCTGTGGTAGTGAAAGGGTGAGACATTGTGTCTCTGTGTTTCTTTAATCTCACTTACATTGAACACATTTTTAGTTGCGCACTATGAATTACAGAAAATACGTTAGTACCCACAGTACCCCCAGAGTCCTACTTCACTTTATTAATTGAAGTGCGTTGTACACTTCTCTCAAGCTACCAAAAATACGGCAAATGCGTACTGTAATGTGACACAAACATTAAACTGGCACCCTTTCACCAAAAATGTAATTTTTTTTCTTCTTTCTCCTGGTGTTAAGTATTATGTTGTTTTTCCATTACTGTACTGTGGCATCAGAGAGGTTGTATACACTGATTTAAAGAGTGTTGCAGTAGTTTGACCATTAGCATGTATCTTATTGATTCCAGAGTCATCATGTTAATTAAATGGATCCGAGAGAGAGCCACAGTGTCTGCATTCACCCGATGGTCTGCTATGTGCAGTAGCTCACCTACAGTACACTGTCAGGTTTAGGCTTTAGTTCAATGTGATATACAGTAGTTTCTTCAACAGTGCATAAGAGTCATTAAAATGGCTGTTGATTATAATGGTAAATCTAAATAGTTGGACAGACACATGAACAATAGGTATTTCATGGTTTGGTCTGCAGAATAGTCATATACTCATTTCAGTTTCTTTGCATGCAGCCCTGAAGAGCTATGCAGTGGAGAGGTCAGTCCTGCGATCTGACCTCAATCAGCTCAGAATAAAGCTGTGATCAGACGTCTGGCCCCGCACGCCCTGTTTCGCGATGCAACGTACCCCCGACTCTGAGCAGGCAGAAATGAATCTAAGAACACTTCGTTCACTCCTTTGACATTACCACCACAGGAGTCAATGCAGTGTTTCCTCTTTAATGTTTTTGTAGTACCCTAGAATTGTATCCCCACCTCTGATAAGAAGATAGAAGATAAAAACACTTCATGGTAGTATTGTTCTGTGAGGGCCCACCACTGCAGGATTAATCCTCTGTATCCAGGTTAACAGCACACAATTATCAGTACTAGCAGTTTTAAGCAATAATTTGAGCTAAAATAAAAGGTTATGTATCTTTTAAACAGATGCAGTGTGCAGTAAGCCCATGATAGACAGCTATCTGTTTTTAATTTTAACTTAATGTCTGAAGTGACTCAGGAGAGTTGAAGTGGGCCAGAGAAGTTACTAGACAGACCTAGCACATTCATAAGCCCATTTATCTTCTCTCTGTCTCTGCTGACCCAACTAGAACTGGGTCCCTCCTCACTGTCTGACTCACAGTGTACTGAGAGCCAGTCCCACCTTCCTCTTTAAACAACAACAACTCTGACTCACCAACTCACCCTTTATAGAAGAGATTTCTCTGCACTAAACATTTTCAATCTATTGCATTCAAGCTGTACTCACATATGGTGTCATATATTTATTGTAATATCAGTGTTGCCTAAAATAAACAAAATATGGTCTTTGTATGAAGTATAATTCATCTGATAAAGTTCGTCTTGTTGAATAATGCAGCTTTTGCACTTATCTTGTGAAATGTCTCAACATCTACTGGATGGATTGGCGCAAGTTTATGATTCCCAGATGATATATCCCAATGACTTTTGTTATCCTATGACTTTTCCTCTCGTGTTCAATTTCACATTTGTAGTTTCGAGTGAAATGTCTGAACAACTATTGGAAACTCCAAAAAAAATTTTGTTCGGACAATCATTTTCCCCTCAGGATGTATTTGAATAACTTTGGTGATCTGACCTTTCACTTGCCAACATCTGATCAAGCTTTTAAATTAATCAAGCTGAATGATGACTGAATACCTGCAACACTAAGGGCATCCCATCAGCCTCAGCTGTACTTTGTGTTTTTTAGTGCTAATTGACAAATATTAGCATGCTAACATTCTAAACTAAGATGTTGAACATGACAAACATTATAACTGCTAAAAACCAGCATTTTAACATTGCATGATACTCAGCCTAACAGCCTCATAGAGCCAGTAGCATCTACAGTATTTTAAACCATTTTCAGATTCACTATGCCAGCAGATCATCAGCACCACACACAATTTCAGATGCAAATTAAAGCTGCAAGCAGCGTTGGACGGGCCCTTGCACTTCTGCGCACGTCGGGGTTACTGGCGTACACCGCTCCATGTAGCCAAATGTTGTAGTTTTGACTGAAGATATTCATTTTGCATTGACGATTGGAATAAAAACATTGGCAGTTTATGCACTGTAATTCACTCTCGTCCAATGCAGATTATCAGCTAAGATGTGACCACCTCGGCTCTCATTTAAATTACAGCGACTTCAGAGTGTCTGTTGGCAGTGAGGATGCTGTGACACTAGCTCATCTGTACGTCAAGGCTTATTTAGCCTGCTGAGAGTGAGAGCCCGCTGTTCGTATTAGATTCTATCTCTGGCAAAGTGGGGATGATTAGATAAAGTGTGTGTGGCCGAATGGAGCACTTTTTCACTTTACAGTAGCAGTGCCTGTGAATGAATGGAGGGATGGGCTCCACTTTCTGACAATAACACAGAAATCTCTGTCCAGAGGATGTTTAATGCATCTGGGAACTGAGGCCTCAGTTACTGCCTTAATTAATCCATGGCAGTTTATACACTACACAGCAGTACACTACCAGTTTACCATTCTTACTATTCTGCAGTTTCTTACTTGACATACTGGCATTATGGACAGCAATTACTCGTAAATGCTGAGGCAGTGAGCGAGTTAAAGACAAAGCAGTGGAATTAAAGGTAGCAGGTCGCCGTAGCAGGTCGCCGAGAAGAAATACAATAAAATACAATTCAGTACAATAGCTCTTATTTTGAATCCCCTCCGTACTGGAGCGTCCCCTCTGCCTGCACTTCATTCTATCATAACACAATAACTGAGCTCTGACGTCTTAAAAAGGCATTGCAAGAGCATAGAGGTGCTTGAAGAGAAAATTGCAGCAGCTCACAGCGGCTGGAGTGAAATACCATTTTGTCTCACTCAAGATGGATTCCACAGCGAGATTTCAGAGGACCAGTACAGAATCAAAATGGAGAAGCCAGAAGAGAGGAGAGAAAAAAGGAAAAAAGAGGCAGTATGTGTGGAGTGGACAGCTTTGGACGAGATGTCTCAATTTTGTTTTTGCTGCTGCTTGATAATCCATATTTTTCAGGGTTTTCACCTTTTACCGATATAGTGTTATTTATTAGTAAGCTATTTCTATTTTTTTGTATTGCTTATGGTACTGATCACCGCCACATGCGATCAGTAACAAAAAAGTAATTAATAACAATATAAGAAGCATTAATAACAAATACTGAAATACAAAGCTATTCAAAAAAAGAAAACAAATGATCTCTCCCTCTGCTGTTGTAGCTACAGATGTGTACAGAACCAGTGAAGAAAAAAGCAAAGGCGATGATCATAAACAGCAATGCTTTCTTTTTCTACATCTGGCCCCCTCAACCTCTGAGAAGATTTCCTCCCACCAATTGTCTTGCACACTGGCATGCATGCATGGCTGCCGGCATCTGCACACACACACATACATGTACACACTACACTGTCACACCCTCCTTCCTTCTCTCCCTCCCTCCCTCCCTTTCTTTATAGATTCCACTTGCTGGTTGCCCATCTAGCAGCCCTGTATGTAAACCAGTGAAACCCCTTCAGGACATCAAATCCGTGGAATCTGCTGTCGGTTTTATCTAGGTCAACGCTTACAATAGCTGTGCAGTTTTTTCTTCTTCTCCCGCCTCTCTCTGTATTCCCCCTGTTTGCTTAACCCCACAAGGTTGATTTTTCTTTGCATGTATAAACATCAAAAATGCATATGAAATGTAAGCATATTATGCATGCTTTGCTTCTTTTATACATATTAGTCTCAAGTGGAATATTAAAACATGTAGCGGTTTGATGTTAACATTAGTGTAAAATCTAATGTTTAAAGAAAATTACATTTAGGTTCTTTCTCATTAATACTTGTTGAGTTAATTGGTTTGGACTGTGCCGTTATTTTGTCTGGTAACACTGCAACTTAACACAGCACTGCAGCATGACATGTAGGAGAAATACTGCATTTATAACAGCTGTTTTCTCTCTGATCTATAGGGGATGGGGTTACGTGAACTAAAGGAGGTGGCATCTTATTTGTTAACCCGCACAGAAAAGAGAAACTTCTGCATCTGCTTGTCCATGCATTTTTCATAGGATCTTGACATGTCTATTTGAGAGGCCATTTTGACTAAAAGCTTAATAATAAATATTCTAACAACACCATAAATAATCAGAAATATGTGGAATTCAGAACCTTTGTTTGCTATTTTCTTTTGCTTTTGTTCGACAGACTACTTTTTTATCCTAAATCTAAAAAACCCATCTTGCATGTTAACTGTCTCTGTTTTAGAGAAAAATCACAAGAAAACCCACAGCTCCCTTTGTTCAACTTAAATGAATTACACACTGTTAATCTGCTTTAGCTGCTGCAACACATCCCCAGTTAGTTATACTTTTGGATAAATTGCTGATATGACTGCCTTCAGGCACAGGGTGCAATCAAAATCAAATATGCAGAAATAATTTCTGTCAAAAATGTAACCTGCATCAGAGTCACCCAAGACTATACCAGTGTTGGTGCCATCTTCTTAATTATCTTCATGCACTGTCCAAGTAGTTAGATGTACAGGTATATTGTAAGACCTTCATAGCAAAACATTTGCTGCCATTCATTCTTGCACAGTATAAAAAACAACTTCCACGGACATAAATTGCCAGAGCTTGATAATCCATCACAGTAAACACAACGTCTTGATTTGTTTTTGTTTAAGTTTCCCTGTTAATCGTAATGTCATAATGCCAAGTTTTCATATTAATGTGCACATTACGATATGCCCTGCTTACTGTCAATCAATTCACACAAGCAGGAAGAAATAGAAACCTTCAGGAAATAATCCCACCTGAAACACGTCACCTTACAAACTATTGTCACATCCAAGTCTTCCCCTTTTTTAATCTTTTATTCGCTTATAAGCAGGTTATTTAAAGCTTTCAAAATATTTGTCATGTTAAATGATGACGAATAAGTAAATAATTTTGCTCTGTGTTTTTTTTCCACTTCCCATTTTGTATTAGAAGTTAGAGATGCAACGGTGATGTAGGCTTTTTCTTTAAATGTGTTAAACTATAACCTGCACAGCAGTATTTTCTGTGTATGTTTTTCTTCTGGACCCTGTTAACATTAGCTGTAGCTGTTACAGGGCTGTTTCTCCTCGGGCCTGTAAGGCTCTCTAAGCTGCCTCTGTCTTAGCATGCCCACCACTGTGCAGTGAAGACAATCTCCTGTAAATTGCTTTTTCGATCAGTTTTGACATCAATCTGCTCCCATGGGAATGTGGGCATTCATGTGATGGCAGAGAGGAAGGTTTCTTTCCTTATGGATGTTGACAACCCCACTCATCCTGGTTTGATCTGCAGAATTAACATAACATTACCCTACATACTGAACTGGCTGTGACAGCCAAGGAGGGATTGTCTCTCTGTACCAGACATTGGCGCCAGTGAGGTTACTGCAACGGCAGAAGTCATAGACAAGACAATAAAATCTGTTAAAGGGCGAAGATTTCATATGCAGATCTGATTTCATGAATACAGTTTCTGTGTTTCTTTTTTATGGATACATTTTGTGTTCTGTCGTCTAGGTGATTTTACCACAATCATGTGTTGTGTGCTGTGAGATTCATACTTCCACAGATTTACCGTGCACTCTACAAACACCCTTTGGAGAAAGAAATCCTGTTGTGGCGGAGTGAATAAATTCTTTATACTGTAAAAGATGTTTTGATCCTACATAACAACCACACAACTGCTGCCTTTCATGTGTTTCCACTCCACTCTTTTTTTCTATCTTTTCCAGGACAAAGATATCTCATCACATCCACAGGAGCCTTGTATATTCTGGACGTCCTGCCTGAGGATGGGTTGAATAACTATCGCTGCACCACACGCCACCGCTACACCGGTGAGACTCGTCAGAGCAACAGTGCGCGTCTCATTGTGTCAGGTCAGTATTGCATTCAAACTGGAATCAATTTAATTGCAAAGACCATACATGCAGGACAAATACACATGTATATATTTTAGTGGATACTTCCTGT
Source organism: Sander lucioperca (assembly GCF_008315115.2). Classification (NCBI taxonomy): domain Eukaryota; kingdom Metazoa; phylum Chordata; class Actinopteri; order Perciformes; family Percidae; genus Sander; species Sander lucioperca. The sequence continues at coordinate 28,493,599 of NC_050180.1, forward strand.
AGATAATGCCAAAGATTAACCTTACATAAACTTACACTTTCAAGTTGGATTTGGCATTATAAAACTGCAGACATCAAAAATGATTTCCACTGTAAAAATGTTTTCCCATATGAATTATGGGTCCTCCGCAGACATTTTGATTGATTTGCAGGCCTGTAACGCAAGACCAGTGAATGGGCTGGAATAGAGTTTACAGTCCAATCCTGTCATGCAGGCCGATTTACTCTAAGGTCAACAATGAATTACTATATGCAGCCCTACTTCAGGCCAGTCAGTAACAAGTCAACAACCATTGAAATGCAGGCTGTACTGTGATGTAGGTTCAGCTGTATATTGTAGCATAGTTCAGCATTGTTCTCTCTTCTTTCCCTCACATAACAAAATATACAGTATATAGAACTGGATCTTGACCCCAAGAATCAATATTGGATTACACTTTCAAGCGCCTGGCAACGCTCACCACTAATTAACACTAAATTCTCTGCTCCTTCCAGACACCACCAATGCTGAGCCAGGCATCTTGGATGGCTTTGACCACCGAGAGGTGATGATTAATCATCGGGTGGAGCTGCCCTGTAAGGCTTCAGGCTACCCAACGCCCAAATACCGCTGGCTGAAGGACAACAGCCCTTTGGAGCCTGACAGTCGCTTCCGCCAAACCATCACAGGGTTGCTGATAGAAAGCACACAGCCCAGTGACTCTGGGACGTACGTGTGTGAAGTGTGGAACAGTTATGGCAACACTGAGGTCATGGGACGCCTTTATGTCAAACGTAAGTCTTTTTGTTTAAAAGGAGGGGATGTTACCTGTTTAAACTACAGCTGAAATAATTAGTTGGATAATTGATAAGTTGATCAACAAACAATTAAATCATTTAAGTTGTTTATCAAGCAAAGATGCAAGACATTAACTGATTTGCTTCTTCTCTCTCTTTATATAATTAAAAAATTGAAAATACTTGAGTTTTGGACTGTTGGGTGGGCAAAACAAGCATTTTGGGGACTTGTGATGGGCATTTGTCAATACTTTTTAGACTAAATTGTTAATCAATTCAAATGTATCCTAAACGAATGTGTTAAATCTTTACAATTGTTGTTAGTTACTAGCCTGGCTTCGCCCTCCTACGTACTTCCGCTCAATTTTCATTTTCCTTCACTACTCCGTCTGGGTTTGCGGTATATTCTTGGGTTTTCTCCGGTCAAATATTTGGTGGTCCAATCAGCGAACAGAGGGAGTGGCTGAGAACGATGACGTTGAGGACGTGCACTAGAAAGATGCGAACGAAGCCACTCGGTCCGTTGTGGCAACGCTGCTGAATATCCAGAAGTTAAAGCCCGAGCAAGAACAATCTTTGCTGAGTTGTGTTGGTGGCCATGATGTTGTTGCCCTCCTCCCCACGGGGTTCGGGAAAAGTTTGATTTTCCAGCTCGCTCCGTTAGTGGTGAAGGAGTTGGCTAAGGCTAACGCTAGCGATGCTAATGCTAAATATAAGCCAATAGTTGTTGACGGTCTCCCCTCTTGTTGCACATGCGCATGACATACGTCATGACCAAACGTTAGCGATTGGTTATGGCAGATCCAGAGTGGCTCTGGGCAGATCCAATAGTTTTAAACTTCAACAGAGTACCCGCCTTCAAGGAAGTTAACACTTGTCAATGGAGAGAGGCCAGACTCTCTGTACAAATGAAATGTACGAGAGTCTGGTAGGACCAGGCTAGTTGGTTACAACCTTTTCCTCTGAAATATTATGTAGTCATGCTGCTCAAATCTAACCTGACCTTTCTCCACTATCTGCCCTACTGTCTTCCTATCAATCTTACTGTCATTAAAACACAAATGAATCTTTGAATGTTCCTTTAAAGAGGCAAAATATCTCTTATTTTTTGTGTGCTTAGAGCCCTTGAAGGCAGTGGTGAGCCCTCGGAAGGTGAAAGGCAGTGTGGGTAGCAAGGTGTCTCTGTCTTGTAGCGTGAGCGGTTCAGATGAGTATGAGCTTTCATGGTACCGCAACGGAGAGATCATCTACCCTGGCAACAATGTCCGTTTCACTGGGCTCAACCGGGAGAACCTCATCATGGAGGGGATGTCGAAGAGCGACGGTGGAGCCTACCAGTGCTTCGCCAGGAAGGGCAAGATGTCTGCACAGGACTTTGTGCAAGTCATCCTTGAAGGTAAAATGTGTGCATGTGGTTTGTAGGGTGGACCATTCACACAAATGCTGACCAAAAGCCACACTGTAGCAGCTGTCTTATGCATAATCAGTGAGTTACTAGAAACAGATTTAGACCTTGGAGATTAATATAGGGTTTATGTGTTAATGGCATCCTGCTGTGACTCTCTGCGATAGGCCACCATTGGAAAGCATCATCCCAGACTTCACAAATGCATACAAACATATACATGCACACACACTCCTGAATCCAATAGCTTACCTTGGCAGCGTTGCTCAGGCAACTGTCTCCTGTGGCCAGGGAGCTGCAAAAAGAAGATATTGATAATCTATAATCATGTGGAACAGATCTAGATTATCAGAGAACAGCAGCAGGCAGACATAGACATTTCAAAAACCAACCACTCTCAGTGTCTGGAAGAAAAGCTCCTGGATCACTGTTCATAATGAAAGAAAGGTATAAAGACTTGTCAAAAAGTCATGACTTTTCCTTTCCCTGTATTGCATTATTATTATTTGACACAAAAAGGGTTGAAAAAGATTGACCCCTGACAGCAAATAACACATCTGTTCACACATCCCTAACTGTCAAAGTCAGATTAACTAAACAGGCTTTAACTGATCTTGTAACTAAACATTTCACTCATTACAAAGTGAACTACCATACATACAGATACTGTAGGCATTTGGATACTAGGCCCTGGTTGGTTGATGGTAAGCCAGGTGTACGGCAGGATAAGTATAATATAAGTGCACCACTATAACTGGCTAACTTTAAAACTTAAAGTAAACTGTAGGGTGCCCAGTTAGCTCAGTTAGTAGAGCGGGCGCCCATATATAGAGGCCCTTTGCTGCATGTCATTCTCCCTCTCTCTCCCCTTTCATTTCTTCAGCTGTCCTGTCAATAAAGGCCTACAAATGCCCCAAAAAAGTAAACTGTAAATCAATGCTTTTCTAATACCTTAACATCACCATTGTATTCCTGTCCCCAATCCTGTCCCACCTTGTCCCCCACCGCAGATGGTACTCCAAAGATCCTATCCTCCTTCAGTGAGAAGGTGGTAAACCCAAACGAGCCCGTCTTCCTGGTCTGCAATGTCAAGGGCACGCCGCCTCCCAGGTGCACCTGGTCACTGGACGAAGACCCCGTCATCAAAGACAGCCACCACCACCTGGGCCACTACGAGACCCACGAGGGCCACGTCGTCAGCCAGCTCAACGTCACACACACCCAGGTGCAGGACGGTGGGGTGTACCGGTGCACGTGCAGCAACTCGGCCGGGGTTGTGTACCACCAGGCTCGAATAAACGTAAGAGGTGCTTGTCAAATCAGCTCCTCCAAGAACAACAATACACATACCTGTCTGTCTCTGTATGTCTGTCTGTGTCTCTCTGTCCAGCTGGCTGTCTTGTAATTGCAGTACATGAGCACTGGTTGTTGTTTTCGTCGAAAATGTGGATTTATTAGGATTTTTTTTTTTTGGTTCTTCACTTGTGATGATTTGATTCTTTTTTCCCACTTAGTTTTTCTTAGCTATTTTTATAGTCATTTTTAGTGCTAGTATTAAATATTTAATCACAATTACATTTCCTTTTAGGGTGTTCTTCACTGATTGGTTTTGGCTCCATTTGTTGTGTTCTTTTTTTGCATTATTTCCTTTTTCTCTACCGCTTGTATAATATTTATTATTGTTGCCTCGTCTCTTTCTCTCCAAATTGTTTCTGTGCTCTTCCAACGTGCCTGTATTTTAGGTCAAATGAATTATCCTGGTTTGCTGCACATAAGCGTATCTGGATATTGGGTTCCAAAAATGGGCTGGTTTGTAAATAGCCGGAAGAAAAATATATTTCTTCTGTTTGCATGAATAGATTTATCTGTGATTTGCTTGTGTGTGAGTGAGTGAGTGTCTGTGTCTGCGTGTGTTTATTACTCAAGCAGCCAATTCAACTCTTCACGATTAGATGTTAAAGCGATTACTCTGTTTCCATCTTATGAGACACAGAATGTATTACTGTTATGTGGGTGAGCAACAAGAGCAGAGTTATCAGTAAATATCAGTAGTGCAGTGTTATCTAAATGCTCTGTTTTCCTTCAGACGGTTAGCACACTTTAATCTGGTCGTCCTTTCACTGCATTCTACTTAGAGTTAAGACTAATATCTTGTGGTAAAACAAAGAAGCTCTAAACAACAGTTGCTTTATATATCTAAGTATTTTGGTGGCAGGTATATGTAAAGCTGTAGAGAAATATGTTTCTGTTTTATGTTCTTTGTCAAGCAGTTAACCTTTTCTTGTTTAAATACTACAGAAATATGGAATGGCATGAGTCAGAAATATAGTTTTATTTACAAAAACACCAAAAATAATGCCCTAGTTATTTGTTGTCACTATCCACTGAATGTCTTTAAAGAGGATCCTTTCTCATTCTCTGTCCCTCTTTAGGCCGCGCCAGCATTCGTCCAATGAAAAACATCACAGCGATTGCTGGACGGGATGCGTTCGTTCACTGCCGTGTGATTGGCTACCCTTACTACTCCATAAAGTGGTACAAAAACTCGGCACTGCTACCGTTCAACCACCGACAGCGAGCTTTTGAGAACAACGGCACACTGAAGCTGACCAACGTGCAGCAGGTGGACGCTGGCGAGTATAACTGCATGGTGATGGTCCAACCCAACAAGATGGACTCCCAGAGTGTCCATGTTCTTGTGAGAGGTTAGTCCCATTGAGTTGTGTAGACAAAGTAAATTGAGCTTAATATGCTGCACAACCTTGAGATGTTTTTTTTCCCCATGCATTTTGTGCATTAAGTATTTAAAAGCTTACATGAAATGTCAAGATACCATGCAGCTGGTCAAGAAACTTATTTTGATATTAATGTTCTGTTGGTAATTGTAATATACTGCAAAAGATGAATATGTAAAAACTCAAAAGCTTAATTTTGTTCTTAAAACTTAAAACATTTTCCTTAATTCTGTGCAAGGATACAATTTAGTTTTTACAGCTTGAGACAGACAGATATATGCTAAATATAGAGCTGATTTAATATAACTCATCAATCAAACCAGTCACTACAGTGTTTTGTTTTATTTGATGAACAATGCAGTGCTGTGGTTGTTATGCAAGACATCATCTACTGTATTTGTCATCACATGTGTTTTTTTTGTTCAAGGAATAGGTCAACATTTTGTGAGATGTGCTCATTTGCTTTCTTGCTGAGAGTTATATTAGAAAGTCAATACCACTCTCATAACTTCCCGTGAAGTACACTACCGGTCAAAAGTTTGGGGTCACTTAGAAATTTCCATTCCACTCCATTATAGACAGAATACCAGCTGAGATCAGTTGCATTGTTTTTTTAACCAGGGCAGAAGTTTTCAGATTACATTATGTGCTTACATAATTGCAAAAGGGTTCTCCAATGTTTTCTCAGTTAGCCTTTTAAAATGATATCAAATTAGTAAACAGAATGTGCCTTTGGAACATTGGATGAATGGTTGCTGATAATGGGCAATGTAGATATTGCATTAAAGATTAGTCACTTCTTTCTACAACAGTCGAGAACCGAGGCAGACAGCTATATCATAGATCTCACCAGACTTCTAAATTTATCTGATATTCCATCAGTATATCAGGGTACCTAATGAAGACTGTATCAGTGCCACTGATATTACAGAGCTGAGTGACTGATCCCCACTGAGATCTTACAAATAGGTGATATGAAAATGGGCTTCCCCATTATGCCCAATTTCTTTCCCTCTGTACAGTATGCTAGGTTGTTGTCACTATATTACACTTACCAATGGAGCAAGAGAAACAGAGGGAGAGAGAGAGTGAGAACTAAAGAGAGAGCGATGATATAAAGTAACACTTCCCAGTGGTGCTATAGTGAGCGAGTGCATTTGTTAATTTACTCTGCTCATGCTTAAAATGCGGAAGTGTCTTTGGGGATCCCTGGAGTCCATTATCTCCACTTTGTTGTGAATTAAATAAGGTGCTAAAGTGCTGCTTATTTCAGTGTTATTTGAACTCACTGGACACTCAAACACAGATGACTTGTGTGATGGCTGGAGATTTCCCAGAGAATAGAGTGCAGGCAATTTGAATAGATCTTATTGTATAACTGTGTCATTATATTATGCAGCCAAATTGACTCTGATCACTTGTTTTTTTTTGTTTTTTTTAATATGCACTAGTCCTGCAATCAGGGTTTTTAGATGGGTGGATAAAAAAGAAAATAGGAGATTGATTGTAGTAGCCAGGCTTGAAGATAAGTAAGTATGGTTAGTAGATCAATAGATGATTATTAATAGACAAAGAGAAAAACTTCAGGTTCACTTCAATTTCTTTTTCCAAGCAACCTGAATGAGTCACCTCAAAGTTCTTTTTGTTCTGTTCCTGTGTGCTCTTATAGCTTCTTGTGCTGAAAGGACTAAATGTTCCAGTCTGAGATTGATGGGGAATTATTGCAGAATGCTTTGCTATTCAGGTCTTTTATGTTCCTTCAGTGACCTCTTTATAGGATGAGGAAGATAGTTAGAAGATTGTAGGATTACTCTGAGAAAAAGGACACAATACCTGCCACAGAATCCAGGGAATTAAGATGGTCTTTGAAACTCACGGCTGAAATCACATTTGATCTTTGTGTCTCTTTCCTCCTCTATCAGTCCCTCCCTACATTCAACCCTTTGAGTTCCAGCGTTTCACCATCGGCCAGCGTGTCTTCATCCCCTGCGTGGTCATGTCAGGTGACCGCCCGCTAGACATCACCTGGCAAAAAGATGGACGGCCAATCCCCATCAGCCTGGGTGTGACTGTGGACAACATCGACTTCACCAGCTCACTGCGAATCTCCAACCTGACGCCCGACCACAACGGCAACTACACCTGCATCGCCCGCAACGAGGCTGCTGCAGTGGAGCACCAGAGTCAGCTCATTGTTCGAGGTGAGAAAACACAAAGGAACATAATATATATCTAATGGCACCTAGTGGACTACTATAATCTGTAGTATGTGTGCAGGTTTTCATTTTAAGCAATCCCTGCAGTGCCAAACATCACTTATTAGAGCCTCCTGTCTGGCTGAATGTAAAATTGACTGGTGTAGTGTTTGACTGGTATGAAAACCTGCATACCTCAGCTACAAGCATAATAAAGACACCCAAAAAAAAGTAATGAATCAATGTTGACTGTTACTTTATGTGTATGTACAGTTCCTCCTCAGTTTGTGGTTCAGCCTGAGGATCAAGATGGGATCTATGGGAAAACTGTGACTCTGAACTGCTCAGCTGAAGGCTACCCACCACCCACCATCGTATGGGAACACTCCAAAGGTACATTAAACACAGCATGAATTATCATTTGGAATTAAAAGCAAATTTCACTCTCAAATTTAAACTCACAGAATGAGAAAGCAGACTTTGGTCTCCTGAGTCACCAGGATGCTCTGCAATAGCTCCAATATATTGGCTCGTAATAATACAAAGTGCTTGTAAAACAATCAAACATGGAAGTTCATCATTTAAGGTAATTAACCCCAAATGTAATGGATATAGTGGTATAATTCACAGTGTTATAATTCACACTATGTTTAACACTCACAAGACAAACTGCAATAAATTTTCAAGAGTTATCATATGACGATAATTTTGCCAACTACAGTGCAGCTTTGTGTGCAGCTAGCAGGGCCATACCTTGGTCTCAGGTTGTGTTCCTTAAAGGTGAGCTGAAAGTGAGTGCTGTAGTAGTGCATTTGAAGGAGAGTGGGTTCCATTTGCTTCATCCCTAGCCAGAGCATCGGTGTGTGTGAATGCATAGACATACAAGCACACACACAGCCATCTGCTCTGTAAACCGGGGGTTGGAGGCTTGCAGGGTTTCACCTGCATGATTAGAGAATCATCAGAGAGAGAGAGAGAGTGAGAGAGAGACTCAGGCAAAAACAGACAGATATACAGATAGAGTGTTAGCAGATGGACACGCACGCAGGCAGGGAGGCAGCAGGTGAGTTTAGCCACTAGAGCAGGGCAGATGAAAAGGGGCCCCATGTGTTTGCTCCCTCATCCATATAACAAGGGATGAAAGCTTCCCCAACAGAAGGACAACAACCAATGAGGAGTGACGCGTGAGTGTGTTTATTTGTTTTTGAGTGTGTGTGTGTGTGTGTGTGTGTGTGTGTGTGTGCACTAGGCCCGGTGATCAAAGGAATGAAAGAATCAGATGTGTTTTTCACCCTTTGATTGGATTTGTGTGTGCGGGCGTTCATGTGTGTGTTAGAGACAAGCAAGCCTCATGCCTGATTAGTAATGTCTGACCATTACTGATCAGTACAGAGCGATTAGGCTGAACAGTGTGTGTGTGTGTGTGTGTGTGTGTGTGTGTGTGTGTGTCTACCCAATCATAGTTTACCTATCCAGCAGGAAGTGCCCCATGGTTCAGTTGGCCCGGCCGCAAGTTGGATTTGTGTTTTGTTCGAGCCTTCATCACATATTTTTACCACCGTTTTTCGCATCTTTCTTGGTGCTCTGTAATATGTTGGTGCACAGGATATCAGTCAGAGCAAAGAAGCAATGAGAATGTATCCACGGTAGGTGGCTTGGTATAAGCTATATTCTAATTTGTTGTAAGCCAGAGTGCAGTTTGTCCAGAGAATGGCTGTCTTCTTCTGCAACAGAAGTTGAAGACAAGAGTCTCCCTGGGAGATATGGAACAGTAAGTAAAGGTCAACTGCTGTTAGCATGACTAGCACCATTTGGATATGCAAATATAATAATAATTCATGGAAGAATTCTCTCTCTATCTCTCTGTCTCTCTCTATCGTTCTCTCTCTATCTCTCTCTCTCTCTCTCTCTCTCTCTCTCTCTCTCTCTCTCTCTCTCTCTCTCTCTCTCTCTCTCTCTCTCTCTGTCAGAGCCAGGAGAGCAGAAAAAAAGTCACCACTTGACCCCTTTGCTAGCCACGGCCACTTGACTGCATTTTAATTAAATAGCAAAAATCCACAGCTCACTAAATAGCCTAATCTCTACACGCTAACTTTAACACAAGCTAATGCAATGTCTGGCTCAGTTCACACGTGTTTGATACTACATTAGCAAGGTGGAATACAGCGCTTTCATCACTATAAGAGCAGACTGCGCTAAAGACGTTAGCTTTATTATTTATTGTTAGTGACATTTCCTACAGATTTAAGGCCACCATTGCAGAATGAGATACTGTATTGTTTGACAATAGAACAAGAGTGATTATATAATTTTCTATTTAAAAGATAGGTATTAATTATGTGCAGGCAGCAGGCCAGAATATGTCAGAGATGCCAAGTCCAATTATTTCAACGATGCTTCAGTGATGGATATATATATATATGTGTGTGTGTGTATATATGTATATAAGTGTCAGTTGTATTGGACTTTTAAGAATTGAGAAAAGACACGTGCACAGCATTACTCGTCTTGTTCTGAAACCAGACAAATCCATTCCTTTAGGAGTAGTCTGTCCTCGACCAAGGCCATTTCTTCTGGATCTAGTATTCAACAAACATAAATGCAAAGAATAAATCCAGAGAGTTGACACACACAGGATTAAATAAAAATCCACCTCTAGCTACAGTTAACATCTTTGAATCTCACTGGCTCATCTCAGTGTTGAAGGCCAGCAGCAATGCAAGGCCTTTCTGCTTTGCTCTCCTTCTGCCTGTTCTTCTGCATCAATCTGCTGTCTTGTTAAACATGAGCATTATGTCTGTTCTGATTGCATCACACCAGCAGCTCGGCCTGCTTCACTGTGCTTAGCAGCTGTTTGGTGGTTTAAGGATTTAGGCCTGGTGTTAAAAAACATGTTTACAATCCTCCCTGAATCTGACAGGCTTTGTCATCAAATCTGTAAACACAGATGAATGGTCAAATGAATGCACGCACACACACACACACACACACACACACACACACACACACACACACACAAACATACACACTGGAGGTCAACTCACTGATAAGCACTGTATCAGCATTATACATCTTTTTCTCTACTGAAAAGTACAGATCATCATATAGGCACATGTGTACATTTAAACCTCTTCCTCTTTCTCTTTCCTTTGTCTTTTCTTTCCCTACCAGGTGCGGGCGTCCCCCAGTTTCAGCCTATCGCACTTAACAGCGGCTCTCGTGTGCAGCTGCTAAGCAACGGTTCACTGCTAATCAAACACGTGCTGGAGGACGACAGCGGCTTCTACCTGTGTAAGGTCAGCAACGACGTGGGAGCTGATGTCAGCAAGTCCATGTACCTCACTGTCAAAAGTAAGAGCCTGCGTCTGATGCACGATCAATAACAGCTGATGGGCAGTAATCATTGTGTATTTTAATGTCTGGGCTGCTGCAGCCACAAGCAGCCGTTAAAAAGGATTCCCAGCTGCAGGATTTTACAGATCGCTATACTCCTCGTAAAGTTGATTGGCCAGACATTAACTTTGTAAAAGAATGGAAGGAAGGAAGATTCACATCAGCAAATTCAATAGACAAGCTGCGCAAATGATGAACAAACTGAGTCTGAGATTTACAGATGATGAGCTTCAGCTAAATAACACATCATAAGTTAATTCATAAGTTAAGCAAAGCATTAAAGGGGTCATGATTCCGACCAAACCTTTAGTACATCTGTTGAAATAGTGGAGGCATGTCCATGCTCATAGTAACAGGACCAGGAGTTATTGAGCATTTTTCTGCACGAACCTTTCTGTATGCACACAGCTTATTCTCCTGTTTCTGAGTATATGTAAGCATGTTACTGTTTTTCTGTCAGTCGTCGGCATGTTAATATCCCCGACCACAGGTCTCCTGCCTCCAGAGGGCATTAGCATGTAGCTCCCCTATAGCGCTAGGAGTGGCTCCTCATGGTGCTCAGATGTGAGTGGGGCTTATTTTTCCTTGTGCTACTGTTTTCAAACTGGAGCACGAGGAGCCCTCTCTGTCTCTGTCTCCCTCTCTTCCTCTTTCTGTGTCCTCATCAGCCCAAAGTCTGAGACATAGAACACAAATGTGTAAAACATGTACATATACTGTACAAGAACCTGACCCACATTTACAAGGAACACACATTAAACTTGCCATTTTAAGTGATGAGATGAAAGTTGTAACTGACCCTGACTTCTGACCTCTCTGTAAAATGGGAAGCCAACACAATATTTTTTGTAGAACTCTCCTTCTGGATAAATCAGCACTTGTTATCATTAATATCAGCTGGCATACCATGGATATTCATGTGTCACTGTAATTAAGCTTCGCAGTGTACAAGGTTGGGAGCTGCCACTGTGTGAAGCCGTCAATGCTACAGCGGCAGGCTCAGAGAAGAACATGCTCAGAGAAGAACACGCTCTCTGTGTTTTCATAGGTCAGTTTGCTGACTGTAGCACCCAGTTGCTATGCAGTTGACCTATGGCTGTGCTAACCTTTTTTTCTTTCGTTTTCTACCAAGCAGAGAACAAACACTGTGGCTGCATTTACATTAGACTCAACTCCCAGTAGCATATCTAAGTCCAAACACTGAACATTGATTTTTAAGAAATGTTGAACACTAAACATTGATTTTTAAGAAATGTTTGATTTTATTTTAACTTAACTTAAGTAAAGTACAAGCAAACAAGGTATTGTGTCATACATATTGTCTCCTTTTCTCACTGACCTTTTTGTTTTTGGTCCAGTAGGTCTTTTGGTCACTTAGTGATGTGATCTGGCTGTGACAGTCCCCTGAGTGTGGGTTTTGAAGGACATGAACTCCAAAATATCTATAAAGAGCAGTGGTTTATGTATATATAGATTTATTGGTGTACATCTTGTAGTGATGTGGTAAATGGGGGCGTGTGAGAAGTAAACTGAGATTGCACGCGTAGTTTCAGTTTCATTGCTCTTAGTCAGTAGTATCATCTAACATAGTAAAGGAGAGAGAGAGATGTGTGTGTGTGTGTGTGTGTGTGTGTGAGAGAGAGATGGGGTTTGACCCACTGAACGCACTCTGCTGTCGCTCTAGTCTTTAGTTTCATGCTGTTCTGGGCTCTATCAAAGGGAATTTTTACAGCTTTAGTGCTAAATAATGTAGGCATACTTCTCATAACTAGTAGTTTCATTAACTTGAATTATTTATATCAAAGACATGCTCATGCTTTTTTTCAAGTCATTTCATGAAAATTAATTGAGTTGTAAGTTTTAATTGCAAAATTATTTTTTTCTTACCACAAGTTGAACATGGTTATGTACATAGTAAGTGGAGTATATTAACCCATAAACTATAGTTCCTTGCGTGTCAGTTACTCTTACTGCTGACAGAAAAATACTGAAATTCTTATATAACTTTTCTTTTTGCTATTGAACAATTCTGAGATACCTGCACAGAGCCTCTTCTTCTAACCTTACAAATGCCTTCAGGAAATATGCAATCGTACAATTACATTACAAGTAATATTGCCAAGAACTTGTAATTTTTCCCAACATAAAATTATCTTATTCAGAACTACTGTTATCTCAATACATTTGGCCTTAAATGCACAATTAAAACACATTTATTTTACTGAGCCTTTGTCCAATTTAATGCCTGCTGTTAAAGACTTCTGAATATCTATATGAGTTAATACACTTTTCCTGCAGCCACGCTATTAATAGGAAAATACCACAAATTACCATATACCAAACTCCAAAATGTGTTGGTAAATCTGCTGCAGGTTTAGTAATATTTTGCCAAAGTAATCACAAAATCTAACTTTAGTGCTTGAGTATCTGGTTGGTTGTTTTGCAATTAACAATGCCATCATGACATCCCCAGAATATATGTATACATGTGAGTACAATTCTTTTTTTACACTCTGACCATTTACTCCCAAATTACATTTCTCTTGCAGTGTCATTTAAAACCTTCAAGTCATTTATGATTCAGTTAGCATTGACGTGTCATCTTCACAGCTTGAATAATTCACATTACAGGAAACAGCTGTAAGTTCATTTGGCCTATGATAAAACTCAGTGCTGTTCTTCCTTCATTACATGCTGGCTCAGCCACATGCTTGTCACTCATCAACAGATCACATTTCATGCCCTTTAAACCCCAAACTGTAGTCGTTCACTCAAGATGCTTTCTGTAAAAGTGTACTTACTCGCATGACTGGTTTAAAAAGGGGGACCATTACTGCGCTCCAACACCATAATGTCCATTTCTCTATGTTTGTATGTGTGTTTGTGTGCACATTTCTTTTCATGTTTAAGCATAACAAACTTTAAGCATATTTTATTTTTTGCATGTGTGTTTGCAATTACATCGGTTTTTATTTGTGTATCCATTCATGGTGTATTGTGTTCAGTCTGCTTGCATGCACCGTGTGTGATTTTGTGTGTGTGTGTGTGTGTGTGTGTGTGTGTGTGTGTGGGTGGGTGGGTGCGTGTGGGTGCATGTGTGTGTTATGAGTCGCTGGAACTCTTGAGTGCATTTCAGCCTCATTTAAATCCGTCAATACTTCAATTAGAAGCCGACGAAGGGGCTCAAGGGAAGAGCAGTCCGCATGCTTCTTTTGTGCATGCGCTCGCTGGCTGTCTTTGTTTCTTACATTTCCAGCAATGAAAGAAAGATTAAAAAGTTAAATAACACATTATTTGTTTCATTTTATACCCTTGTTCATTTGCTGGCAGCTGTGTAAGTCCTCCAAGTGTCTAAATCCCCCACTGCCAACAACAAAGCCTGCATTTATTTACCATTTACAGATTTTTTTTTTAGCTTTTATTGAATCTTGACTCTTGACTCTTCTAACAAAATAGTCTTAATCTCAGATGAATATTACATTTAAATACATCAACCTGTGCTGCTCCTCCGCGTCTCTGTGCATGTTTTGCTGTAAGTCCTCTTTCTAAATCATTCACAATGTCAACATAGTGAATCCTGTAAAGTGACAAAATTGTTCTGCTTGTTTGTGTAAGGGGGCAGGGTTGTGTAATTATCCTCTCTAAAAACCAAAAACAAAAGAGCAAATGTGTGTGGAATGGATTAAGCAGTAGGTGTACGGTATCTACTCTAGCGTAACAGGGAAAAGTGAGCATGTCTGGACAACTAGCTTGCATGTGGCTTTAGCATAAATCTTTTAGCATCATATCATGTACAGTCTGTAGCCATCAAGTGCTAAGACATCATTACAAGGTTCTCATTTTAAAACGAGTCAGCTGAAAACATTAAAAACTCAGACATTGCATTTGACTATTAATGTAGTCAACGTTAGCTTAATTATCTAGCTAGCTACAACTGATCAAATCTGCCAGCGTGTCACTGTAACCGGCAGATTTGATGTTCGCTGGCTGTAAATGAGAAGCTGCTTTTGTCTACCTCTGTTATGGGCCGTCAAGAAAAAATAACTTGACAGGCATATCAACACATTTAGCAATTCTGCTTGAAAAATGATACATTCAAATAATTGTTTGAACTCTAATTCCATCTGCAAATGCTTAAGACAGTTCCACCACCAAGGTCATTTGGTAACTTGGAATTGTATTATTATACAAGATTTAACCCGCATGTCTCTGCTGAAGACCCATCTTGGTAAGAGTAAAGCCTCCTCCACATTGCTCAGTCCCTCACCTCCTGTCTTTGTTCCCCTCCTTTTCCCCCTCAGCTTTCCCTTTCTCCCTTCTCTCCATTCTTCCCACTCACACTTTCTCCTCTACCCACCGTGTTTTATTACCAGGACCCTGTAATATTGCTGGATATTAAAAAATATACATCAACCGAGCAATTATGGGCTATCAAAAAGAATAGGTTTAGCCCGGGGCCCTGCAAGTGCTGCACGGCAGATGCATAGAGCTGAGAGGAGGAGGAGGAAGCAAGTGAGTGGCCTCACCTCAGCCCGGGCCACTGATGCACGACCAAGATCGAAGATTTTAGATACTGCAATCTACATGACATCTTAAATACACGGACATTTAGTATGTTTCATTCACACATACGCACACACACTCACAAATACAAGGTCACAGGCATATGTATTCATATATGCATATTCATATAGACAAGCATGTGCTCATACATCAGAACATAAATGACGAATATTCTAATACAACACGATTTCATACAGAAACAAATACACACATACACACAGTGCTGTGTCTTGCGTGCTGTCATCGCGTGCCCTTTCTCTTTCGATGAGCAAACACAAGCTTTGTCGATGTTAACTTCCACTGCCAAGGCCTCAGATTTAGATGGAAAATAGCCCCTGTTAAGGAGCAATAACATTTAGAGAAGGGGCTGGGAAGACTCTTTTAATAGGACTCACTTAAAATTCATAGTTGCCATGCAAAATAAATCAGCGATTTCCTGTGCAGGGGCAGTGGGAAGGGGGATGATGGTATGGGGATCGAGGGAGAGGTAGGGGCTGCGAGTGAATAAGAGATTAGGTTTAAACGTTGGCAGTCCCCAGTCTGACACATTTCATCATGTGGGGGGTGGGCGGGCATTGAGGGTGCACATACGCACAAACGTGCACAGGCCTCATATGTGTACACTAGCACACATACAAGTATAGCAGCTCCCCCTTGATTTTTGTTGGCTGCATCATAAAAGGAAATGTACTGTGAGTAGGGCTGGGCAATATATTGATATTATATTGATATATGAGGCTAGATATCGTCTTAAATTTTGGATATCGTAATATCCTGATATGACACAAGTGTTGTCTTTTCCTGGTTTTAAAGGCTGCATTACAGTAAAGTGATGTAATTTTCTGAACACACCAGACTGTTCTAGCTGTTCTATTATTTGCCTTTACCCACATAGCTATTATATCAACATAACTGATGATTATTTATCAAAAATCTCATTGTGTGCATATTTTGTGAAAGCACCAATTGTCAACCCTACAATATCGCCACAATATCGATATCGAGGTATTTGGTCAAAAATATCGGGATATTTGATTTTCTCCATATCGCCCAGCTCTAACTGTGAGAAAGAAGTCAGAAACATGTTGAAGGAGTCTGTATGTGTTCATTTGTTTGCGAGGGGGCGTTGCTGTGTAGGATTTGTGTTTGTGTGTGTATGTGCTCGTTAACTCTCTTCATTTTAATTTACAGCACACATATAAATAAGAGACCGACTGATACACGGCTGATATTATTGTCAGATATTAGCTTATTACAGATATAATAGTATCAGCGTTAAGATATGTTTGAGCTAAGCCACGCTAGCTTCATGGTAAACATTAGACCTGCTAAACATCAGAATGTTAGCATTGTCATTGTGTAATCACTCAACGAAGTCCCGACTGTTCACTGTCCTGGCTCCCAAATGGTGGAACGAGCTCCCCATCGATATATATATAGGATGGCCGAAAGCCTACACATCTTCCGCCGAAGGCTAAAAACACATCTCTTCCGACTACACCTCAGATAAAAAAAAAAAAATAAATAAATAAATTCTTGAACCTGCACTTTCATATGTCCCTTTGTAGCTTTGCCTATTTAAAGCTAATGTATTTGCACTTACTACTTGTTGTCTAGAGTTTGAACCTTCACAGTTGAAAGCACTTAATTGTAAGTCACTTTGGATAAAAGCGTCAGCTAAATGACATGTAATGTAATGTAATAATAATGTAATGAGCTTGTTAGCAAGCTGATGTTAGCATTAAGCTCAAAGCAGTGCTAAAGTACATCACAGAGCTGCTTGAGCAGCTTCAGACTCTTGTTTAAACTCTAAGGGCCCTGACACACCAACCAGATGGGCCGACCATCGGCAGAAAAGGCAGTCGGACTGATCAGTCGGGTCCCTGAGGTCCAAAAAATGCCTCAGAACACACTGAGGCGACGCCGACTTGAGCATACGCTCTGTGCGTGCGCGAAACGTAATACGTCTCCATAGCAGCAGGCGGCGCTGCTCTGTATTGTTTCCATTAACAGTCTGATTATTTCCCAGAAAATGAAAACCGGCGAACGCGTCACGTGGTTCTTTTTTCTCCGGAAATTCACAGCCAGACTGTCATGTGTGTTCAGAATACGACCTCATATTGTACTAAAATAGTTCACCGAAATGTGTTTCTGAAAACATTTTAAGCGAGAAATAGGCCATGCAGTTGCTGAATCTGTCTTCATTTCAGATTGACAAAGGTCAGTTTAAAAGATTTTCGTCAGATTTTGAGAGGCTCATCCGCTCCCCATTTCCGGGTGAGTCCCAACTGCCCTGTCTCCCGACTGAACATGTCGGGTCGGCCAAAATAAAGGCCGACGGCTCCTCGGACGGCCGACGGCACTGGACACACCAAAAAGACTCGAGTCACGGACCTCGCCAGACGGCCAGACGGCCAGACGGCCCGACGCCCGATTATCAGGCTGGTGTGTCTTCTCTATAAAACATCGGAATGAGACTTACAAAATCAGAATCGGTTAGGCTCTAATACAAAAGTGTGCAGATCTTGTACAATGTAGATACATCTATATATTGTGTACCATTGAAATAATAAATAACAACAGAGCAAGAAATAATCAGTAGCATTGTGCTTGTGCTGCAGAATGGGTATGGTTTAACACATCAGGGCAATTTGCCATTCACACCAGTACACAATAACAAATGATTCATTATAAATTCAAGTACTTGACTAATTGACTCGTGATTGTCTAACCTTCCTGGCACTTCTAGTATGAGCAATATGTACCAGACTAGCGCCTGTGTGAAGCCAAAACAAATGGTTACAAAGTTTGCTACAAATACTGTTTTGACCCAGGAGAATGCTGTGTGTGAGGGGAGGCATGTGTGTATTTCTAAATAGTGTTTTGGTTGTTTTTGTGTGCCATTGCTTCTGTTTTGGTTTGCATTTGTTTGTGCATGTGCATCCTTATGTTTTTTTCTTTATCTTCTCAGTGTTTCTACAGTATCTCTGTATTTGTCTTTGTTTGTGTATTTCAGAATGTGCATGGATGTGTAAGTGCGTCTGTCGTTATTTGTGCATGTCAGTATATGTTCGAATGTGTGTGTGTCTGTGTGAGACAACAGTACGGCCGGTGGACTTGTCTGCTGCGTATGAATAATCAAAGTGGTCTCTCTCATCATTAAATCATCGCTGTCCTGGTGGGAGCCTGAGGAGGGAGATGGAGTGAGAGAGCAAGGGAGAGGGATCATAGTTAGCGCTGCAGGGGTACATGCTCTCTCTCTCTCCTCCATCGTGTAGTGTGGCTGAGATGTGTCATGAGCACAAGTCTTTTCCGCTCTCTGTGCTCGCCCACTTAGCTCCCCCAGACACAGCTGCTCTCATGCACTCACATTCATACATATGCACGCACAGTATAACAGTCATACACATGCACACAGACTTTATTCAGGAGTGTACAGACATTCAAACACTGACTCAAACCCACAAATTTCATCTCTTCTTGGAAGAGAGGGCCTCCAACCTCTACTACACAAGTATCTGCCACATGTAGCTGCCACTACTGTCCTTTTCAATGACACAGTATTCACCATAGCACATATTTACATATACTGGAAACCTTCTAATAAACATATGATACTAAACACTGGCCTGTCTAATGTAAATAAAAAATAATTGACTGATCACATAACATAGTAACAATGGATCAAATGGCTCATATTTTATTGCCGCAGCTGGTAGCTGTTTTGGCAAAAAAGCAATAAAACACACTGTACATTAAACAAAGTAAAGTAAAGCTGGAGAGACAAACATTTCACTCAGGAGTTGGTGGAGACCAAAACAGATCTAAAGGGAGAGTGAATATTGGTATCACATTTGTCAGGTGGACACAAAAAATAACCACTCCAAAACAATGATAATGTTGCTCCAACTGTTTGCTAACATGTTCCATATCAACTTAATAGGGTGATAATATGTCAGTGTTGTGTTTATAACTTGGTTCCACTGCCCCCAAGTGGCCAAAACGTCAATGTAGCTTTAAGTTATTTCTCAAGCAAAAATAGGGAAATCATTGTAAATTGAATATCTTAGCGTTTGGACTGTTGGTCAGATTTCAGGAGTCTATTTTGGCTGTGATGTTTTTCACTGTATTCTGGTGATTGTTGTCTGCTAACAAATGCATTCCTGTAATGAATTAAAATCTGGTTTGTATAAAAAGAAATAACACATTAGTAGATTATTATAGTGACCATTGTAATTTCACTCTTAATTTTTCTGCATTGTAAGGGAAACATTATTGGATTTGTTAATGTTGAAATATGTTCAGTTACTGTAATTTAAACTGCCTGCCTTTTTCTGACCATCTTCAAAGGGCATTGAGCTTTGAATGGATTCCTACACATTTCAATTAGCTTTGACTCACTCAAATTGCCTCAAGTTTATAAGCCAGCTGGCAGAAATCAGATCATTTGTATTGTTTTACCTGCAATGGCTGTAATAATAATTAAGATAATGTCCACATTAATAAAGATTAGCATTTTCATTCAGTCTGCTCAAACTGCAGAAGTTAATATAGAGTATTTCCACTCAGGAGCTTCACACTTTAGCGATAATTATACTGTGAATAGCACCTGAAAGTCTCTGTGAGTGTCATAATTGGGAGACGGCTTCATGTAGTAGAGAGAAAAGGACAGAATGAAAGAAAGTGTGAGTATGACAACAGTTTGAGTGTGAGTACAGACTGTGAGTAGTATCGGTGAGAGACATTTACAACAGATACTGGTTCTGCAAAACGACACGCACACACACACACACACACATGCACACACACACACACACACACACACACACACACGCAGGCTAGATGTGTTGCTAATGAGCCTGGTGTGCGGTTACGGCATAGAGCCAGACTGGCTCCACGCTCAGACTGCTGGGAGTTCAGTCAGGAGTCACCACTTTCTTCTCCGTTCCTCCGCCTCAGCCTCAGAAAACAGCACGTTACCATTCACTGTCATAATCAAAGCAGGCGCAGGCTTACCTGAAGGGCTCAGTTTCAATCTCTAAGTATTGTGAGAGACAGGTTGACTCAAACATGAGTTCCTGATGGTCCCAGGAGTGTTTAAATGGTTGTCATAATTGTCAGAAAAAAGGAGTTTTCTCAGTATAAGACAGGAAACAGTTAGAAAATGCATATGTGCTATGTTTTTCAAAATATGATTTTATTTATTTTATTTTGGAATAAAACGTTTTACACATGGCACAATGAAAGAAATTATTCCAAAGTGGTCCTTGGTGGAAGGGAAAGTAAAATACTGTTTAAAAAAGGTAATATTTGATGTTATTCTAATAACATCTTCATTTGCATCCGTTGTTTTTAATCTTGCTCTTCCTACTCTCTCCCCTAAACCTCTGTCCCCTCCATACAGTCCCAGCCATGATCACCTCCTACCCCAACACCACTCTGGCTACACAGGGCGAGGAGAAGAGGATGAGCTGCATTGCTCACGGGGAGAAACCCATAATGGTGCGCTGGGAGAAAGAAGAACGCATCATCAACCCGGAGACCAGCCGATATGTGGTCACTGTTAAAGAGGTGGCTGATGAAGTCGTCTCTACTCTGGTGGTGAGTGCTCAGTTTCACTGCCATGCAAACATGTTTTCAATCTAGTTTTAGTGAGCGCACAACCTTCAGTCCTTTTTATCTATTATCTTTAAAGATGGAAAGCAGAGAGGGAGAAAGAGTAGGGTAGGCATGGTAAAAGAAAAAATGGCTTGAATACTCACATCATCTTAAAATCTTCAAGTAGAGTACAAAATATTAAAGAGGTTATTTTCAGTTTAATTCAATGCTTATTAAAACACAGTATGAATGAATACATGTGTAATGTAGTATTGTAAAGGAGTCTGTGCTTTCTGATAAGTTAGTAGTTAAATGTCCATCATGAGTCAGGATAAGAATATTGAAGTTGAGTACACTGCCTGTCCTCCTTTTTGAAAAATCACTGAGCATTAAACATAATTTTAGATTCTCTGCCCACCCTAATGTTCTGCATATGGTTTGTCTCTCTGTAGATTATGCCAACCGTTCGTGAGGACTCTGGTTTCTTCTCCTGTCATGCCATCAACTCCTTCGGTGAGGATCGAGGCATCATACAGCTGACAGTGCAAGGTAAGACTCAGTTCAGCGCATGGCTTTTTCAGTGGGTCTGTTTGGAAGAAAATTCCCTCCAGGAGTAGTAAAGTTTTCTATCATTTATTACTTAATTTATTCATGTATTAATTTAATTTCTGCACAGTGTAACTCCTGCTCTTTGCAGAGCTATCCTTAATCTCCTACTGGGGAAATCACAGACAGAGTAAAACCAATGCATCTGTCTGGTCTGCCTGCCATCCAGTTCTCTTTCATGACTACTGCTATAACTCTGTTGTGTTCACACTTTGTCTCAGAACCACCCGACCCTCCAGAGGTGGAGATCCGGGAGGTTAAAGATCGGACCATAGCTCTCCGCTGGACCATGGGCTTTGATGGCAACAGCCCCATCACAGGATATGATATTGAGTGCAAGAACAAATCAGGTAGACACAAGTTGAAGAGATAACCTGTTATGTCTATGTTACAATTACTGAGTTACACAGCAAACAAGCAATCCAGAAATAAGAAATGTGAAATGTTACTATCCATTCCTAACAGTCTTTTCTCCCCCTCTGTTTCTTCTAGCGTCATGGCTATCAGCCCAGGTAACCAAAGATGTATCACCGCAACTCAACCAGGCCACGATTATTGACCTCCACCCTTCCTCCACTTACAACATCCGCATGGTCGCCAAGAACATCATCGGCAACAGCAACCCTAGCAACGAGCTCACCATCACTACTGATGAAGCAGGTAACTGAGCTTCTCATGAGTCCTGTGGAAACACTGTCATATGACATCTTAAATGCATTTTTCACAGTTTTTCCTAATTTGAGTATAAAGTCTATGGTAACATTACAGTAACATTGTTACTGAAAAGGATCTGAACACTGCAAACAATAAGGAGGTACATGTAATTAGTCAAACTATGGTGCAGCTGAAATTATTTTTCCTAGTACAAAAAAAAAATTCCACTTCCTTCAAAACACACATTTTAATACTTTAACTCTGCTCTGTAGAGAATTTAAACTGTCCGAATGCTGGTTTGGAAATAAACTCCTCAGCTTTTGTGGCAATTTCCTCCTCCTGGCCCTCAAACCTGTTGAGTCATCTTGCACATAATTATTTTATGATTGTTTGAAATGGAGGCCATCATCTTTAATATCTGGGGAAACAGATCAGTTCACTGTTGCTTTTAGTCAGCTCTATCAGTGTTCACTTATCTTCTATTGCCTATAATGATCCCCCCACAGACATACCGGCACATTAAAATGCCCCATTTTACTAGATTCATTGCTAAAATAAAGTCATAAACTTCTAATTAAATAAAACATGTATCATTTCTCACATTATTTTAAAGGTTAACGTTGATGATTAAACACGTTTTTTTATTTTTTTTATTAAGTTGAGGTGGAAACATGGTACTGTATAAGAGTGTGAAGGAAAATACATTCTTAACTCAACACCACCATCTAGTGAAATTGAATACAATAAAAAGTGACTTGCTCTCTCAGTGGTGGATCATCTCTTCAATTTAAACACAAGCATGCAGTCATATTGAATGATGTGCTCTATTTGCAGCTCCTGACGGGCCACCACAGGATGTCACTCTGGAGCCAACCTCCCCACAGAGCATCAAAGTTTCCTGGAAGGTAAAGTTTAAACTTTGTGTATATTGCTGTACTGATAAGCTGCGGCACTGAAATTGATATTATGAATTAACGGGTGGGAGAAACACAAAGAAATGTCTTTTATGATATAAATGTGTAAATAGTTGTAAAACTGAGGCTTGGGACTGCTAAACCTATATTCTGGATTAGTAGCTACAAATATTGCTGTATATATTTATATGTTTATTTATATATTTTTTATTTAGACTCCAAAAAGGCTATCAACCACTTTGTGAAGGCTAATCAGGATCTCAATAAAGAATAAATAAATAAGCGTTATTAAAGTAGCTAAAATGTCAGTATATGGTTAAAGACAAGCAAGGTGAGCTTAAGAAGGAGCAACAGTGACTTATAGCTATGTTATATAGTTATGGTTTATTTTATAACCTGTAGTAGTTGATGATAATTATTTGGTCATGATAGTTTATGAATATATGAAATGGACAGAAGAGAAGTAATGATATTTCATATGTAATATATAGTCAAGCTGCATTACCTTACATACACATCCAACATATTGATGCTCTATTTGCTTTAGATTTAGTATTTAATGTTTGAATAGTTTGTCTAAGTGTCACCACAGCTTATGAGTCGGTCTTCTAAGCGGTTTCTCTCCTCATCTTGCAGCCTCCCTACAAGTACCTGCAGAATGGAGTGATCCGTGGCTACCAAGTGGGCTACAGAGAGTACAGCCCTGGTGGGAGCCACCAGTTCACCATCATCAGCCTGGACACTACAGGAGACACCACAGAGAGCATCGTGCTGGACAACCTGAAGAAGTTCACTCAGTACAGCGTGGTGGTGCAGGCTGCTAATAGGGCAGGCACCGGGCCATCCTCACAGCAAGTCGTCACCAAAACACTGGAGGATGGTAAGGAGGGGGTGCGAGTGGATCTGATGTGTTATATATGTGTTACTGTAAACATCAATGGGTCCAAGTCCATGTGTCCCTGTTGTTGTAATTAGTTTATTGGGTTGTTGCTTTAAGTTAATATAACCATATATTTCTTATTTATTTTGTAGACTACTCGCTGTTTGACTTGATATTTTGAACCACATCTCTTCTGCCTAGGCCGTTTTAGATACAATGGCTTTAAAAAAAAAACTCTTAACATATTCTTGTGGAAAGGCTCCCCTCTACTGGACATTTGTAAACTTACATCTGACAAACAGAGGCTTGAGCTTCAGTACTATTCTACCAAAGTCTTAAAGGACTTTTAGGCTTATTTTACAAAATATAAAGAGTCCCTTTTTGTTTTTTAAGCACTCATTTTTTGTAATTAAAAACCTCTATCCATTATTCACAACAAAATAATAAATTGGATGGTTTGGTTTAAAAAACAAAAATCTTCAACTAAATTGACCTGCTTCACAAAAATACCATATGCTTCTGACACACGTAATGAATGTTTCTGGATGTTTTGCATTTGACATTAATATATCTGGTTTTGCAAGATCTTTTACTCCAAATAATCGTCTGGAACTTTGAGGATAAAGTTGTCATTATTTACAAAATATTATACAACATTCAACCATTTGAGAATTAAACACCACTTTTCACTAATGTCTCCTCTAGTTATAATAAGATTTGGTTTCCAAATATATATTTCTGGTATCCAAACAGTTGTTCCATGTGTAATATATATATATTTTTTTTTTTTGGCAGTTATTTGTCATTTGTGGTACTCAGTGAACTGCCTACATTCATGTTTTACTATGTTGTCTTGTCATATTATGTCTCACCACCAGGGGAAGTGCAATTGAAATTTCATTGTTATATGCAATGACAATAGAGGCATTCTATTCTATGAAGGTACCTGCACAGGCAGCCACTAGTATTGCCACTCCATAAGCCTCCATTAAACCTTCAGTTTTTCTCGTCTCTTATCTCTGGTAGTGCCATCTCGGGCTCCTGAAAATGTCCTGGCCTTAGCAAAGTCCCCAGAAGTCATCTCTCTCTCCTGGATGCCTCTGCCCAGAGAGGCTCTCAATGGAAACCTGCAGGGATACAGAGTCATCTACTGGGCCAACCTGCCTGACGGAGGTATTAACATCAACACACCCAGACAATGATATGATTTATTGATCGATGCAGTTTACCTGCCATTAAGTCCATACATTTTACATAAGCTGGTTTGTCATCAATGCTTTTTTTAATTGCTGTT
Source organism: Sander lucioperca (assembly GCF_008315115.2). Lineage (NCBI taxonomy): Eukaryota > Metazoa > Chordata > Actinopteri > Perciformes > Percidae > Sander > Sander lucioperca. Next base: position 28,518,612 of record NC_050180.1, read on the forward strand.
GCTTGTCATGGTTCATCCACTAGAGGAAGCTGTAGTATTGTCATACTGTAAGATGCTGTTGTGAGTTGGAGAGGTAGTGTAACTTGGATAATTCAAGCTGTATTGTGTGTGTATTTTTGCAAAATCTTTAGATATGTTATTCCAACTGCAGTTGATCTCAGTATGAGACAATTGTAGCACATGCACTACTGTATATCTGACTCTTATCATTTAAGTGTAAGTGTAATTTTACCGAACTTATTTGCACTTACTGTATATAGTAGTATACATTTTTGATCTACATTTCATTTTACATATTTGATGAAAAATTTAACAATTTGTGCCACATTGTAGTATGAGATGATTATAGTGGAAATACAAAGTCTGCATTGCACAGAGGGAATATCTGTGGTTCCTGGGTTTTTCCCTTTAATTTATACTCGGCTGTATAGCAGCAACCCTGCAGTCTTGCTGGTCCCCATCAATAATTCAAAATGCAATAACTCAGTGAGGCCCATTGCCTCAGCTCTGAGTGACAGGACATGAGGGAGTAAAGGAGAGGAGAGCGGAATCAGAGCAATAATAAAAGCAAAATCCCTTGCACCATGCACCATTCCATTGTAGTGCGTACCCATTTTTATACCTAGGCTTATATATGTGTCTCCTCTCCTGTGTCAGAACTGGGAGAAATCAGGAACGTGACGACCAATCAACCGTCTCTGGAGCTGGACGGTTTGGAGAAGTACACCAACTACAGCATCCAGGTCTTAGCCTTTACCAATGCTGGAGATGGTGTCCGCAGTGAACAGATCTACGTTCGCACTAAGGAGGATGGTATGATACATTACCAGATATAACAGAAACAACATATGTATGTTTACCCTACTGTAAATCGTACTAGTGTTTGCTTTACCATTATCATTTTCAATGCTTTTTCAAGTTCATGTTCTGAAAATGTGCCAGTACAGTTAAGTTGCTTCTAAAAAAACATGTAGCAGAAAGACAATAGACTAAAGTCAAGGTTATAAGGTGCTGTGTAGTGGAGGAATACTTATTTCTCACTTATAACATGACATTGTCATGACCTTTTTCAAGAGTATTAAACAAACTGGGGATATTTGGTCTGCTTATGCTTCACGGTGATAATCATTTATACATAGAGCAATACATACTAAAACTACATATGCATGTATATTCAGTATGTTTATCTTGGCCCCGCTGAACCCTACACTGTTCTCTTCTTCCCCAGTTCCTGGTCCCCCAGCGGGGGTTAAGGCTGCAGCCTCCAGCAGCTCTGTGGTGTTTGTCTCCTGGCTGCCTCCGCTCAAACTCAACGGCATCATCAGGAAATACATCGTCTTCTGCTCTAACCTGCATCCGATGGTAATAGCATTTGTATACCAAAAGATTTTCAGTGATCTTTTTTTCCACCCAGTTTGTCAAAGCCAATCGAAGGATTGTGGTCTTGAGTAGCTCAAACATTAAAACGTGGCATGCTGCTACATGAAGCTTTGAGTCAAACCATCTGTATGTTATGAAAAGCCAACATGATAGTTTTCTGTTAACAAATGGCATTTCTCTGGACTTCACTGGTGCTGCCCAATGATACATTAATCTCTCCTCTCTCTCCGTTTTACAGGTGATGAGCGAGTTTGAGGCGTCCCCAGATGCCTATTTCTACAGGATCCCCAATCTGGCTCGAAACAGACAGTACAGTATCTGGGTGGTGGCTGTGACGGCTGCTGGTCATGGCAACAACAGTGAGAAGATCACAGTGGAGCCTCTGGCCAAAGGTACAACAGCCCATCCAAGATGGCCTGACAATAACCTTTGATAGGGTTTAGATTTATACAGTTATTGTCATCCAAAGCATAATTATTAATAAGTTGAGTGCATTTTTGTAGTTGAATTGTATAAAAGCCCTGTATGAATGTTTATTGTCATTGGTTTTCATCAAGGTCTAAATACATAATTTAAAAGTGAACAAGGTTTGGTGTCAAGGTCACCAAAGTGTGTGTTTGTGTGTGTTTTAGCTCCCGCCAGGATTCTGACCTTCAATGGGACAGTGACCACTCCCTGGATGAAGGACATTGTTTTACCATGCAAGGCTGTTGGAGACCCTCCTCCTACCATCAAGTGGCTCAAGGGGAAGTAAGTCGCACACACACACACACACACACACACACACACACACACACACAGTCATGAAGTGCTGCTCAGTACAGATAGAACATCAAGCAATTGTAATGGCTTTTCATTGTGGCCTTTAATAAAGTAAATAACATTGTTTTTTGTCTCCAGCACAAATGGAACTCCTACACCTGTCCTTGTGGATGGTCGTCGTAGTGTCTATGGCAACGGCAGCTTCATCATCCGCACAGTGAAAGCAGAGGATTCTGGGAACTACAGCTGTGTGGCCAGCAACAACTGGGGGTCAGATGAGATCACACTTAACCTGCAGGTCCAAGGCAAGTAGTTATAGAGCACACATTAAAGAGCCATATTGTTGCACTGGGTAACAGGTTTCTTTCTCAAGGTGAACACATCCAGTTTGACAGGAGTGGGATTGGAACTTGAACAGCTGTTATATGATATTTCTTAGCCCACCAAATCTCCAAGCACAAA